>NC_091995.1:72516197-72823057 GCF_044704955.1 Pristiophorus japonicus
CAAAGGGGGGGCTAGTGGGGAGCAAAGGGGGGGGCAGTGGGGAGCAAAAGGGGGGGGCAGTGGGAGCAAAGGGGGGGGGCAGTGGGGAGCAAAGGGGGGGGGCAGTGGGGAGCAAAGGGGGGGGGCAGTGGTGAGCAAAGGGGGGGCAGTGGGGAGCAAGGGGGGGGGACAGTGGGAAGCAAAGGGGGGGGGGCAGTGGGGAGCAAAGGGGGGGGGCAGTGGGGAGCAAAGGGGGAGGAGCAAAGGGGGGGGGGCAGTGTGGAGCAAAGGGGGGCAGTGGGGAGCAAGGGGGGGGCAGTGGGGAGCAAGGGGGGGCAGTGGGGAGCAAAGGGGGGGGCAGTGGGGAGCAAAGGGGGGGGGCAGTGGGGTGGGGAGCAAAGGGGGGGGCAGTGGGGAGCAAAGGGGGGGGGGGGGGCAGTGGGGAGCAAAGGGGGGCAGTGGGGAGCAAAGGGGGGCAGTGGGGAGCAAAGGGGGGCAGTGGGGAGCAAAGGGGGGCAGTGGGGAGCAAAGGGGGGCAGTGGGGAGCAAAGGGGGCAGTGGGGAGCAAAGGGGGGCAGTGGGGAGCAAAGGGGGGGGCAGTGGGGAGCAAAGGGGGGGGCAGTGGGGAGCAAAGGGGGGCAGTGGGGAGCAAAGGGGGGGCAGTGGGGAGCAAAGGGGGGGCAGTGGGGAGCAAAGGGGGGGCAGTGGGGAGCAAAGGGGGGCAGTGGGGAGCAAAGGGGGGCAGTGGGGAGCAAAGGGGGGCAGTGGGGAGCAAAGGGGGGCAGTGGGGAGCAAAGGGGGGGCAGTGGGGAGCAAAGGGGGGGCAGTGGGGAGCAAAGGGGGGGGCAGTGGGGAGCAAAGGGGGGGGGCGTGGGGAGCAAAGGGGGGGGGCAGTGGGGAGCAAAGGGGGGGGGGCAGTGGGGAGCAAAGGGGGGGGCAGTGGGGAGCAAAGGGGGGGCAGTGGGAGCAAAGGGGGGCAGTGGGGAGCAAAGGGGGGGGCAGTGGGAGCAGGGGGGGGGGCAGTGGGGAGCAGGGGGGGGGCAGTGGGGAGCAAAGGGGGGAGGCAGTGGGAGCAAGGGGGGGGAGTGGGGAGCAAAGGGGGGGGGGGCAGTGGGGAGCAAAGGGGGGGCAGTGGGGAGCAAAGGGGGGGGCAGTGGGGAGCAAGGGGGGGGGCAGTGGGGAGCAAAGGGGGGGCAGTTGGGGAGCAAAGGGGGGGCAGTGGGGAGCAAAGGGGGGGGACCTGCGGGGCAAGAAATAGATAAGGGGGCAGTAAGGAGGTGCTAGAGTCGGTTGTGAGGGGCCGAGGGGGGGCTTGGTGAGGAGGGGGGAGGGTTTGTGGGGGGTGGCGAGAGGTTAATGGGAGGGGGTTTTGGGGGGACCGTGAGGGGTCTTTTGGGGAAGGCTGTATGAGTGGGTAAGTTTGGGAGTGGGTAAGTTTGGGGGGGGGGTGCGTGAGGGATTGGGAGGGGAGGGAGGGAGGGTGCGTGAGGGGAATTGGGGAGGGAGGATTGCGTGAGGGGATTGGGGAGGAGGGAGGGGTGCGTGAGGGGATTGGGGAGGGAGGGGTGCGTGAGGGGATTGGGGAGGGAGGGGTGCGTGAGGGGATTGGGAGGGAGGGGTGCGTGAGGGGAGGGAGGGAGGGGTGCGTGAGGTGAGGGAGGGAGGGGTGCGTGAGGGGAGGGAGGGAGGGGTGCGTGAGGGGAGGGAGGGAGGGGTGCGTGAGGGGAGGGAGGGAGGGGTGCGTGAGGGGATTGGGGAGGGAGGGAGGGGTGCGTGAGGGGATTGGGGAGGGAGGGAGGGGTGCGTGAGGGGATTGGGGAGGGAGGGAGGGGTGCGTGAGGGGATTGGGGGGGTGCGTGAGGGGATTGGGGGGGTTGCGTGAGGGGATTGGGGGGTTGCGTGAGGGGATTGGGGGGGTTGCGTGAGGGGATTGGGGGGTTGCGTGAGGGGATTGGGGGGGTTGCGTGAGGGGATTGGGGGGGTTGCGTGAGGGGATTGGGGGGGTTGCGTGAGGGGATTGGGGGGTTGCGTGAGGGGATTGGGGGGGGTTGCGTGAGGGGATTGGGGGGTTGCGTGAGGGGATTGGGGGGTTGCGTGAGGGGATTGGGGGGGTTGCGTGAGGGGATTGGGGGGGTTGCGTGAGGGGATTGGGGGGTTGCGTGAGGGGATTGGGGGGGTTGCGTGAGGGGATTGGGGGGGTTGCGTGAGGGGATTGGGGGGTTGCGTGAGGGGATTGGGGGGTTGCGTGAGGGGATTGGGGGGGTTGCGTGAGGGGATTGGGGGGTTGCGTGAGGGGATTGGGGGGTTGCGTGAGGGGATTGGGGGGTTGCGTGAGGGGATTGGGGGGGTTGCGTGAGGGGATTGGGGGGGTTGCGTGAGGGGATTGGGGGGGTTGCGTGAGGGGATTGGGGGGGTTGCGTGAGGGGATTGGGGGGTTGCGTGAGGGGATTGGGGGGGTTGCGTCAGGGGATTGGGGGGTTGCGTCAGGGGATTGGGGGGGTTGCGTGAGGGATTGGAGGGTTGGGGGGTTGCGTGAGGGGATTGGGGGGTTGCGTGAGGGGATTGGGGGGGTTGCGTGAGGGGATTGGGGGGGTTGCGTGAGGGGATTGGGGGGTTGCGTGAGGGGATTGGGGGGGTTGCGTGAGGGATTGGGGGTGGCTGAGGGGATTGGGGGGGTTGCGTGAGGGGATTGGGGGGTTGCGTGAGGGGATTGGGGGGTTGCGTGAGGGGATTGGGGGGGTTGCGTGAGGGGATTGGGGGGGTTGCGTGAGGGGATTGGGGGGGTTGCGTGAGGGGATTGGGGGGGTTGCGTGAGGGGATTGGGGGGGTTGCGTGAGGGATTGGGGGGGTTGCGTGAGGGGATTGGGGGGGTTGCGTGAGGGGATTGGGGGGGTTGCGTGAGGGGATTGGGGGGGTTGCGTGAGGGGATTGGGGGGGTTGCGTGAGGGGATTGGGGGGGTTGCGTGAGGGGATTGGGGGGTTGCGTGAGGGGATTGGGGGGGTTGCGTGAGGGGATTGGGGGGTTGCGTGAGGGGATTGGGGGGGTTGCGTGAGGGGATTGGGGGGGTTGCGTGAGGGGATTGGGGGGTTGCGTGAGGGGATTGGGGGGGTTGCGTGAGGGGATTGGGGGGGTTGCGTGAGGGGATTGGGGGGGTTGCGTGAGGGGATTGGGGGGGTTGCGTGAGGGGATTGGGGGGGTTGCGTGAGGGGATTGGGGGGGTTGCGTGAGGGGATTGGGGGGGTTGCGTGAGGGATTGGGGGGGTTGCGTGAGGGGATTGGGGGGGTTGCGTGAGGGGATTGGGGGGGTTGCGTGAGGGGATTGGGGGGTTGCGTGAGGGGATTGGGGGGGTTGCGTGAGGGGATTGGGGGGGTGCGTGAGGGGATTGGGGGGGTTGCGTGAGGGGATTGGGGGGTTGCGTGAGGGGATTGGGGGGGTTGCGTGAGGGGATTGGGGGGGTTGCGTGAGGGGATTGGGGGGGTTGCGTGAGGGGATTGGGGGGTTGCGTGAGGGGATTGGGGGGGGTTGCGTGAGGGGATTGGGGGGGTTGCGTGAGGGGATTGGGGGGTTGCGTGAGGGGATTGGGGGGTTGCGTGAGGGGATTGGGGGGGTTGCGTGAGGGGATTGGGGGGTTGCGTGAGGGGATTGGGGGGTTGCGTGAGGGGATTGGGGGGGTTGCGTGAGGGGATTGGGGGGTTGCGTGAGGGGATTGGGGGGTTGCGTGAGGGGATTGGGGGGGTTGCGTGAGGGGATTGGGGGGTGCGTGAGGGGATTGGGGGGGTTGCGTGAGGGGATTGGGGGGGTTGCGTGAGGGGATTGGGGGGGTTGCGTGAGGGGATTGGGGGGTTGCGTGAGGGGATTGGGGGGGTTGCGTGAGGGGATTGGGGGGGTTGCGTGAGGGGATTGGGGGGGTTGCGTGAGGGGATTGGGGGGTTGCGTGAGGGGATTGGGGGGGTTGGTGAGGGGATTGGGGGGGTTGCGTGAGGGATTGGGGGGGTTGCGTGAGGGGATTGGGGGGGTTGCGTGAGGGGATTGGGGGGGTTGCGTGAGGGGATTGGGTTGGTGAGGGGATTGGGGGGGTGCGTGAGGGGATTGGGGGGGTTGCGTGAGGGGATTGGGGGGTGCGTGAGGGGATTGGGGGGGTTGCGTGAGGGGATTGGGGGGTTGCGTGAGGGATTGGGGGGGTTGCGTGAGGGGATTGGGGGGGTTGCGTGAGGGGATTGGGGGGTTGCGTGAGGGGATTGGGGGGTTGCGTGAGGGGATTGGGGGGGTTGCGTGAGGGGATTGGGGGGGTTGCGTGAGGGGATTGGGGGGGTTGCGTGAGGGGATTGGGGGGTTGCGTGAGGGGATTGGGGGGGTTGCGTGAGGGGATTGGGGGGTTGCGTGAGGGGATTGGGGGGGTTGCGTGAGGGGATTGGGGGGGTTGCGTGAGGGGATTGGGGGGGTTGCGTGAGGGGATTGGGGGGGTTGCGTGAGGGGATTGGGGGGGTTGCGTGAGGGGATTGGGAGGTTGCGTGAGGGGATTGGGGGGGTTGCGTGAGGGGATTGGGGGGGTTGCGTGAGGGGATTGGGGGGGTTGCGTGAGGGGATTGGGGGGGTTGCGTGAGGGGATTGGGGGGGTTGCGTGAGGGGATGTTGCGTGGGGGGGCGGTTGCGTGAGTGGGTTGGGGGGGTTGGGGGGGGCGTTGTGTGAGGGGGTTGGGGGGGGTTTGTGTGAGGGGATTGGGGGGGGTTGTGTGAGGGGGTTGGGGGGGGTTGTGTGAGGGGGTTGGGGGGGGTTGTGTGAGGGGGTTGGGGGGGGGTTGTGTGAGGGGGTTGGGGGGGGGAGTTGTGTGAGGGGGGTTGGGGGGGGTTGTGTGAGGGGGTTGGGGGGGGGAGTTGTGTGAGGGGGTTGGGGGGAGTTGTGTGAGGGGGTTGGGGGGGGGGGAATTGTGTGAGGGGGTTGGGGGGGGAGTTGTGTGAGGGGGTTGGGGGGGGAGTTGTGTGAGGGGGTTGGGGGGGAGTTGTGTGAGGGGGTTGGGGGGGGAGTTGTGTGAGGGGGGTTGGTTGTGTGAGGGGGTTGGGGGGGGGGTTGTGTGAGGGGGTTGGGGGGGTTGCGTGAGGGGATTGGGGGGGGGTTGAGTGAGGGGATTGGGGGGGGTTGTGAGGGGATTGGGGGGGGGTTGAGTGAGGGGATTGGGGGGGGGGTTGAGTGAGGGGATGGGGGGGTTGAGTGAGGGGATTGGGGGGGGTTGAGTGAGGGGATTGGGGGGGGTTGAGTGAGGGATTGGGTTGCGTGGGGGGGCGGTTGCGTGAGTGGGTTGGGGGGGTTGGCGGGGGGGTTGGGGGGGGGCGTTGTGTGAGGGGGTTGGGGGGGGTTGTGTGAGGGGATTGGGGGGGTTGTGTGAGGGGTTGGGGGGGGGTTGTGTGAGGGGGTTGGGGGGGGGTTGTGTGAGGGGGTTGGGGGGGGGTTGTGTGAGGGGGTTGGGGGGGGGGAGTTGTGTGAGGGGGTTGGGGGGGAGTTGTGTGAGGGGTTGGGGGGGGGAGTTGTGTGAGGGGGTTGGGGGGGGAGTTGTGTGAGGGGGTTGGGGGGGGAGTTGTGTGAGGGGTTGGTTGTGTGAGGGGGTTGGGGGGGGGTTGTGTGAGGGGGTTGGGGGGTTGCGTGAGGGGATTGGGGGGGGTTGAGTGAGGGGATTGGGGGGGGGTTGTGAGGGGATTGGGGGGGGGTTGAGTGAGGGGATTGGGGGGGGTTGAGTGAGGGGATTGGGGGGGGGTTGAGTGAGGGGATTGGGGGGGGTGAGTGAGGGGATTGGGGGGGGTTGAGTGAGGGGATTGGGGGGGGTTGAGTGAGGGGATTGGGGGGTTGAGTGAGGGGATTGGGGGGGGTTGAATGAGGGATTGGGTTGCGTGGGGGGCGGTTGCGTGAGTGGGTTGGGGGGGTTGGCGGGGGGGGGGGGTTGGGGGGGGGCGTTGTGTGAGGGGGTTGGGGGGGGGTTGTGTGAGGGATTGGGGGGGTTGTGTGAGGGGGTTGGGGGGGGGTTGTGTGAGGGGGTTGGGGGGGGGGTTGTGTGAGGGGGTGGGGGGGGGGTTGTGTGAGGGGGTTGGGGGGGGGTTGTGTGAGGGGGTTGGGGGAGGTTGTGTGAGGGGGTTGGGGGGGTTGTGTGAGGGGGTTGGGGGGGGTTGTGTGAGGGGGTTGTGTGAGGGGGTTGTGTGAGGGGTTGGGGGGGGTTGTGTGAGGGGGTTGGGGGGGGAGTTGTGTGAGGGGGTTGGGGGGGGGGGGGATGTGTGTGGGGGGTTGGGGGGGGAGTTGTGTGAGGGGGTGGGGGGGGGTTGTGTGAGGGGTTGGTTGTGTGAGGGGGTTGGGGGGGGGGTGTGTGAGGGGGTTGGGGGGGGGTTGTGTGAGGGGGGGGTTGTGTGAGGGGTTGGGGGGGGGGGGTGTCAGGGGGTTGTGTGAGGGGGTTGGGGGGTGGGGGGTTGTGTGAGGGTGTTGGGGGGGTGGTTGTGTGAGGGGGTTTGGGGGTGGTGTGTGAGGGGGTGGGAGGTTGTGTGAGGGGTGGGGAGGTTGTGTGAGGGGGTGGGGAGGTTGTGTGAGGGGGTTGCGTGAGGGGTTGTGTGAGGGGGTGGGGGGGGTTGTGTGGGGGGTTGTGTGAGGGGTTGGGGGGGGGTTGTGTGAGGGGGTTGGGGTGGGGGGGGGCTTGTGTGAGGGGGTTGGGGTGGGGGGGGCTTGTGTGAGGGGGTTGGGGTGGGGGGGGGCTTGTGTGAGGGGGTTGGGGGTGCGGGTGCCCACGCCCCAGCATGAGCCCCAGCGATGCCCGGTGTCGGGGCCCCCTCCCCCGGGCCCGCTTACCTTGGCCTCCCGCAGCAGCTCGCTGTAGTTGTACTCGGTGTGGCTCCGGTCGCTCGGCTCGCTCAGCCGCAGGCCGAACCGCACGTTGCCCGGCTCGCCCCGCTTCTTCTTGGCGCTGGCGGCGGGCGGCGCGCTGACGGTGTTGAAGGCCACCCTCCGGGCTTCGCTCATGGCCACGCCAGGCCGGGGCCGGGGGACGGCGCCAGGCCGCTGGGTCGCTGTGAGCGCGATCGATCCCCCCTCCCCTTACTGAGCCCGCACCAGCGCCGCCATCTTGCGCGTCACAACGTCACGGCAAACGCGCACGCACTGTACGTTAGGTCATGCCATGACGTGCTCGCGTCACCTAGACACCAAGTTACGTCATCGCAACGTCTACGTCATATGTCAATCAAGTGTTTGGTGACGTCATGCCTTGTGGAATCTCAATTTATTGGGAGTCTGATTGGACATGGCTCCAAAAGGCTTTTGACAAGGTCCCACACAAGAGATTGGTGTGCAAAATTAAAGCACATGGTATTGGGGGTAATGTACTGACGTGGATAGAGAACTGGTTGGCAGACAGGAAGCAGAGAGTCGGGATAAATAGGTCCTTTTCAGAATGGCAGGCAGTGACTAGTGGGGTACCGCAGGGCTCAGTGCTGGGACCCCAGCTATTTACAATATACATTAATGATTTAGACGAAGGAATTGAGAGTAATATCTCCAAGTTTGCAGATGACACTAAGCTGGGTGGCGGTGTGAGTAGTGAGGAGGACGTTAAGAGGCTGCAGGGTGACTTGGACAGGTTAGGTGAGTGGGAAGATGTATGGCAGACTCAGTATAATGTCGATAAATGTGAAGTTATCCACTTTAGTGGCAACAGCAGGAAGTCAGAATATTATCTGAATGGTGTCATATTAGGAAAATGGGAGGTGCAACGAGACCTGGTGTCATGGTACATCAGTCATTGAAAGTTGGCATGCAGCCGGTGAAGAAGGCAAATTGCATGTTGGCCTTCATAGTGAGAGGATTTGAGTATAGGAGCAGGGAGGTCTTACTGCAGTTGGATAGGCCTTGGTGAGGCCACATCTTAAATAATGTGTACAGTTTTAGTCTTCTAATCTGAGGAAGGACATTCTTGCTATTGAGGGAGTGCAGTGAAGGTTCACCAGACTGATTCCCGGGATGGCAGGACTGACATCTGAAGAAAGACTGGATTGAATCGGCTTATATTCACTGGAATTTAGAAGAATGAGAGGGGATCTCAGAGAAACATATAAAATTCTGACGGGATTGGACAGGTTAGATGCAGGAAGAATGTTCCCGATGTTGGGGAAGTCCAGAACCAGGGGTCACAGTCTAAGGATAAGGGGTCAGCCATTTAGGACCGAGATGAGGAGAAACTTCTTCACTCAGAGAATTGTGAACCTGTGGAATTCTCTACCACAGAAAGTTGTTGAGGCCAGTTCGTTAGATATATTCAAGAGGGAGTTAGATGTGGCCCTTACGGCTAAAGGGATCAAGGGGTATGGAAAGAAAGCAGGAATGGGGTACTGAAGTTGCATGATCAGCCATGATCATATTGAATGGTGGTGCAGGCTTGAAGGACCGAATGGCCTACTCCTGCACCTATTTTCTATGTTTCTATCATCATAAGCAGTCCCATGGAGTTGATGATGACTTGTTTTCACACTAAAAATGAGTTCTCAGATGATTGAAAAGTCCAATGCGGGAGCTACAGTCTCTGTCGCAGGTTGGATAGATGGTGGTTGAAAATACGTTGGTTGAAGTGCCGGTTTTTTGAAGTGCTTGGGTTGTCATGCGGAATTGAATAAATACATAAAAAGGAAAATTTTGCAGGGCTATCGGGGAAGAGCAGGGCAGTGGGACTAATTGGATAGTGCTTTCAGAGAGTCGACACAGGCACGATGGGCTGAATGGCTGCATTATTCTATGATAATTAAATCTCTCTTACCCACCTCCTTACAAGGGCAGACACCTCATGATCGAGCCTGTTGCTGATTTTGAGAAACTGCATCTATAACCAGTGAACGAGTCACAGATATTCTACAGCCCAGTGCACTCTCCCTAGTTCAGCAAAGTGCTGGTTGACCCTGTGGATTGAACTTCGAACAATCGACAGAGGTCCCGGTGATGACAAGTTCAAGAACAAATTCAATGAGAGAGGAGACTGAGATAAGAGTATGGTACTTTTGTGGACTATGGCAGCAGCCAAATGGCCTGTGAGCTGCTATGACACTTTCTGGGAGATAGTCAGAGGTTGTGAAGCAGTGCGTGTGACCATTTGGACTGAAACAGAACAGTGAGTGGAAGCTGGAGCAGCTCTTGTGTTGTTCAACAATTATACATTCCTGTCTGGTGTAAAAATAAAAGGGGGAAGCTGGCTCAACCGTGGCTAACAAGGGAAATTTAAGGTTAGTGTTAAATCCAAGGAAGAGGCATATAAATTGGCCAGAAAAAGCAGAAAACCTGAGGACTGGGAGAAATTTAGAATCCAGCAGAGGAGGACAAAGTGTTTAATTAGGAGGGGGAAAATAGAGTTTGAGAGGAAGCTTGCTGGGAACATAAAAACTGACTGCAAAAGCTTCTATAGATACATGAAGAGAAAAAAATTAGTGAAGAAAAACGTAAGTCCCTTGCAGTCCGATTCAGGTGAATTTATAATGGAGAACAAAGAAATGGCAGACCAGTTGAACAAATACTTTGGTTCCGTCTTCATGAAGGAAGACACAAATAATCTTCCGGAAATACTAGGGGACCGAGAGTCTAGTGAGAAGGAGGAACTGAAGGAAATCCTTATTAGGTGGGAAATTGTGTTTGGGAAATTGATGGGATTGAAGGCCGATAAATCTCCGGGGCCTGATAGTCTGCATCCCAGAGCACTTAAGGAAGTGATCCTAGAAATAGTGGATGCATTGGTGATCATTTTCCAACAGTCTATCGAATCTGGATCAATTCCTATGGACTGGAGGGTAGCTAATGTAACACCACTTTTTAAGAAAGGAGGGAGAGAGAAAACGGGTAATTATAGACCAGTTGGCTTGACATCAGTAGTGGGGAAAATGTTGGAATCAATTTTAAAAGATGAAATAGCAGCGCATTTGGAAAGCAGTGACAGGATCGCTCCAAGTCAGCATGGCTTTATGAAAGGGAAATCATGCTTGACAAATCTTCTGGAATTTTTTGAGGATGTAATAGATGAGTGGACAAGAGAGAACCAGTGGATGAGGTGTATTTGGACTTTCAAAAGACTTTTGACAAGGTCCCACACAAGAGATTGGTGTGCAAAATTAAAGCACATAGTATTGGGGGTAATGTACTGATGTGGATAGAGAACTGGTTGGCAGACAGGAAGCAGAGAGTCGGGATTAACGGGCCTTTTCAGAATGGCAGGCAGTGACTAGTGGAGTGCCGCAGAGCTCAGTGCTGGGACCACAGCTATTTACAGTATACATCAATGATTTAGATGAAGGAATTGAGTGTAATATCTCCAAGTTTGCAGATGACACTAAGCTGGGTGGTGGTGTGAGCTGTGAGGAGGATGCTAAGAGGCTGCAGGGTGACTTGGACAGGTTCGGTGACTGGGCAAACGAGTGACAGATGTAGTATAATGTGGATAAATGTGAGGTTATCCACTTTGGTGGCAAAAGCACGAAGGCAGAATATTATCTGAATGGCGGCAAATTAGGAAAAGGGGAGGTGCAACGAGACCTGGGTGTCAGGGTACACCAGTCATTGAAAGTTGGCATGCAGGTACAGCAGGCGGTGAAGAAGGCAAATGGTATGTTGGCCTTCATAGCTAGGGGATTTGAGTATAGGAGCAGGGAGGTCTTACTGTAGTTGTACAGCGCCTTGGTGAGGCCTCATCTGGAATATTGTGTGCAGTTTTGGTCACCTAATCTGAGGAAGGACGTTCTTGTTATTGAGGGAGTGCAGCGAAGGTTCACCAGACTGATTCCCGGGATGGCAGGACTGACATATGAGGAGAGACTGGATCGACTGGGCCTGAATTCACTAGAGTTTACAAGGATGAGAGGAGATCTCATAGAAACAAATAAAATTTTGATGGGACTGGACAGGTTAGATGCAGGAAGAATGTTCCCGATGTTGGGGAAGTCCAGAACCAGGGGACACAGTCTTAGGATAAGGGGTAGGCCATTTAGGACTGAGATGAGGAGAAAATTATTCACTCTGAGAGTTGTTAACCTGTGGAATTCTCTACCGCAGAGAGTTGTTGAGGCCAGTTCATTAGATATATTCAAGAGGGAGTTAGGTATGGCCCTTACGGCTAAAGGGATCAAGGGGTATGGAGAGAAAGCAGGAAAGGGGCACTGAGGTGAATGATCAGCCATGATGTTATTGAATGGTGGTGCAGGCTCGAAGGGATGAATGGCCTACTCCTGCACCTATTTTCTATGTTTCTGTGTTTGTTGCTGTATATGCAGTGTGAATAAAAGCAATGGCTGGGTGCCCTGGAGTCTACCTGCCTTCCTTCTGCCACTTTCCCGGGCCGTAGGAGCCTTCTCTTTGACAGATCTTTGGCAGCTTTCGTCCCCCTCAGCACCCATCCTTTGTTTCTAAACTTGTCTCATTATCACCACCTTTTATGGCTGAAATAGCCCTTTTCTATAAGGCCTGTGGCCACCTGAAGGCGGGGGCCACGGGTCGGTGCGGACTGGCCACCAGGTCACCGTGGAGGGGCCACCATTTAAAAAATTGCCCTTCCTCAGGTTTGGAGCGGTGTAGGGGACCGCTCTACCCGTTTTCTCACCTCCGCGTCGTGCACGCACTGACCCAATACCGACCAGCAGCAACCCCTTCCCAAAATTGCCCCATGGGAAATGTCCCCTTTCCTGGAATTGTTCCGGGTGATGCTGGTCGGTGCCACTGACAGCTTTTGCTGTCGGCGCCCTTTGTGTGGCTTGGCGGCGCGAGCGCCCTCAGAGAGAAGATAGTGCTGCCAGCGACCCCATGTCATTTTTTTTTGTCGGCCGACAGCCAGGTCGGGCGACAATTATGGCCGCAGGTTCGGCCGGGCCGCCAACGGGTAGCCTGGCACCCCCTCTTGGGCACGATGACGTCATCAGTGTGGCACCGATGACTTGCAGCGTTGGTCACTCCGCCCCGCCCCCACTTCCGCCACACTCGAAAAAAAGCACCCACACCTGAACTTCGGGCGGTGGGTAATTTCGGCCCATTTGTCTTTTGTTATTTAATCACTCCTGCCCTCCACCTTATCACAGGTCTTTTGAAAATCCAAATACTCTTTCTGTTAATCCTTCAAAGAATTCAGGAAGGTTGGTGAAGCATGACCTTCCCTTTTGAAATCCATGCAGACTATTCTTTATTATATTTTGGTTTCTAGATGTTTTTCTATTACATACTTGCGTTAAAATTCCATTTTCTTTCCTACCACCGATGTTAAGCTAACTGGTCTATAGATCCCTGAATTTGTTCTATCTCACTTTTTAAATATAGGAATAGCATCAGCTGTTCTCCAGTGCTCTACTAGTCCCTTTTCTAATTATTATTTTATATATAATAGTGATTCTGCTATCTCTTCCCTAGCTTCTTTTAGTATGCACAGATGCAATTCATCTGGACCAGGGTTTTATCCTCTCGAAGTGTGACTAGTTTATCAATTATCTCCTCCCACACCCCTGCCCCCCTTCAAACTTTGTTGATTTCTTCTTCTTCTATGAATGAGTCCACCATGTTAGTCTCGCTGGTAAATACTGAACAAAATAATTATTCAATATTTCTGCTATTTTGCTGACATTAACTGCGAGTTTATCATGTGTGTCCTTATCCCTAGCGTGATTTTACTTTTTTAATTCATGTGTTTGTATTTCTTTTTATATTCCTTGATAATTTAATTTTGTAGTTCCTCTTTGCCTTCCTAATTTTTTTTAACATCTTTCCATACCTCTTATTCCCTTTTGTCATCCTCTCCTTTATTGTCTATTTAGTATATGCCTTTTTCTTTAGTTTAACTTTTGCTCTTATCTCTTTATTCATCCAGTGTTTCATTATTGTTTAGTTTGTTCTTGATTTTTTGGTAGAATAAATTTCTCTTGAACTCTATTGATCACCTTTTTAAATATTGCCTAGTGCTGTTCTATCTCTGTGTTTGTCAATAGTTCTTTTCCACTTTATCTTCACTAGTTTTATTGCCTAGATGGTTCGGAGAGAAATTTCTCAGATTTTTTCCCCCAAGTTGGCCTGGGTTTTTTTGCCTCTCCCAGGAGATCACATGGTTTGAGGTGGGGTGGAGTGTACAAGTTGCGATACACAAGGTATCACAATTGGGTGGGACAGGCTCGATGGACCAGAGGGTTTTTACCTGTCCATCATTGTTTGTATGTTCGTAAATGAGTTTTTTTTCCAATCTAGTACTTTGGTCTTTGTCTTACTTGTGTCTTTCTCAATCATTATCTTAAACCTTATATTGTGATCACTATTGACTAGATGTTCCTTTTGCATGATCAATCCATTCTGCTCTTTTCTTTCAATCTATGTGGATTCTGTTTTTAGCTTAATGTTAGTTATGTCCCTTTTTCCTACTGCTATTATGTTACCTCTAATTATCTCTTCTAAATATCTCTAATTATCTCTTCTAAATAACCTTCAATTTTTAATAGCTAGTCCTGTTCTTTTTGTAGCCATGTTTCAGTTATCCCAATACAGCTGGTTCCTTGCTACGAATTATTGCCTCCAGTTCCTCCCATTTTGTTTCAGATGCTGTGCATATTCCTGTACAGGCAAATTAATTAATTTTTTATTAATTGTTTTCCTGTCCCCCTTTTCCCTGTTGCTGTACCTTCATAAAAACTCTTCATCTGTATCATCTTCCAATTCTGTTGACAGGTCATCAACCTGAAACGTTAACTCTTGTTTCTCTCTCCGCAGATGCTGCCGCGTATTTCCAGCATTTTCTGCTTTTATTTCAGATTTCCAGCTTCCGCAATATTTTGCTTTTGTTTTTATTGAAATGACACCTTGAAATTAGGAAACACTTCTGCACACAAAGGGTGGCAGAAGTTTAGAACTCGCTTGATACTAGATCAATTGTTCATTTTAAATCTGAGATTGGTAACTTTTTGTTAACCAAAGGTATTAAGGGATATGGGCCAAAAGCGGGTATATGGAGTTAGGTCGCAGATCAACCATGATCTCATTGAATAGCGGAACAGGCTCGAGGGGCTCAATGGCCTCCTCCTTAAAGCTGCGCCGGTGAACTGGCTTTTAAATAGAAAAACCGCACATGCCCGTTATAGGGGCTGCGTGGACCAAGAGAATTAGAGGAAACACTGCTTGGCAGCAGCTAATTGGAGGGACTCCTTTTTTTAATACCACCCACTATTCACAGCATTACCTCTGGGTAAAAAAATAACCAAAAAAGATAAGTCTTGTGCTGTTCAGATCATGCGTCTTTCAAATGAAGTGATTATATTCAGCAACAGCGAGTCTGACATAGAAAAATAGACTCCAGTGTTTTAACCAATAACTGCTGTGATGTGGGTGTTGCTGGCAAGGCTGCTAGTTATTGCCCATCCCGAGTTGCTCCGAGGTGGTCGTGCTGGGCCTCCTTCTTCAACTAGTTTAATACAACTGAGTGGCTTGCTCGGCCACTTCAGAACCAACCATATTGGTATGGGACTGGAGTCAGATACAGGCCGAACCGGTTAAGGACAGCAGGTTTCCTTCCCTTTAGGACATTAGTGAATCAGTTGGATTTTTTTTTAAGAACAGAGGAACAGGAGGAGGCCATTCAGCCCCTCGAGCCTGTTACACCATTCAATGAGATCATGGCTGATCTGCAACCTAACTCCTTTGGTTCATATACTTCAATACCTTTGGTTAAAAAAAAAGTTACCAATCTCAGATTTAAAACAATTGATCTGGCATCAACGGCTGTTTGCGGAAGAGAGTTCCAAACTCCTACCACCCTTTGTGTGTAGAAGTGTTTCCTAATTTCACTCCCGAAAGGTCTGGCTCTAATCTTTAGACTATGCCCCCTAGTCCTAGAATCCTCAAACAGCGGAAATAGTTCCTCTCTATCTCTTTCCTATCTGTTCTCCTTAATAGCTTAAATATCTAAATATCTTATGACAATCTGACAGCTTCACGGTCACTTTTACTGAGACCAGCTTTTAAAATAAAACTAAATTCAAATTCTCAAACTGCTGTGATTTAACTCATGTTCTCTGGATTGTTAGTCCATGCCTCTGAATTACTGGTCCAGTAAAAAACCTAGCACTACCGTACCCAATTAAATGGGCAAGGCTATGAGAGAGCCCCGCTTCACTGTTACATTTGTGACACCGTTACGTGTTAGTTGTAGTGGATGGAGATGCTACAATTCTCGGTCTAGAAAGGGATTGAGAGTTATAGATATTATGGAACTGTTTGATTGACATGGGGTTAGGAGACGACTATAGAGATTGTGGACTTGCTTGGGAAAGACTCTAAGAAGGCAATCATCATCATCATAGGCAGTCCCTCAAAATCAAGGAAGACTTGTTTCCACCCTAAAAGTGAGTTCTCAGGTGGCTGTGCAGTCCAATATGGGAATTACAGTCTTTGTCACAGGTGGGGCAGACAGTGGTCGAGGGAAAGGGTAGGTGGAGAGCCTGGTTTGCCGCACGCTCCTTCCGCTTTCTGCGCTTGATTTCTGCATGCTCTCGACGACAAGACTCGAGATGCTCAGTGCCCTCCCGGATGCTCCTCCTCCACATTGAGCGGTCTTGGGCCAGGGACTCCCAGGTGCTGGTGGGGATGTTGCATTTTATCAAGGAGGCTTTGAGAGTGCCCTTGAAGCGTTTCCTCTGCCCACCTGGGGCTCGCTTGCCGTGTAGGAGTTCATAGTAGAGCACTTGCTTAGGGAGACTCGTGTCGGGCATGCAGATGATGTAGCCTGCCCAACAGAGCTGGTCGAATGTGGTCAGTGCTTTGATGCTGGGGATATTGGCCTGAGCGAGAACACTGATGGTCCACGTTGTCCAAGGCCAAGCCATGGATTTTGATGACCGGGGGGGGGGGGGCAGTGCTGTGTGGCGGGGTCAGGTTGGTGGAGGATCTTTGTCTTATGGATGTTTAGCATAAGGCCTATGCTTTCGTATGCCTCAGTGAAGGTGTTGACGATGGCTTGGAGTTCGGCCTCTGAGTGTGCGTCCACGTACTGTAATTCGATGACAGAGGATGGGATGACCTTGGATCTAGCCTGGAGGCGACGAAGGTTGAACAGGTTCCCATTGCTTCTATAGTTTAGTTCCACTTCAGCGGGGAGCTTGTTGATAGTGAGATGGAGCATTGCAGCAAGGAAGATTGAAAAGAGCGTTGGTGCGATGGCGCAGCCCTGTTTGACCCTAGTCCAGACGTGGATTGGGTCTGTGGTGGATCCGTTGGGAGGATCACGGCTTGCATGTCGACATGAAGCAGGCGGAGTATGGTGACAAACTTTTGGGGGCAGCCAAAACGAAGGAGGACGCTCCATAGTCCCACATGGTTGACAGTGTCAAGGGCCTTTGGAAGGTCAAAGAATTGGCCAATAATCATGAATCAATAATCATGAGATAATAATCATGAATTGGGCATCCAACCAAGGCTCCTTGCATGTCGCCACTGCACAATGCAGCTCCCATAAGCAGCCCACACCTCTTGTGAACCAAAACATAGCCGTACGCACGTAGTGAATGGAATGTGACTCTCCTCAGGCCTTATAATCCACTGTTGGCTTACACTGGATATAGTGCGGGATGCCCACGGTATACTCATGATCTCTCCGACAGGAAGGAAAAGCCCCCCCCCCCCCCCCCCGCGACGGACCATGCTTTTCAGTCTAAACTACCAACAGCAAAGAAATACAGAATTACATAGAATGTACAGCACTGAAACTAGCCATTCGGCCCAACTGGTCTATCCTGGCATTTATGCGGCAAACAAGCCGCCTCCCACCCTCTTCATCTCACCCTATCAGCATAGCCTTCTACTTCTTGCTCCCTCATGTACTAATCTAAATTCCCCTTAAATGCGTCATTAAAAGCAATTAAAATCAGCAGATAAAATAACAAGACTGTCCTGAACTCTCTCGGATACGTTTATCTGTTAACGGAGATCAAAATAACAAAGCATTTCCAGATTCTGTTTGTTATGTGTAATACGTTCAGTGTTCTTTCAGCAGCAGTGGGAAATCAGTTGAAGGGATTTGCAGCATCACTCGCATCTCATCATTTTTCAAATAATTAATCATATGGTTGACTCAAGAACCGAGAGCTGCCATTCAGATATATCTGATCCAGGCGGCTTCTCACACTTCTTTTCCTCACTGAGCAAGTTTCTCTCTCAACAGGTTTTTTTCTCAATTATACCTTTGAGGCAGAGAGAGAGAGCGAGCGAGCGAGAGAGGGAGAATGTGTGTAAAATACTGCTCCATCCCACCAGGATCAAACTGCAGGAGCAGTTAAAGAATCCACTCAGAATGAAACATACCCAGCTCTGCCAGTAAAAAGAACGCGTTAGAAATAAATGCTTTATTTACACAAAATAATTTACAAATCTGTTTCTAAATGTAATAATTATACAAGATGTATGTAAAAACAAACATGGAAACAGAATATCAGTAACAGAACTGCAGTGTCTCTAGAAAGGATTGATATTAACCAGTAAGTATTGTTTTAACGAAGGGTCTGACGAAGGATCATCGATCTGAAACGTTAACTCTGCTTCCTCCCCACAGATGCCGCCTGCCTGACACGCTGAGATTTCCAGCATTTCCTGTTTTTATTGCAGATTCCAGCATCCGCAGTATTTTGCTTTTGTCTTATTGTTTTAAACAGATGTTTTGTGAGACACATGTTTTTTCCCGACGTGCGGACTGGTGCGAGGGGATGGTACCCCGGGCACAGGACACCCTCTGGTACCTCATGCAAAATACTCATTATTTTTCATGTGAGCCTTAATGGTGAGTATCTGAAGGCTATTCCACCATGGGGGGCAACACAGCCATGCCTGATCCGGCTCTCGTCCGATAGGCATACACACACACTTTCCAGCGCATGGATGACAACCAGGAACACGTTGCCTTGCTTTGTTGACCTGCAGCAGTCACTGTTCTCCAGCTCGGAGCATCAACCTGCTCCTGGATGCTGCTCCCCAACTGGATGGAAAGTGACTGAGCCCAGCATGTGTGTCACCTGAGGATCCCTTCCTGCTGGGAGGGGCCTCGCCGCTGCTTCGTGTCCCTCCCGGCAGGAATTCTATGTGTGGGGAACCGCCAGGGGAGAGGGAGGGGATTGGGGGGGGCAGGGAAAGCTGTATATGGAGATATCACTGCTGATGCAAATGGTCTGCCACCATATTTGGCATTAAACCATATTCCTGCTCACCGTGCAACACTGGCTTACAAACAGCCCGGTGACAGGCACAGGGCAGGACAGGACAGGAGAGGAGAGCAACGAGCGGAGGACAAATACCAGTGCGGCTTTGGGGGGCTGGGGGAGGACGGGAGGACATTAAGGGGGGTTTTGTACTTTATGGTCACTTTTGCTTGAGAACTAGAACACTGCTCCAGCCCACATCAATTGCTTCCCTGCGCCGTTTCTCCATTCAAATGAATGGATGTGGAGAATAATACAATCGGATCAGGGTCAGTGTGCAGTCGGTGCCTGTCTGATCTGATGCAGATGTTGAGGCCTTTGATATGACCTTTATTCCCCGAGTGAGGCCGAGCAACCAGTGGAATAAAAATGGTGTCAAAACGCGTGGTTTTAAATTTGGTGGAAAATTAATTGTGGGAAAGGAGCAAGTGTTTTTTCACAGAGGGCCGCATCGCATCACACCGCCTCGCGAGAGCTCTTTGTTGGGGCTGTGTAATAACTACTTGTGTGTCAGTGTGAGAATCAGAATCCGCCCACAAAAGGCAGCAGCGCTACACTGACCGTCAGCCTAGTTCTTGGTCCTTCCCCGCTCCACCTTTACACAGCTACTCGGTTGTCTTTGGCCCATTTCTTTAAGGTACGGATTATGTATTCAACCTGAGGGTTGCCGGTGTTCCGAAGGAGATGGAGGACTTCCCGCATGGTTTCCCTAGGAAAGGTATGCAATAACTTAGTTATCTGTTTTCATTAGAGGAACACATGGCTTTTATTTTCCTCCCTTCCGTGCCAATTCCTCCTGTCCTGGAAGAAGTGCTGACTAAGTGCTGTGGTTGCGTGGGCATCGTCTGGTACTTTGCCCGAGTGGCTGTTATTGATGCGCGAGGCAGACAGTGAGCAGGCTAGCTGGGCCCGATACGGTCCTCATCCGACCTCCGCGTGGACACTTTTCATTAGGGGTCAGATAGTAATCAGGAGCGACAGCCTGAGTCTGGGGTGCTGAGACCAAATGTGGTGCCCGACTGCTGCCCTGATTGAAACCAGCTAAGTCAGCACAGAATCATACAGCACAGGAGGCCGCCATTGGGCCTGTGCCGGCTCTTTGTTGTTGGTGAGGAGTTAAACTAATATGGCAGGGGGATGGGAACCAATACAGGGAGACAGAGGGAAACAAAAAGGAGACAAAAACAAAAGACAGAAAAGAGATGAGTAAAAGTGGAGGGCAGAGAAACCAAAGGCAAGAAACAAAAAGGGCCACTGAATATAAAAGGGCTGCAGGAGGGGTAAAAACTAAAGATCATGGTTTAAAAACTAGGATGAAAACACTCTACCTAAATGCACGCAGCATTAGAAATAAAGTAAATGAGTTGACGGTACAAATCATTACAAATGGGTATGATTTGGTGGCTATTACAGAGACATGGTTGCAAGGAGGCCAGGACTGGGAATTAAACGTACAGGGGTATCTGACGATTCGTAAAGATAGGCAGGAAGGGAAGGGAGGTGGGGTAGCTCTGTTAATAAGGGATGATATCAGGGCAGTTGTGAGGGATGATATTGGCTCCAATGAACAAAATGTTGAATCATTGTGGGTGGAGATTAGAGATAGTAAGGGGAAAAAGTCACTGGTCGGCGTAGTTTATAGGCCCCCAAATAATAACTTCATGGTGGGGTGGGCAATAATCAAGGGAATAATGGAGGCATGTGAAAAAGGAACGGCAGTAGTCATGGGGGATTTTAACCTACATATCGATTGGTCAAATCAAATCGCAGGGGGTAGCCTGGAGGAGGAATTCATAGAATGCATACGGGATTGTTTCTTAGAACAGTATGTAACAGAGCCTACAAGGGAGCAAGCCATTTTGGATCTGGTCCTGTGTAACGAGACAGGAAAAATAAACGATCTCCTCGTAAAAGATCCTCTCGGAATGAGTGATCACAATATGGTTGAATTTGTAATACAGATTGAGGATGAGGAAGTTGTGTCAGAAACGAGCGTACTATGCTTAAACAAAGGGGACTACGGTGGGATGAGGGCAGAGTTGGCTAAAGTAGACTGGAAACAAGGACTAAAAGGTGGCACAATTGAGGAAAAGTGGAGGACTTTTAAGGAGCTCTTTCATAATACGCAACAAAAATATATTCCAGTGAAAAAGAAGGGCAGCAAGAGAAGAGATAACCAGCCGTGGATAACCAAGGAAATAAAGGAAAGTATCAAATCAAAGACCAATGCGTATAAGGTGGCCAAGGTTAGTGGGAAACTAGAGGATTGGGAAGATTTTAAGCAACAGCAAAGAATGACTAAAAAAGCAATAAAGGGAAGATAGATTACGAAGGTAAACTTGCGCAAAACATAAAAACAGATAGTAAAAGCTTTTACGGATATATAAAACGGAAAAGAGTGACTAAAGTAAATGTTGGTCCCTTAGAAGATGAAAAGGGGGATTTAATAATGGGAAATGTGGAAATGGCTGAGACCTTAAACAATTATTTTGTTTCCGTCTTCACAGTGGAAGACACAAAAACCATGGCAAAAATTGCTGGTCATAGGAATGTGGGAAGGGAGGACCTTGAGATGATCACTATCACTAGGGAGGTAGTGCTGGACAGACTAATGGGACTGAAGGTAGACAAGTCCCCTGGTCCTGATGAAATGCATCCCAGGGTATTAAAAGAGATGGCGGAAGTTATAGCAGATGCATTTGTTATAATCTACCAAAATTCTCTGGACTCTGGGGAGGTACCAGCGGATTGGAAAGCAGCTAATGTAACGCCTCTGTTTAAAAAAGGGGGCAGGCAAAAGGCAGGTAACTATAGGCCGGTTAGTTTAACATCTGTCGTGGGGAAAATGCTTGAAACTATCATTAAGGAAGAAATAGCGGGACATCTGGATAGGAATAGTGCAATCAAGCAGACGCAGCATGGATTCATGAAAGGGAAATCATGTTTAACTAACTTACTGGAATTCTTTGAGGATATAACGAGCATGGTGGATAGAGGTGTACCGATGGATGTGGTGTATTTAGATTTCCAAAAGGCATTCGATAAGGTGCCACACAAAAGGTTACTGCAGAAGATAAAGGTACGCGGAGTCAGAGGAAATGTATTAGCATGGATAGAGAATTGGCTGGCGAACAGAAAGCAGAGAGTCTGAATAAATGGGTCCTTTTCCGGTTGGAAATCAGTGGTTAGTGGTGTGCCACAGGGATCAGTGCTGGGACCACAACAGTTTACAATATACATAGATGACCTAGAGGAGGGGACAGAGTGTAGTGCAACAAAATTTGCAGATGACACTAAGATTAGTGGGAAAGCGGATTGTGTAGAGGACTCAGAGAGGCTGCAAGGAGATTTGGATAGGTTAAGCGAATGGGCTAAGGTTTGGCAGATGGAATACAATGTCGGAAAGTGTGAGGTCATCCACCTTGGGGAAAAAAAAACAGTAAAAGGGAATATTATTTGAATGGGGAGAAATTACAACATGCTGTGGTACAGAGGGACCTGGGGGTCCTTGTTCATGAAACTCTTTTTGGAGTTCACCTGCAAAACATAAAACATTAAACGGTGCCACCCGACCTGGGTGACACTCCAGACATTTACAAGGCCCTTTTTTTCCCCCCCCCTTTTTTTTTTTGTGTTTTTCTTTTTTTGTTTTTTTTTGGGCACTAAAATCACAATTTTCCCCAGTGCCCCCTATAAAAGGGAAGGGGGACACTAAAAGCACCAGCAATTAAAACAAATTAAACTTAAAAATGTAAAATCAAATTAAAATTTGGTTGCCGGGCGTGATGATGCACTCCAATCCCTCCGGTGCCCACCTCTCGCGGAAGGCCGCGAGCGTACCGGTGGACACCGCGTGCTCCATCTCCAAGGACACCCTGGACCGGATGTAAGAGCGGAAGAGAGGCAGGCAGTCAGGTTGAACGACCCCCTCGACCGCCCGCTGCCTGGACCGGCTGATGGCACCCTTGGCCGTGCCCAGGAGCAGTCCTACGAGGAGGCCTTCGGACCTACCCGCTCCCCTCCGCACAGGGTGCCCAAAGATCAGGAGAGTGGGACTGAAGTGCAGCCAGAATTTCAGGAGCAGCCCCTTCAAATAATGGAACAGGGGCTGCAACCTCGTGCACTCGATAAAAACATGGAACACGGACTCCTCCAGACCGCAGAAATTGCAGGCGGCCTGGGAGTCCGTGAACCGGCTTAAAAATTTGTTGCACGGCACTGCTCCGTGCACCACCCTCCAGGCCAAGTCCCCGATGAATAGTGGGAGGACCCCTGCGTAGAGTGCCCTCCATCGGGGACCCCCGCCTCCTCCGGACGGCAAGATGGTACGCCATGGCGTGTCCGGACGGCCAGCGAGGATGGCAAAGTTGAGGTTGTGCAGGAGCAGCCCGTACAGGAAACCCCTCCGCGCGAAACTGAAAGGCACGGAAGGGATTTCCCCGAGGCGGCTCAAGTTGTGAGGCGCCGGCCCCCGAGGGAGGTTCCGGGGTTTGGCGCCGATGAGGAATTCCGTCCGGACGGGGGTCAGTTCGGACGGGATCTCCCCACGTGCTTGAGCCTCCTCGATGCACCTAACGGAGTCAGGGCCCAGAGCTGTTTTTAGCGACTCGATGGCATCGGCCGCGTGGCGGACGTTGGCAGAGTTTAGGCGCCGCGTCCTTGTGCATGAAACTCTTTTGAGTTTATCTGTGAAAACATAAAACATTAAACGGTGCCACCCGACCTGGGTGACACTCCAGACATTTACAAGGCCCTTTTTTTTTTTCCCCCCCTTTTTTGTGTTTTTTTTTTGTGTTTTTTCTTTTTTTTTTGTTTTTTTTTTGGGCACTAAAATCACAATTTTCCCCAGTGCCCCCTATAAAAGGGAAGGGGACACTAAAAGCACCGGCAATTAAAACAAATTAACTTTAAAACGTAAAATCAAATTAAAATTTGGTTGCCGGGCGTGATGATGCACTCCAGTCCCTCCGGTGCCCACCTCTCGCGGAAGGCCGCGAGCGTACCGGTGGACACCGCGTGCTCCATCTCCAAGGACACCCTGGACCGGATGTAAGAGCGGAAGAGAGGCAGGCAGTCAGGTTGAACGACCCCCTCGACCGCCCGCTGCCTGGACCGGCTGATGGCACCCTTGGCCGTGCCCAGGAGCAGTCCTACGAGGAGGCCTTCGGACCTACCCGCTCCCCTCCGCACAGGGTGCCCAAAGATCAGGAGAGTGGGACTGAAGTGCAGCCAGAATTTCAGGAGCAGCCCCTTCAAATAGTGGAACAGGGGCTGCAACCTCGTGCATTCAATAAAAACATGGAACACGGACTCCTCCAGACCGCAGAAATTGCAGGCGGCCTGGGAGTCCGTGAACCGGCTTAAAAATTTGTTGCACGGCACTGCTCCGTGCACCACCCTCCAGGCCAAGTCCCCGATGAATAGTGGGAGGACCCCTGCGTAGAGTGCCCTCCATCGGGGACCCCCGCCTCCTCCGGACGGCAGGATGGTACGCCATGGCGTGTCCGGACGGCCGGCGAGGATGGCAAAGTTGAGGGTGTGCAGGAGCAGCCCGTACAGGAAACCCCTCCGCGCGGAACTGAAAGGCACGGAGGGGATTTCCCCGAGGCGGCTCAAGTTGTGAGGCGCCGGCCCCCGAGGGAGGTTCCGGGGTTTGGCGCCGATGAGGAATTCCGTCCGGACGGGGGTCAGTTCGGACGGGATCTCCCCACGTGCTTGAGCCTCCTCGATGCACCTAACGGAGTCAGGGCCCAGAGCTGTTTTTAGCGACTCGATGGCATCGGCCGCGTGGCGGACGTTGGCAGAGTTTAGGCGCCGCGTCCTTGTGCATGAATCCCAAAAGGTTAGTTTGCAGGTGCAGCAGGTAATCAGGAAGGCAAATGGAATGTTGGCCTTCATTGCGAAAGGGATGGAGCACAAAAGCAGGGAGGTCCTGCTGCAACTGTATAATGTATTGGTAAGGCCGCACCTGGAGTACTGCGTGCAGTTTTGGTCACCTTACTTAAGGAAGGATATACTAGCTTTGGAAGGGGTACAGAGACGATTCACTTGGCTGATTCGAGAAATGAGGGGGTTACCTTATGATGATAGATTGAGTAGACTGGGTCTTTACTCCTTGGAGTTCAGAAGGATGAGGGGTGATCTTATAGAAACATTTAAAATCATGAAAGGGATAGACAAGATAGAGGCAGAGAGGTTGTTTCCATTGGTGGGGGAGACTAGAACTAGGGGGCACAGCCTCAAAATACGGAGGAGCCAATTTAAAATCGAGTTGAGAAAGAATTTCTTCTCCCAGAGGGTTGTGAATCTGTGGAATTCTCTGCCCAAAGAAGCAGTTGAGGCTGGCTCATTGAATGTTTTCAAGTCAAAGATAGGTAGATTTTTGAGGAATAAGGGAATTAAGGGTTACGGGGAGAGGGCGGGTAAGTGGAGCTGAGTCCACGACCAGATCAGCCATGATCTTATTGAATGGCGGAGCAGGCTCGAGGGGCTAGATGGCCTGCTTCTGTTCCTAATTCTTATGTTCTTATGTTCTTTTAAAGAGCTATCCAATTAGTCCCACTCCCCACTTCTCTTTCCCTATAGGCCGACAAATATTTCCTTTTCAAGCATATATCCAGTTCCGTTTTGAAAATTACTACTGAATCTGCTTCCACCGCCCTTTCAGGCGCCTTCCAGATCACAACTAATCCTGCCCTCTTCAACATCCCTGATTATAATCGCTCAACCATTACCATTGGTGCCTGGGCCCCTAGCTCTGGAATTCCCTGTCTAAACCTCTCTGCCTCTCTTTCTTCCTTCAAGACGCTCCTTAAAACATACCTCTTTGACAAAGCTTTTGGTCACCTGCCCTAATTTCGCTGTTGAATATTTATCTTATAATACTCCCGTGAAGCGCCTTGGGACGTTTTAAATACAAGTCGTTGATGTTGTTAAAATAGTTCTCCTCATCGCCCCCTTGCCTTTTTCGCCAATTATCCTAGCACTGGCCCATTTGTTTGGCTGAATGAGTTTCTCTGGGAGATTTAACACCTTCCTGGGACAGCTGTTCTTGCTGACTCCTGCTCAAGCACAGCTTGGATCAGGGACTAAGTGGAATGGGAGATTAACTTGCAGTACCGCCGGCCATCGACGGTGTCTTTGTGGGGGAATTACAATGCAGTGTGCGGAGTGTTTGAGCAGAGCATGTGACGCAAGTTCAGCTCCGTGATTCGCCTCCCCCTCCCCTCCCCCCCGCCACCCCTTATGGATTGGCACAGAACAAAGGCAAAGCACCCCCCCCCCCCCTCCCCTCCCCAAATGAAGGGATGGAAGGTTAGGGTTACCTAATAGAGCCACGCCAGCTGCTTTCCTGGAGCCTCCCAACAGCCAGTTATAGAACAGCAGGGATCTGGGAGCAGGTCGTCTGCTTGAACTTTAACCTCTGTCTGTGATGGCTAATGGAGGAAGCACCAACAAAGGAAGGAAAGTGCAAAGTTGCACAAGATTTATTGCAGCTTTGCTGATGGCTCGGGGAATTGATCCAGTGAGTGGCAGAGGCAAAACAAGAGAGAAAAACTCAGGGCCAATAAGGGAAAATATATACTCTGGAGCATTCCTCTCCGAACCACTCAAGCATCGGACAAACACAGCAAACTACAATAAAGCCACAAACCCATCAGTGTGTTGCTGGCACAATGAAATTGCCTGCATTTACACAGCCCGCCCCAGGGAAACAAGTCGCTGCTTGCACAACTGCTCGGAGATTCACCCACCATCCGTACTGCTCTGAAACCAAACTGTCACCCGAATCACAGGATAATGAGGTCACAGTATAAAGCAGTGGCAAGGAAACTTGAGCTTAGCTATCACACAAAGGGTGATAAATGTGTCTGGTGGGGTGCTGGACTTTGTGCAGCTTCGATGGGCTTTCTTTCATTCTCCGTCTCTCTTTAGGAACATTGTGAGAGTATTTTTTTTTAAAACAACTGCTCATATCCGAACAAAGCTGATTCAACAAGATAGTTGGAATGATAATTACTGGAACCCTCCCAGATACATGACTACTCCTGGCAGTGAGGTGGGCCTGGCATGTTGGGGCACAACAGCAACACGCCGCGTACTGTCATTAATTCAGCTGCAGCACACCGCGAGCACCTTCTCCAACACACCAAACCAGATATTATCATTGGCACCTACTTAAAAAGCAACATATCAAAAACAACACAGTTGAGCAACAGGAGGCCTTCAAGGAAGAGATAGTTCAGGTACCGACTAGACACATTCCTCCGGCGGGGGAAAGGAACAACATCCAAAGCTACAGCTCCCTGGATGACGAAAGAAATTGGGATTAAAATGAACAGAAAAAGGAGGTTTATGATAAATGTTAGATTCATTATACAGTGGCGAATCAAGCAGAATACAGAAAGTACAGAGGAGCACTGAAAAAGGAAATAAGAGGGGCGCAGAGAGTGCATGAGCAAAGATTAGCAGGTAAAGAAAGAAAGACTTAGATTTGAGATGACCACCGGACGTCTCAAAGCATTTTACAGCCAATGAAATATTTTTAGAGTGTAGTCACTGTTGTAATGTAGGAAACGCAGTAGCCAATTTGCAAACAGCAATGTGATAATGACCAGATAAACTGTTTTTGTGTTAGGTTGATTGAGGGATTCAGGACCCTGGGGAGAACTCCTCTGCTCTTCTTCGAAATAGTGCCGCGGGATCTTTTACGTCCATCTGAGAGGGCAGACGGGGCATCAGTTTAACGTCTCATCCGAAAGACAGCACCTCCGGCAATGCAGCACTCCCTCAGCACTGCACTGGGAGTGTCAGCCTGGATTTTTTTTGTGCTCAAGTCCCACTCCGGGGACAACCTTCTGAACCCACAACCTTCTGACTCAGAGGCGAGAGTGCAGCCCACTGAGCCACAGCTGACATACAGGTAACATAAAAGGGAACATTAAAATGTATTTTCTAAACATATAAAAAGTAAAAGGGTAGTCAAAGGAAGGATGGGGTCGGGTTGATTAGGGACCAAAAAGGAGATCTTATTATGAAGGCAGAGGTCATGGCTGAGGTACTAAATGAGTACTTTGCAGCTGTCTTCAGTAAAGAAGCGGATGCCACCAATGCCACAGTCAAGGAGGCTGGGGAGAAATGGGAAAGGATAAAGGATGTATTTAAACATATGGCAGTGCTCAAAGGAGAAAGTCACCCGGTCCGGATCGGATGCATCCTTGGTTGCTAAGGGAAGTATGGGTTAAAAATGTGGAGGCGCTGGTCACAATCTTCCAATCCTACTTGCATACAAGGGTGGTTCCACAGGACTGAAGGATTGCAAATGTTACAACCCTGTTTTAAAAAGGAGAGAGGGACAAACCTAGCAACTACAGGCCAGCCAGCCCAATGTCGATGGTGGGGAAAGTTCCAGAGACCATATTCCGGGACAACATTGATTCTCACTTGAAGAATATGGGTTAATAAATGACAGCCAACATGGGTTTATTAAAGGCAAATCGTGCCTGACAAACTTGATTTGAGTTTTTTGATGAAATAACGAAAAGTTGATGTTGCATATATTTCAGGAGACGTTTGACAAAGTGCCACATAATATACTTGTCAGCAAAACTTTGATGCCCATGGGACTAAAGAAGCAGTGGCAGCGTGGATATTAACTTGTCTAAAAGACAGAAAGCGGAGAGTAGTGGTGAATGGTTATTTATCAGACTGGTGGGAAGTGGTGCCCCTCCCCAGGAGTTAGTATTAAGACCACTGCTCTGTTTGAAACATATTAATGACCTGGACTTGGATATACAGGGCATAATTTCAACTTTTGAAAATGCCACAGAGCTTGGATATGTAGTAAACAGTGAGGAGGTTAGTAGCACATCAGGAGGACACAGACAGACTGGCGAAATGGGCAGACACATGGCAGATTAAATTTAATCCAGAGAAGCGTGACATGATACATTTGGGAAGGAAAATTGAGGAAAGGCAGTATAAACTAAAGTGTAAATATTTAAAGGAGGTGCAGGAATAGAGAGAGCTGGGGTGGTTCAGATACACAAAGCATCCGGAATCCTGGGCTTTCTAAATAGAGACTTGGGGCTGGATTTTCGGGTCTTCTGCGCTCCGTTTTTCGCCCCAGAGCGGAGGCAATGGCGGTAGAGAGGTGTTTTGGCCGAGCAGTTGGCCTCCAGCGCCCCGCGGTGATCCTCGGGTTCGGTTTAGCGGCAGCAAGGAGCAGCACCGCCAGGAAGAGCTGCGCCCGGTGTGCAACGCCCCTGGTTGCGCCAACGGTGCGAGTTTGAACTTCTGCCCAACCCGTTTGCCGCAAAGCGCGCCTCGCACTGACCGCCCGGGAAATCAGGGCGGTCCAACAATCCCGACAGCGGCGAGGTGGGTAATGGATTCCTAAGGCAAATGTGATTGTTTTTTTCTTTTAATTTCTTTTGCGATTTGTGTTGTGGTGGCATGGGCAACGTTTGGGAGGTTTTTTTTAGGATCCCCCCCCATCCCCCAGGCGTCTCTCAGAGTGCTCGGCCCGGCTCTTTAGCTCGGGAGTTTCCCATCCTAACGCTGAGAGAGAGGTGTACAACGCCTCCCTTAGCACTGCACCCCCTGACTCAGGGCCCAGCTTCCCAAACTTACTGACTGAGGCACAAACTGTTCCCGGATGTTAACTTTACCGCTCCACCATCATTATCGTCCCAAAAACATCAAAGCCAAAAATCCAGCCCAGAGAGTTCAAAAGCAAAGAAGGTATTGTAAACCTTTATAAATCACTGGTTAGGCGTCAGCTGGAGTATTGCATCCAATTCTGGGCAACGCATTTAAAGGTAGGATGTCAAGGCCTTGGAGAGGGTGCAGAGGAGAGTCACCAGAATGGTACCAGGGATGACTATCTGCCCCACCTGCAACCAGGGACTGTGGCTTCGTATTGGACTATTCAGCCACCTAAGGACTCATTTTAAGAGTGAAAGCAAGTCTTCCTCAATTCCGAGGGACTGCCTATGATGATGATGATGACCAGGGATGAGTGACTTCAGTTACATGGAGTGACTGGAGAAGCTGGCATTAGTCTCCTTAGAACAGAGAAGGTTAAAGGGAGATTTAATATCGATGTTCAAAATAATGAGAGAATAGATAGAGATAAACTGTTTCCACTGGGAGGAGGATCAGTAACCATTGGCAAAAAATCCAGGGGGCAAATGAGAAATATTTGAATGCAGTGAGTTGCTGTGATCTTGAATACACTGCCCGAAAGGGTGCTGGAAGCAAATTGGAGAGTAACGTTTAAAAGGGAATTGGATGTATACTTTAAAAGGGGAAATTTGTAAGATTATGGGAAAAGACCAGGGGAGTGGGACTAATTGGATCACTCTTTCAAAGAGCCAGCACAGACATAAAGGCCTCCTTCTGTCGTATGATTCTGTGATAATCTGACAGGCAGAAGGAATTATAATTCATTTCAGCCATTCAATGTTAAAGTGGACTATTGGCAGGAAGACCTTGTTTGGCATCATACGATCAGCCTGGGTTTTACAAACCTGTCAACCATTATTCACACGACAGGGATCTTCCTATAAAGCACACATGCTAACATTTCAGCTCTGTTCGTTTCCAACATATGAATACTGTGGCAGATTTCAGTGTCTCACACGGGCCTTGAATCCTGGCGATACGTACTTTGGTTCACGTCCCGCTAGGATCATTTGGAAGATCCCGACGCAGGCTCCACGTTTTCCTTCCCAATATTCCGGATTTGGATCCAAGCGCTCCAACACATCGAAGGCTTTTGCGGCGTAGTAGAACTGTCCCATCTGAAAGGAACAAGATCCTACAGCTGCAGTCCGGAGATTCACCATTTTTAATTCATTTTAATCAAACACATTTTTTTGAAGCCCATTAAAGCTGCCAGGATTGAAAAGAATTAAAAAAATGGTAAGGAGAGAAGACTTTACCCAGAATCTACAGCAGCGAAAACTGGTCAGTGCTGGTGCCGTACTCCACACGAGCCTCCACCCACTCTAATGACCTCTTTGTGATTGTAATTACGATTGTGCCAGATTACATCCCTCATCCAGCCAAAGAAAACCAACAGCAGTAATGGGACGGGAATTCATCCTTTTGCTGGTGGCAGTGGGCCCAGTACCAAGGCTGTGTTAGCACTGGGCGCTGGTACCCACCTAGTCTACTATGGATTGAAACGTTCATCGAGACATAACCTTTAAACAACTCGCGTATGAATAAAATGGAGCAGGATTAACTGAAAGGAATGCTGCTAATTGACGAGAGATTCGTGCAACAGCGGAGGGAGGAGAATGACCATTCTTCGGAACATTATTTGATGGGATTTGCATTAGCTAGTTTGCTGGTTGGGTTGTGAAGGGGACCGTGTCAGTATTTCAGTGCTTGCCTTTTGCTGCTGGTTTCCTGGAGCAGCAGCAGCTGGATACATGGAATTACAGGGAATCTACAGCACAGGAACACGCCACACGGCCCAACTGGTCTGTGCCGGTGTTTATACTCCACACGAGCCTCCTCCCACTTTAATTCCCTATTCCCAACCTGCCCCCACCACCCCGTATCCCTCATATATGGCTCGAGATTGTGGAACAGGGCGTTGGTGAGACCACACCTGGAATACTGGAGTACAGTTTTGGTCTCCTTATTTAAGGAGGGATATACTTGCATTGGAGGCAGTTCAGAGAAGGTTCACGAGGTTGATTCCTGAGATGAAGAGGTTGTACAGGTTAGGCCTATGCTCATTGGAGTTTAGAAGAATTGAAGGTGATCTTATTGAAACGTATAAGATTCTGAGGGGGCTTGCCAGGGTAGATGCAGAGAGGATGTTTCCCCTCGTGGCGGAATCTAGAACTAGATGACATAGTTTCAGAATAAGGGATCGCCCATTTAAAACGGAAATGAGGAGGAATTTCTTCTCTCAGAGGGTCGCGAATCTTTCGAATTCTCTATCCTAGAGAGCTGTGGAGGCTGGGTCATTGAATGTATTTAAGGTGGAGATATTCAGATTTTTGAATGATATGGGAATTAAGGGTTATGGAGAGCGGGCAGGGAAGTGGAGTTGAGGCCAAGATCAGATCAGCCATGATATTATTGAATGGCCTACTCCTGCTCCTATTTCTTATGTTCTTTTGTGTACTGGACTATTTCCACTGGAGCAGAGAGAGCTGCGAGGAGATTTGATAGAGATTTTTTTTAATTCTGAAAGGTTTTAATAGACAAATAGGCAAAGACTATCTGTGGTTGGGGAGTCAGTGATGAGGGGCCATCGATTTAAAGTTGTCACTGGTAGTGAGGAGTGAGGTGAAGAGAAATATCTTTATTGAGAGAGTGCTTTGCCAGAGACTAGTTGAGGAAGCTATCATTGTAGCGCTTAAGGGAAAAATACATAAACATTTGGAGTAGCGGCAGCTACTGGGCTATGTATCTACGTAGAGCGGGGTCGAGGGATTTAAAAAAAAAATTCACTGGAGTTTAGAAGGGTGAGAGGGCATCTCATAGAAACTTATAAAATTCTGACGGGATTGGACAGGTTAGGTGCAGGAAGAATGTTCCCGATGTTGGGGAAGTCCAGAACCAGGGGACACAGTCTAAGGATAAGGGGTAAGCCATTTAGGACTGAGATGAGGAGAAACTTCTTCAGTCAGAGAGTTGTTAACCTGTGGAATTCTCTACCGCAGAGAGTTGTTGATGCCAGTTCGTTAGATATATTCAAGAGGGAGTTAGATGTGGCCCTTACGGCTAAAGGGATCAAGGGGTATGGAGAGAAAGCAGGAATGGGGTACTGAGGTGAATGATCAGCCATGATCATATTGAATGGTGATGCAGGCTCGAAGGGCCTACTCCTGCACCTATTTTCTATGTTTCTATGTGGGCGTCTATGGCAAGGCCAACATTTATTGCCCTTCCCTTTGTTTTGGATTACTCCAGCCAAGAGATTGCATAGACACAATCAGCCAAATGACCTGCTTCTGCAAATGTCCACGCCCTGTGTTCTGATGAGGGTACCTCTTGTGTGTCTGGGATTAAGGCATGCACTTGGAGCACAGCGGTGGCAGTTTTAGTCAGCACCTAGCCAAGCTGGAGCTGATCTGAGAGTGCTTTGTGCCCACAGTGGGTGTCTGAATTACAAATTGTCCCATTCCCCAGTACTGACAACCCACCTCCTCTTGATGAGCACTGAACTCAGCAAATAAAAAGACTTGCATTTACATAGTGCCTTTCACGACCTCAGGATGCCCCAGAGCATTTTATAGCCAATTAAGTATTTTTTAAGCATGGTCACTGTTGTAATGTAAGAAATCCGGCAGCTAATTTGCGTATAGCAAGGTCCCACGAACAGTAATGAGATAAATCACCAGATATCGGACCTTAACATTGCTGTGGCAATAACCTGCCATTCGTTAGCGTTGTCCCTGCCCGTATAATTGCCATGATGTTGTTCCCAGCAATTTGCTGGAAGTGGGAGGTAGAAATAGCACGGCGCCCTCAGCAGGGCATTTGGGACCTGAGGGACTTGAAATGATTTGACTTAACTTTCTGTGGCATGTTTAGTTTGCGCCATAGAATGATAGAAATTCACAGCACAGAAGGAGACCGTTTGGCCCATCGTGGCTGTGCTGACAATGTACAGGAACTTCCCGCCGCTCAATGCATTTGAATGGGGGACCAGCCAGCGAGATGCCATTGTTTGTGAAGCTAATGGTGGAACAGCGCATCTCCGCCGTTACTTTGCAATGAATCATCTAACCTGCGGCTTTTGCACATAAAATCGCTGTTATTTTGGCAGCAATTTTTGGGCCAATGTGTTTTACTGATGCTGGTTGAGTGACAAAGTTTGGCCAGGACACCAAGGGTGATCTCTCTTGCTCTTCTTCAAAATAATGTCATGGGATCTTATACGCCCACCTGAGCGGTTTAACCTCTCATCTAAAAAACGGCACCTCCGACAGTACAGCACTCCCTCAGTACTGCACTGGAGTGTCAGCCTGGATTCTGGGCTCAAGTGTCTGGAATGGGACTTGAACCCACAACCTTCTAATTCAGGAGGAGAGAGTGCTACCTACTGAGCCACAGCTGAGACATTAACTTGGATTGAAAAAAAAATCCTTCAAAAGCATCACAGACACACAAGCGACTGCCAAGGCTCATTTATGATCACGGGAAGGTTTGTAAAAGTAGACGAGCTGTTTGCTGCAGTTGGTGCAATCCCTTGAGCACGAAGCGCTCCTCAAAGCGTGGTCTAACTTACCTTGTAGCAGTCATTAGCCAAGAGTTGCAGGAGGCTGAAGGACTCTCCAGATGTCTCCATCTTCAGGTAGAGCTCCCACGCCAGGCGGGGCTTCTTGTTCATGATATCTGTGAAGGACAGAAAAAAATAGTAGCAGCTTCTGAAACGGAGTCAGCACCAGGCTTGTAAGCAAAGAGCAGGCCATGGGAAATGAGGGAGCAGGGGTGGGATATGCAGTTCACTGCCTAAGTGAGATGGTCCTCGTGTTATAAAGACCATCCTCCTGAGTAGGCCCCAGTGATCTCTGGGGTATTTTTATACCACAAATGCGCAGAGAACTGTGGGATAGATTTTCTCGGACCTCATTCAGTCAGCCCTTGTCACCTGATGGGAAATAGCCAAGAAAAACTCAAAAATTAAATGAGCTTCTAGTCTTTGTACCACAGCTGATTCTGCTCCAATGTAGAATCACATTTTTACAGCACAGAAAGAGGCTATGAGAGCAGGCTGGGGCATTTGGTCAGCAGCCTTCTCTTTCTATGGGAAAATGTCTCAGTTTGTACCGCGTTTGCTGAGCCACACAGACCAGAGATGTCAGAGCCAAGTTAGGACACCCCAGTCGGGGTTGTATTGTACCTCTACAATTGGCCTTGGGGAAGGGAGGAGATAAGAAAGATCAAGGGTTCCCACTCTCGATCGAATTGCTCCCGAGAAGGCTCCACCGAGAGTGTTCTGTGAGCTTTGTGCAACGTCGTGCCACTCGATTCCACTCAAATGGCCTAGCAAGCCACTCAGTTGTACAGGTTGAACCTCCCTTATCCAGAACTCCCTTATTCGGAACCACCCCTCGTCCAGAACCATTCCCGGCCACCGGGTGGCTCATGAGCAGATCTCCGACATGAACAAATTGAAGTCTTTCCTCCTGCAATCCCTGGCTTGACCCCGCGATCCACCTCCCGCATGATCTCTCTGCCGCACTCCCAATCCCAAGCCAGCCAGCCCCAATATCCCCTTGCTCAGTACCTGCACCATCCAATTTAACGTGACCACCCCTCGTCCGGAAAAATCCCTTATCCAGAACAGGCCAGATCCCGAGGGTTCTCCTGGATAAGGGAGGTTCAACTTGTATAATGCGACTTATCACCTTCTCAGAGGCAATTAGGGATGGGCAATAAATGCTGGCCTTGCCAGCGATGCCCACATCCCATGAATGAATTAAAAATTGATATAGACATTTGTGTAACGATATGGAAGGGCAGAAGGCGCTCGACAGCAGGTCAGCCCCACACAGGCCACACCATTATTGTAGTCTAGGATATCTCTTACTTCTGAGCAGCATCTCATCCGTTGGCCCAGCCAAGAGCTGACCAAATGCATGGTGCACTTGGCAGATGAAAGCAAAAATGCCGACACTAGCATCTTTAACTGCAGCAATGTGAAAGCACCTCCCTCCGCAAAGAGTCATGAATTCTAGAGCTATGCTTAACTCACAGCAACGGGCCAGCCAGCTGAGGTAAATGTAGTCGTTCTTCAGCTTCTCACTCTGAATCAGCTGGAAAACCTGAGGAATAATGAACAAAGGCGCAGAGCTTAGAGGGAGGAGGTGCTAAATGGATGACTGTACCGAGCCGCGCACATCAGGGAGGTTCCAGGTTCAGGCGGTGGGCCTGGGGCGAGTTACATGATGCAGGCTGGGGCAGCAGTAGGGATGCAATCGGGCTCAGTGTCCCCATTCTGAGGAGGTGATGGTAGTGGGGAGAACAGCAGGAGGTTGCAGCACCTGATCGCTATCCAATGACTGCTTCTGGAAAGTGAATGCGTGTGAACATCAGGGTTCAGCTGTGATTCACTTCACGGTCGAATAGCCTAACGCTCACACTGAAGAAGGGTCAGCCGAGTAAGATGTTGAAGGGAAGAATGAAGAGTGCCCACCCAAGGCGAGGTGGTGAAAGAAAAACACATAACTTCTCGAGCGAGGCACTTCGGGTCAAAGCAACCTCCAGCTACTTCGATTCAACACAAGAACAAAAATACAGTTGGAAAAGTGACGGTGCAAAGGCAAATTAAGCACTCTAATTAAACAAGGGGTTGAGCATGAATCTAGAGTTCTACGTAAGGAGCCTGCACTGATCGGGGTCTGTAGTAGTCCACGAGATCAGTTTCTTTAATAGTGGTAAAGGCGCTTATATGAAACCAGGGCTCCTTTAGGTGCTGATCAATGAGCAATCACCGCCAACAGCATTCTTAAATTTAAAAAACCCAGGTGAAGGTGCAACGTCCAATTTGCGCACAGCAAGCTCCCACAAACAGCAATGTGATAATGACCAGATCATCTGTTTTATTGATGTTGATTGAGGGATAAATATTGGCCCAGGACACCGGGGAGAACTCCCCTGCTCTTCTTCGAAATAGTGCCATGGGATCTTTTAGGTCCACCTGAGAGAGCAGACGAGGCCTCGGTTTAACGTCTCATCCAACAGATGGCACCTCCGACAGTGGGAATTAAAAACTGGCAGATTGCTGGAACAAGGGAAGAGAGCAATTCAGAGTTTTCAGACCTTGAGGGGAAAGAATGAGTCCAGGGTAAATAGACAGGACTATGAGTCATGGTTTTACCACAGGGAAGAGGAGAAATCTGTAGGAAAATGTATTTAGAATTTAGCAGGAACAAGTAGAGGAAAGTTCAGAGGAAGGCGGACAGCAAGATTGTGATCGAAATAAAGAGGTTGATGGGTAGAGGTGAGAGAAGGATCAACTAACAGATAACAAACTTTTTCTTGTACGCTGTCCAGGAGTGTTTGTGGGGATGGGGTGAAAACAGATATGGGAGCAAGATTAGAGTTTTAATTGCAGGGAGTTTTGGGCATTTTTGGCATGGTGTTTGCACGGTGCAGCAGGGCTGTGTCGTCCAGCTTATCCTGCAACTACTAAATAATCACTGTAACAATAAGCTGAATGCTGGGGGCTGGCATGAGTTCAGGTAACACTTGGCCAAAAACACTCAGTGCACTGAACAGGTAGTTCACCAGGATGTTGTGGGAGCAAACTCCAGATTGTGAACATTATAAGAACAGGAGCAGAAGGCCATTTGGCCCCTCGAGCCTGCTCCGCCATTCAATAAGATCATGGCTGATCTGGTCTTGGCTTCACTCAACTCTACTTCCCTGCCCGCTCCCCATAACTCTTGACTCCCTTATCGTTCAGAAGTATGTTGATCTCCACCTTAAATATATTCAATGACCCAGCCTCCACAGCTCTCTAGGGTAGAGAATTCCACAGATTCACGGCCCTCAGAGAATAAATTCCTCCTCATCTCCGCCTGTCAAGCCCCCTCAGAATCTTCCATGTTTCAATATCATCTCTCATTCTTCTAAACTCCAATGAGTAGAGGCCCAATCGACTCAACCTTTCTTCATAAGACAACCCTTTCATCTCAGGAATCAACCTCATGAACCTTCTCTGAACTGCCTCCAATGCAAGTACCTGTATATCCCTCCTTAAATAAGGAGATCAAAACTGTACGCAGTACTGCAGGTGTGGCCTCACCAACGCCCTGTACAGTGGTAGAACCAACAACCAATACTTTTACTCACTTTTAGAATGGAAGCAAGTCTTCCTCGATTTCGAGGGACTGCCTATGATGTGATGATGATGTGTGCAGTTGTGGCAAGACTTCCCTATTTTTTATACTCTATCCCCCTTGCAATAAAGGCCAACATTCCATTTGCCTTCCTAATTACTTGCTTTACCGGCATGCTAACTTTTTGTGTTTCATGTACAAGGACTCTCAGGTCCCTCTGTCTCGCAGCATTTTGTAGTCCCACTCGTTAAAACGGAGATGAGGAGGAATTTCTTCTCTGAGGGTCGTGAATCTTTACCCCAGGTCTGCTAGTTCCCGTTAATTTGGCCATACTGCAAGTTGCTGATACTAAGAGGACTTGGTGTTCATTTAGGACTTATTCACCCATGAGACAACAGTGCCGCAAACCTACTCTTTCCAAACCTCCAGGCCCGCAGAGTTCAAACAGGACAAACCAGCGGGGAAGAAGTAGAAGAACAAGAGCTTCCCGGCTTCGAGGATATGAATGCAGAGTTTGTGGGCACATGGGGTATTGGATCAGCTGGCCTATATGTAGAATTTAATTGGAAAGGAAAATCAGGCGGGGGGGGGGGCGGGGGGTATAAGGTATCTGATAATCGCCCTTTTTTTAACGTCTTCACTGAAGCTGAAAGTTCTGGCGATTTATATATACTGCAACTGCAGGGAGGTCTTACTGCAGTTGTACAGTTCCTTGGTGAGACCACATCTTGAGTATTGTGTGCAGTTTTGGTCTCCTAATCTGAGGAAGGACATTCTTGCTATTGAAGGAGTGCAGCGAAGGTTTATCAGACTGATTCCCGGGATGGCAGGACTGACATATGAGGAAAGACTGGATCGACTAGGCTTATATTCACTGGAATTTAGAAGGATGAGAGGGGATCTCATAGAAACATATAAAATTTTGACGGGATTGGACAGGTTAGATGCAGGAAGAATGTTCCCGATGTTGGGGAAGTCCAGAACCAGGGGTCACAGTCTAAGGATAAGGGGTAAGCCATTTAGGACTGAGATCAGGAGAAACTTCTTCATTCAGAGAATTGTGAACCTGTGGAATTCCCTGCAACAGAAAGTTGTTGAGGCCAGTTCATTAGATATATTCAAAAGGGAGTTAAATGTGGACCTTACGGCTAAAGGGATCAGGGGGTGGAGAGAAAGCAGGAATGGGATACTGAAGTTGCATGATTAGCCATGATCATATTGAATGGTGATGCAGACTCGAAGGGCTGAATGGCCTACTCCTGCACCTATTTTCTATGTTTCTATATATGGAGATAGATGCCAGGAAGTATTTCTGTACAGAGGAATGGGGTTGCCAGGAAGGGGTGGTTGAGGCTGAGATACTGGACTCATTTAAGAAAGAGCTCAATGCCCTAATGGTGAGATACTATGGTTGATATTCTGTAAGGACAAGATTAAATGTGTTAATGGGCTTTTTACAACTGAACCAGACTGTGATGTTGTGCTCTATTCAATTTACTCGCTATTTTTCTGAAAAAAATATACTCAGGAGAATTTTGTGTGACGTCTTACTTAAAAAAAAAATCACTTTCTACAAACTACACGAAGACCTGTGGAGCAGGTCTCATTGTTAAGTCGCTTCACAAACAGACAGCAGTAAACAGCCTCAGGAAGCCAGGCGATGGGCAGGGAAGTCTGTCGTATCGTTTCTCAGGTTCTTCCGGCTTCCTGTAGAGCTCACAGGCTAGTCCAAAGTCAGGCCCCCGTTGCTTCTTCTTCAGTCGTTCCGAGGGGGAGGTGGTGGTGGAAAGAAGGTGCTCCTGGGGATGCCTCCCATTGATGACACCACGGACTGGAAATCATTGAGACCTGGTGGTCTGTGAATATCATAACCTTAAATAAGGGGAAGCCTTTATTTCCCTTGTCAGTACCATGATCACAGTTAATATGGTCAGTGTGGGTTTAAAATGTTTGCATTATGTTAGGGATCCCAACATCCCTAAAGGTGCCCTGCGGTTTCTCCGAAGTTGTTGGAGCCCAGGTGCCTGAACAAACAGCGTCGCTTACCTCCTCAGCCTCTTTGAAGTTACCAACAGCTGCTTTCGCCTGTGCATAATTGAAGTTAAAGAGGTCGTCATTATAGAAGTAACTCTGTTTAAAACAAAAAGGAAGAGTGTGTCACATCCTACAGACACTCGCTATCTGTCGTGGCACCAGGTGAATCTGGCCTTTATGTCCACAGAACTCATGCTATTGAAAATCAGGTGGATACACTCCCTAACTACAATGACATTTCTGAATCTGCTATTTTCTTTCATCTTCTAAGTTTGGCCCCCTGCCCCCTCTATTTCATGGGTGGCGTGCTCCCAGGACCCTACCGTTGTTGCTCCACAATTACCGTATGGATGATCAATGGTGATTTTTCCCGATCCCCACCCGCTAGGTGGGTAAGGGGCACCTTCCCTCATTGTGCAAGACCTTGGCAGTTAAACATTCCGCACCAAAGGCTGAACTGTGTCAAGCAGTGCGCTCGCTGTCAGCTGTGGTGAAATGCACACTTCGATCATTTAGAGCCTGTAAACCTGGAGGGTTTGATTCATGCACTGGTGGAGTGAATGCCAGCTCGTGTCGCACAGAAAGCAGTTACAGACATTGACAAAAACTGGCCCCGTGCAAAGGATAGTGGAGCACCTTGTTGGACACGTACTATCCCAATTTATAGCACACCTTGCAGCAGGGAACAGCGGCTGCAGAGATCCCACTTCTTTGATAAACAATATGAAAACTGGGGGATACAGAATGATGAATATTCATTTCTAAATACGAAAAGGAATACCGCCAAGAAAGATCAGTGTCTGTCTTTGATCAAGCAATCTATAAATCTCGCAAGATGTTAATTATTCATTTGGTAGCAATAATTCTGCTTAGTAGAGAAGGAAATACCACAGGGAAGGTCACCTCAAACCACACTCGAGACTATACAAAGCAATTAGCAACATTTCCTTTATAAAATATACATAGAAAATCCAACTATTTGCAGCCAATACATTTTTAATTTTAAAGAAACCCAGATTTTTGAGTGAATGTTGTGCTTATTAATACGAGAGGCGGCAGAGCTGGGGAACACAACACTTCTCACTCTAGGCTCCCAGCGTCAGCATCAAGCACTCTCAAGTGGAGCACAGACTGACTAGGCGCAGACACAACAATGTACTGCAGCCCCAATCTCAGACCAGGTCCTTTAGGGCATCAGGATGACATTTCCATTACCCACGGCAACTATTGCAGAGGGCTATTCGTTTTAATTTGTCCAAGTTATGGGCAGCTTTGCAGGATGGGGCTCGGTCTACTGGGAAATGAGCTGAGTTAACCAAACTTTATTTTCCTAGGCCCATAATAATGGCAGTGATTGGAATCTTCATCCCATCATGGTAGCTTTAAACTAGCAATACTGAGGAGTACTGCAACAAATGACAGGAGGACATTAATAAACTTGCAGAATGGGAATATAATCGGCAAATGAAGTTCAACAAAGATAAAGGCGAGGTATTACATTTTGGTAGGAAGAATCGGGAGGTCACATTACTTGGAGGGTGCGAGTCTGGGTGGGATAGAGGAACAAAGGGATCCAGAATAGCCTCTGACTTCACTGACAAACGGAGTCAGAAAGCAATTGGCACCAGCTCTATGTTGTGTCCTTGGATGCTCTAATAATGACTTCATGAGGCAATGTGTTGTACTTGAACTGTAGTAACCTTAGACCTTTATTTGCTAACTTCAGAGTGAGGATCACACCTGGTGGCCTGCCTTTTATACAAGGCCAGGCACACCTGTACAGGTAATCTGCAAGTCTCCCATTGCTGTGCCCTCTGGTGGCACACCTTGATATAGCACCAACAGTAGCCATGTAGGATACATGACACTCTAGGAACAGACATTCCTCAATTTACTCAAAGATGGTGCAACCCCAATCAGCATCTGGGTGGAACTTTTCCCAAGCTCAGAACAGCAGAAGTGTGGAAAAGGTCACAGGTTTTTAATCCAATAATCATTCTCAGGATGTGGGCGTCGCTGGCAAGGCCGGCATTTATTGCCCATCCCTAACTGCCCTTGAGAAGGTGGTGGTGGGCCTCCCTCTTGAACTGCTGGCAGCGATTTGATACAAGAGTGGCTTTCTATGCCACTTCAGAGGGCAGCTCAGAGTAAACCACGCTGGTGCGGGATTGTAGTCACATGTAGGCCAGATTGGGTAAGGCTGGGAGGTTTCCTTCTCTAAAAAGGTATTAGTGAACCAGATGAGTTTTTAAATGACAATCCAACAGCTTCATGGTCACTTTTACTAGTTTAAAAAAAAACAGAATCCAAATTCTCAAACGGTGGGATTTGTATTTACGTTCTCTGGATTGTTAGCCCAGGCTTCTGGATCAGTGGTCCAGTAACTTAACCACGCGAGCGTACCCCAGGTCACTTGCCTACCATCCCAGTGGTGTGATGGCCACATGGAGGGGTCAAGAGTCTGGAAGAAAGGAAATACAACAATAACATTCTACTGACCTTGACAGAGTTTAGGTAGATCAAAACATCCTCAAACTGTTTCAGTAGAAAAAAACAGGAGGCCATGCACTGACGCCCAGGGATGGTATCTGAAAAATAAGACGAGTGTTACAGCGTGAATGAATAAAAGGCTTTATAAGGATACGATTGGGAATTGAACTGTGGCTCTTTTGCTGAGATGTTCAAAGTTTAATGCAGCAGATTAAAAGCTGGACTATGGGGAAGATTTTTAAAAAAAGGTAGCTTCTCCATTTTATAATCCCTACTGCACCACAAGCAAACCCTTGACTGAGGATGGGCGAGCATGCTGGTCTCAGCCTTCTAATAACCAATAAAACAATGCGTAGCCGGTTTATAATGACAGGCCAGGTGCTTCCACTAGATTGCGCTGCAGCGCAACTCGCTGAAAATTGGCCAAACCAGCGCAAAAGATCGAGGAATTTCAAGCACAAATTACGTCCAACGCAAATTGAGTTTCCACGATTTTTTACGCTACAGGTTGGACCTCTCTGCTCCGATATTCTCTGCTCCGGAAACATCCTTGGTTCGGCTTCGGCTTCGGCATCGGTTTCCCGCGCTCCCTGGCTCTCAGCGATCAGTGCGCAACTGCCACTTTGCCTGCGTGGCGTCCCGGTTTCCCGAGCTTCAGTGAGGTGGCCGGGCAAGGAAAGGGAAGGGCAGGCGGCTGACTCGAGGTGTCGAAGCTGGGTCTGAGGGAAAGGCGGGTTTATTAAAAAAAGAAGAGCACCAAACCAGCACGTTAATTAACAAATGTGGTTGGGAGATTTCTACATGGAGAGAGAGAGAGAGCGAGGCCCAAGAGCGAGCCTGAGCCGGAGTGTGGTGGAGGCATTCAGGAGCCCGGTCTTCAGGTACCAGCAAGCCTAGGCTCGGCATGACCTCCCGTGGTTCGGAAAACTCTCTGTTCTGGCACCGGTTAGGTTCCGAGGGTGCCGGACCAGAGAGGTGCAACTCGAGGTTTAAAAATCATTGCACTAGAAGCCGGCTTTGCCCACAAGACTGGCCTCGTTCCTAGACAGAATTCATCACCACTGCGGGTCCCAGCTAAGTGTGCATGTTTGCGGGCCTTTGAGGAGGGTCTTAAAATTAAGCTGTTTTTTTTTTTGTTTTAGTGGGAAGACCGAAGCCATTGTCTTCGGTTCACGCCACTGTCTCCATTCCCTTTCCACTGATTCGATCTCTCTCCCTGGCAACTATCTGAGATGACTAAGTCTGTTCCCAACCTTGGTGTCATATTTGATAATGAATTGAGCTTCCTACCACATCTGTTCAATCACTAAGCCTGTCCATTTCCACCTTCATAGTGATGCCTTCCATGCCCGTGCTTCCGACATGTCTTCCTTTTTCCTCAACCGAGGATTCCCCTCTGATGTGGTTGACATGGCCCTCGACCATGTCCATTCGGCTCTCGCCCCTTCCCCTCCCTCCCAGAACCACGACAGGGTTCCCCTTGTCCTCACCTTTCACCCCACCAGCCTCCACATTCAACGGATCATCCTCCGCCATCTCCAGCGTGATCCCACCACCAATCACACCTTCCCCTCCCCTCCCAGCATTCCAAAGGGAACACTCCCTCGGCGACACCTTGGTCCGCTTCTCAATCACCTCCAACAGCACCTCCCCTCCCCACGTCAGAAGATGCAACATCTGCCCTTTTACCTTCTCCCGTCCCACTGTCCAGGGCCCCATATACTCCTTCCAGGTGAATCAGCAATTTACTTGTATTTCTTGCAATTTAGTATACTGTATTCGCTGCTCACGATGTGATCTCCTCTTCATTGGGGAGACCAAACGCAGATTGGGTGACCGCTTTGCAGAACACCTCCGTCCATAAGCGCGACCCCGATCTTCCGGTTGCCTGCCATTTTAATCCCCTGCTCCACTCCCACTCCGACCTCTCCATCCTCTCCTACACTGTTCCAACGAAGCTCAACGCAAGCTCGAGGAACAGCACCTCATCTTTCGTTTTGGCATTTTACAATCTTCTGGACTCAAGTTCAACAATTTCAGACCATAACCTCTGCCCTAATTTTTTCAGGCAGCAGCTGTTTATGATTCTGCCATCCCTATCTGCAACATTTAACCACTCCTGCCTGCCACCCTACCACAGGCCGTCCCTTTTGTTCTTTCCTTCCCTCCCCCCTATCCCTGCCTCTGCGCCTGTTACATCGCTAACTTTTCCAGTTCTGACGAAGGGTCACAGACCTCCAAGGTTAACTCTGATTCTCTCTCCACGGATGCTGCCTGCCCTGCTGAGTTTCCGACATCTTTTTTTTGTCCCACCTTCATAATATCGCCTGTCTCTGGCCGGATCACAATTTATCTGTTGCTGAAAATCCTCAGCCACGCCTGGACTTGACTATTCCAACGTATTCCCGACTTCCCTAGGACTACCCTCCATGTCCCGCTCACCCATCTCCCCTGTGCTTGCTCACCTACATTGGCTCCCAGTTAAGCCACGCCTCGAGTAAAAAATTCTCATCCTTGTTTTCAAATCCCTCCATGGCCTCGCCCCTCCGTAATCTCCTCCAGCCCTATAATCCCCCTAGACCTCTATGCTCCATCTATTCTGGCCTTTTGAATATCCCCGATTTTGAATGCTCCCCCATTGTGATTGTGCCTCCAGCTCCCACGTCCTAAGCTCTGGAATTCCCTCCGCCTTTGCACTTTCCTCCTCTAAAACACTCCTTAAAATCTACCTCTTCAGCCAAGCTTTTGGTCATCTGCCCCGGCATCAATTTTTTTTGGTTAACACTCCTGTGAAGCGCCGTGGAATGATTAATTACATTAAAGATGCTATATAAATGTGAGTTGTTGGTGTTTTAAGTGCAAGGACACTAATAGGCATGTTTTAAAACCCTTCACATTTTTTAAAATTGTACTGAGGAACTGACTAGTGTACACCAATGTAACCAGTAAATGGTTCTGTATAGCTTTATAAAGTCATTTAAAATTGGGTTACTCACAGATGGTGGACTAGACACTGATTAAAAATGCATATTTTTTGTGATGTACCCATTTTCAGCGATATTAATAAAGTTGCCACTCTTAATAATATCGAGAAGTCATTTTGAATGCAAAACTCCCCCCAAAAATTACATTCTAAAATACTGCTCGACTGCGCTGGTTCATGGACATTTTTTACATTTGGCGATATGCAAATGAGTTTGAGCAAAGAAAAACTGAAAAACGAGCGCAATTTGAGTACAATTTGCATCCGGATTGCGCGCTCAAAGCGGAAGCTCTTGGCCATAGACTTGATGACGACAATCCTACTGTAAACTCTCATTGTAAACGGACATAGGGAAGAGAGGCAGTGCAGGTACAGAACTGCTGAATATTTTTGGTTCCGTTATCATCTGCATACTATCCTCCTGCCCTTGAGCATGGGGTGGTCAGGAACAGTACTGCCAATACCATTCGAAGCAGGCCAACAGGAAACATATTGATGCTGCACAGCACCGTCCCCTTTCCTTTAAGAGGGGGCACTTTGATGGTACAAAACACAAAATTAGCAGCACTGTTTAGAGCTAGCGGGGTAGAACCAGGTCACACCTAACGCTTTTCCTGTGTTTTCATCGCCGCGGTGGATGGGGTGGCCTCTTGTGCGAAATCCAGCTCTTTGTCTCCAAGAGGGAGTGCCAGGCTGCCGACAAACCCGGGGGCATAATTGTAGGGCCGACAAAAAAAATAAGATGGCGACCTCGGCAGTGTGCCCTCCCCTTTAATGGTGGCCACAGTGGCATTTTGCACCCACTGCAAAACACAGTGCACCGACAGGAAAAACTATCGGGGGCACTGCACGGCGGCCGCAAGATTTTTTTAGTTGAATTTTGCTTGCAGGGTGGGAGATCGGCGGTGCGCGCTTTGATGACGCACTTAGGGGGGTTCGGCAGCAGTGGGATGGAATTGGGGACCGCCGGAAAAACCACTGAGGATAATTTCGCGAGCGCCGGCCATTTGACACTGCCGTGTGGCCGTCCCTTTCTGGCGGTAATATGCCTTATCAAGAGGCTGAATTTCGGCTCCAGCATATATCACCGTGAAATGAGAGTTTACAGTAGTCTGACAATCTACCTGTCAAATAACGATACTGTCTCTTCCCACATTCATCAAATTCGGCTTCTCGGCAGCCAAACAAGTTAACACAAGTCTAAATTCCAAGCATTTCCCAAGAAAAATACAATGCACAGTGCCAAAATCTTGAACATTCCCATCTCCAGGACATGGTGGCATGACTTAAAAGGAGGATTTTGCAAGCCAAAAAAAAGGGGAAATTGGATCCCGGGTTAATATATAGTGGTACTGAACACAGAAGCAAAGAAATGATGAGGAACCTGTACAAAATATTGGATAGGCTACAGATGCAGGTTTATAGAGAAGATATTGAAACCAGGGAAAAACTGCAACAATGTGGATTCGCAGGATGAATCGATCGAGGATTTCAAAATATTAAGGGGAACAGATAGGGTAGATAGAGAAAAATGATTTCCGCTGGTTGGTGAGTCTAGGACTAGGGAACATTGTCTAAAACATTCGAGCCATACCTTTCAGAAGTGAAATTATAAACACTTCTGCACACAAAGGGCGGTAGAAGTTTGGAACTCTCAACCGCAAACGGCAATTGATGCTCGATCAATTGCTCATTTTAAATCTGAGATTGATTTTGATAACCAAAGGTATTAAGGGATATCAGGTAAAGGCGGGTATATGGAGTTAGGTCACATGATCGCATTGAATGGCAGAACAGGCTCGAGGGGCTGAATGGCCTACACCTGTTCCTATGTTACTAAGGACGACCCAAGAGATGAGAGGATCTAGATTACATGAAAGACTTCAAACTAGGGCTGTATTCACAGGAGCAGAGAAGGTTAAGGGGGATTTAATAGAAGAGTTGCGGATTATGAAAGGGCTTGAGAAGGTAAACAGTAAAAGATTGATAGATTTTTGTTAACCAAAGGTATTGAGGTATTGGGGTAAAGGCAGGTACACGGAGTTAGGTTGCACGATCACATTGAAAGACGGAACAGGCTCGACAGAGAAAGACTGCCGATTTGTAAAGGTGTGACTTTCCAGCAGTGCAGCACCAGCGTGTCGGCTCCACAGACGTCCCATGTATATTCACAATTGTGATTCCTCTCCTTCCCCGCACAGAAAATAAACCAGAGAAAGAGGAAATCAATCACATGGCTGCCCTCGTGTGCTTATTGGCAGCAGGGTTCAGTGCGGCTTTAGCAAAGCCTGGGAGAAAGACACCCAATTCCCACCTTCTCAGCCATGGACGGTGCAAAGATCTCGCTGCAGGAAGGGGAGAAAACACAAAGAAGGGAGCATCACCATCACAGTGACAACTGCCGTGTGGAATCTGGGATATTCATACTGGGTCTCTGGCAGGGGATGGGGGGAAATTGCAGTACGATTGCCAAAGTCTATAATTATTATGGGTCCATTGTGAGGCTTATGCTGTTATACTATGGAACAATCTGTTCAACCACACAAATCGAGTGGTAAGGTGCCCGTTCTCAAATACATTTCAGCAACAACAACAACTTGTGTTTATATAGTGCCTTTTACGTAGTAAAACATCCCAAGGCGCTTCACAGGAGGGTTTTAATACAAAACAAAAAAATTTGACACCGAGCCACATAAGAAGAAATTACGGCAGATGACCAAAAGCTTGGTCAAAGAGGTAGGTTTTAAGGAGCGTCTTAAAGGAGGAAAGAGAGGCGGAGAGGTTTAGGGAGAGAGTTCCAGAGCTTGGGGCCCAGACAGCTGAAGGCACGGCCACCGATGGTGGAGTGATTATAATCAGGGATGCTCAAGAGAGCAGAATTAGAGGAGTGCAGACATCTTGGGGGGGGTTGTGAAGCTGGAGGAGATTAAAGAGATAGGGAGGGGCGAGGCCATGGAGGGATTTGAAAATGATGAGAATTTTAAAATCGAGACACTGCTTAACCAGGAGCCAATATAAGTCAGCAAACACAAGGGTGATGGGTGAGCGGGACATGGTGTGAGTTAGGACACGGGCTGCCGAGTTTTGGATGATCTCAAGTTCACGTAAGGTAGAATTGCGGGAGGCCAGCCAGGTGTGCGTTGGAGTAGTCAAGTCTAGAGGTAACAAAGGATTTGTTTCAACATATACATATTTCAGCAGGTACCTTAACCCAGGGAGTTACAAGGATGTGTGGACAGGATGTTAAATTGTTATACAGCAGGAGCACAATTACCTGCACTCCAACTAATGTAAGACAAAGCTGTGCTTGAGACAGTGAAATTTCATAATGTTTCCCTGATTATTTGGATTGGTCTTCATTCCTGTGCCTAGAGCGTTGCTGTACAAAACCACAAATTGAGGACTCATTAATCCTCTAATTTTCATTTTCCACTGGGTGGGGTGAGGAGAGGAGATGTGCCTCCACCAATAATGGAGGTTTGAGCTGTAATGTGGAACACCTCCGGCTCTTTCAGCTCACTCAGCACCAATGTTCCATCTCATTTCTTCTTTGTGTGCGGTTCCTTTAACTGGCTGTGCGGCCCATTCAAATTTTTGCACATGCCCGGTTTCTTCCATTGAAAAGCCGGAGAGAGGCCTGAGCGGGACCTCCAGACCGCTGTGCTCAGTGAAAACATTGCTCAGCACCCATTACAATTAAATAGCGCGTCCTGGGTTAAGCCGCTCACATGGCTCAAGTACGTACCACATTCACTGGCAGAGCCTCCGACTAGCTGGAAATACTGCTGTGCAATCTTCAGGTGCTCCCTCTGTGAACAGACAAAGAGAACACAGTCAGATGTGAGCATTTCTGTGCACCCAGTTATTGATAGGCTTTCATCAACCCAGTGCTAAATCAGGTTTCCTTTACTGCTTTGTGATGCTGAAATAAAGTTGGCAACATAAAAACAGATCAGTATCCTCACAGATTCCTGATTTGGCTCCAGGTCTCTTCCTCACCCGTCGTTGGGATCGGCAGGACTAAAATCAGCTGGAGGACGAGAGTGAGCACTCATGGGGTTGATGGCCTTTTCATATCTTTGACATATAAATGTGTATTTAAAAAAAAACACACCTTTCTGGCAAATGAGATGAACAGCCAGTTAATTTGTTTTTGTGGCATTGGTCGGGGAATAATGTTGGCCAGAACACGGAGATATTTTACACCTAACTGAACATAGACAGGGTTTCGGTTTAATGTCTCATCCAATAGACCGCACCTCCAATAATGCAGCACTCCCTCACTCCTGCACCGAGGTGTCAACTTGGATTATGGGCTCAGGTCCTAGAATGGGGCCTGAACCCATAACCTTCTGACTCAGTGGTGAAAATGTTAATATTGTACAGGAAGTGCGGTGTGCCAATGGTGCAGTAGAGGCCGAGTGGCGGAGGAGCGGCGAGAGATCGTGGCGGAGATGCGGCGAATGAGGGTACGGGGACCAGAAGAGCCGAGGGCCCAGGGGCAGCACGGGCCCAGCCCACACTGCGATATGTGTGCGCACTAGGTCCGTGCAGCAGAGCAGGTCTCCAGTCGTCCTGGTTAATCCTTGCCACTGGATAAAGGCCGGGCTCTGTCAAGCTCGTGTGGTGGCTGATGTGCAACGGTCACCCCACGTTAAAAAAATCTACGCACAGGCATCTTCCACCCCTGGAATATTAGGTCCTGAATATCTGTGAACCCATGTGGAAGCAAGTCATCCTTGTTCGAGGGATCACCTATGATGATATGAGAGGTCGAGTGTACAGTATTGTGTGAGGTGTTTATAAACACCCTGCTGATTCCCAGTGTTATCACTTCCTAACAGCATAGCTGAGACTGATGGCAAAAATCCAAAATTCATCGTTTGACAGCAGTGTTTGAGGGCACAGTCACAGATGGACAACAGAGAAATACACAGGAACAGATGGCCACACACAGCGGCACACACTTAGTAACTATGTTAGAGAGTAAATCAGTGCCTGTTAATTGGGAAATCCGACCAGCACTGGTGATCGATACAGGTTCACGTTATGATTCCCCACGGGCAAATTCACAATTTCAGCCTCTCCCCAATATCAAAAATCATAGCATGGGCATTCACAAACGCAATCCCGTATCCATCGCATAACGCACTGGAGCACTGCCACCTCCCGCCCCCCGCCCCCGGTCCCAGTATAATATCTAAAGCATCAACTCACCGAACCCTGTTCCTGCCCCAGGGCTGCATTCACCACGCCTTTCAGGATATATTCCTAATAGTGGAGAGGAAAGACAAGGCAGTATATAATATAGTCCATTAATTAAAGGTCCACCCCTGAGTTAATGTCCAGGCCTGGCCCAGAGGGACAGAAGCAGCTTTCCCATCACTCAAACAAAGCATGGACCTTTGAGTAGAAACAAAATGATGTGTTCAGGCACATTTTGTACTTTTATATACACACACACACACACACAGGCTGGTCTTTTATTGTTATGATTTTGTAACAGCGGAGGCATTAAAACATCAAAGAAATTTTCTGTTTTGTGACTTCATAAAATATTGTGGAGAAGGTAAAGCTGAAGTACAACAGACGGTGAAAATCTGGGCCTAGGAATTGGGTCCCGTCCCGTTTGGGGACGGTAACCCTCGCGGGGCGGGACTTCCTGCGCCTGGTGCAGGAGTCCCGCCCCGTGACCTAAATTGGGGTCACCGCTCCAGAGAGGAAGTGGAGCGCAATGTTGTGCGCTCCACATCCATGGGCGTGATCGGGGTCGCTATGCATAGGTCTGACGCGTTTCATGGCCCTGCCCCTCCCGTTAAAGGGGAGGGATACTACGAGCTCGGCAGGCCTTGTGATGGGCCTCCACTTGGCCACCAGGGATTGGGGCGCCATGGCGGCAGCCTGGCACCGAGATGGAGTGCCGGGCTGCACGATCGCGGCACGGGCCCCGCGAAATCAGCGGACAATGGCGGCCCGCGGCGCAGTGCGGCTCCTCTTTAACTTTCGCCCAGCTCGCGACCTGCAAGGCTGGCACTGACTTTGCCCGCGGCAGTCTCACAGGACACTGGCCAACTGCCGCCACGGTGCTGAAAGGGGTATGCTGTCATCGCCGGAGCTGGGCCGCACTCCGCCCGCGGGGCAAAAGTTAAAGAGGTGGCGCAGTGCGCCGCCATTTTTTCCATCCCACTCACCGGTTGGGCTGTTGTCCACTGATTTCGCGGGGTCCGTGCCGCAATTGTGGGGGTGCGGTGCTACTGAATCGCACATCCGCTAACTCTCGCGTAATTTAGCGGGAGCCGGTAGCGCGTGCCCCCCCCCCCCCCAAGATGAAAACACTTTTGCGCTCTGTTAGCGCTCCCCGGAGGCCAATAGGCCAATTTCGGCCCCCTGATCACTGGAGGCACAGTAAATAGCTCACTTGCAGCCTCTAGTGTCACTGAGATGGTACTGCAGCAGTGCAATCTGGCTGTGAAATTTAGTTGGCAATACATAGAAACATGGAAAACATAGAAAATAGGTGCAGGAGTAGGCCATTCGGCCCTTCGAGCCTGCACCACTATTCAATAAGATCATGGCTGATCATTCCTTCAGTACCCTTTCCTGCTTTCTCTCCATACCCCTTGATCTCTTTAGCTCTAACTCTCTTGAATATATCCAATGAACTGGCATCAACAACTCTCTGCGGCAGGGAATTCCACAGGTTAACAACTCTCTGAGTGAAGAAGTTTCTCCTCATCTGTCTAGGACTTGAGCTCTAAAATTCCCTCCCTAAACCGCTCCTTCTCCCTCTCTCGCCTCCTTTGAATCATTCATTTAAACCTACCTCTTTGACCAAGCTTTTGGTCAGCTATCCCAACATCACCTTATGTGGCTCGGTGTCAAATTTTGTCTGACAACGCTCCTGTGAAGTGCCTTGTGCCTGTGATAGGGGGAGTGGATGTTTAAGGTGGTGGATGAGCTACACATTAAACAGACTGCTTTCCTGGATGGTGCTGAGCTTCTTGAGTGTTGTTACAGCTGTACCCATCCAAGCAAGTGGAGAGTATTCCATCACACTCCTGACTTGTGCCTTGTAAATGGTGAAGAAGCTTTGGGGAGTCAGGAGTTGAGCCAATTGCCGCAGAATACCCAGCCTCTGACCTGTTATGTGACTGGTCCAGTTGAGTTTCTGGTCAATGGTGATCCCCAGGATGTTGATGGTGGGGATTTGGCGATGGTAATGCCGTTGAACATCACAGGGAGATGGTTTAGCTCCCTTGTTGGAGTCCTTGCCTCGCCATTGAGTGACAGATTATATGATTCAATGAATAGGGGTGGGAATATTCACCAATGTAAATCCAGGACTGAGAGCTTTTTACAGTCTGCAATAGGCGGAATTTGATAAAGCTTGAAAGGACAAAACCCGCCTAAAATGCATTTTGCTTACTGTGAGTGGATAATATTTGCTTTTATTTGAATAAAAATTAGGACAGTTCCAGCCAGTGACCAAAATATAGGTCTTTACTGGTATAGTAGGTGATGAGAGTATACAGCAAGGTCAGGCCAGGAACAGGAGAAATCATCCTAAAATACTGTGTCAATTTTATTCCAGCACCCTCTCTAACTCGGGTATCAAGGCAGAAGTAAGGAGATGTTTGGATGTCAGGATGTCAGCTGTTCAACAACAGAGCTTTTTCAAACACTCAATCATTATATAAACAATCCAAAATTTGCACATCATTAAAATGAACAAAATGCTTCAGACTTACTAACCAAGCACGTTCACAATGCAAACATTCCACGAGCCTCAGCACTCGCGGCTGTCCAGTCACCGATCATTAGCACATGCCCTACAAACACTCCCGTGGTGCTGCTCCTAAGCTGGCTGTACCGCACAAAGACTCGGAAGATCTGCCTACCTGAGGTGTTGTTGGCTCCAGGTCTTTGATAAGATTATAGGCTTCCTGCACATCGTCTGTAACAAATTATCTGAGTATTAGCAAAGTGAGGTGGTTACAGGTAAACAGACAAATCACAAAGGTGGAATAGAAAACATAAAAAACAAAGAAAATAGGTGCAGTAGTAGGTCATTCGGCTCTTCGAGCCTGCACCACCATTCAATAAGATCATAGCTGATCATTCCCCCTTTCCTGCTTTCTCTCCATAACCCTTGATCCCCTTAGCCATAAGGGCCATATCTAACTCCTTCTTGAATATATCCAATGAACTGGCATCAACAACTCTCTGCGGCAGGGAATTTCACAGGTTAACAACTCTCTGAGTGAAGAAGTTTCTCCTCATCTCAGTCCAAAATGGCCTACCCCTTATCCTAAGACTGTGTCCCCTGGTTCTGAACTTCCCCAACATCGGGAATATTCTACCCGCATCTAACCTGTCCAGTCCCATCAGAATCTTATATGTTTCTATGAGATCCCCTCTCATCCTTCTAAACTCCAATGTATAAAGGCCCAGTTGATCCAGTCTCTCCTCATATGTCAGTCCTGCCATCCCATGAATCAGTCTGGTGAACCTTCGCTGCACTCCCTCAATAGCAAGAACGTCCTTCCTCAGATTAGGAGACCAAAACTGCATACAATATTCCAGGCCTCACCAAGGCCCTGTACAACTGCAGTAAGACCTCCCTGCTCCTATACTCAAATCTCCTAGCTATGAAGGCCAACATACCATTTGCCTTCTTCACTGCCTGCTGTACCTGTATGCCAACTTTCAATGACTGATGAACCATGACACCCAGGTCTCGTTGCACCTCCCCTTTTCCTAATCTGCCGCCATTCAGATAATATTCTGTCTTCGTGTTTTTTCCCCCAAAGTGGATAACCTCATATTTATACACATTATACTGCATCTGCCATGCATTTGCCCACTCACCTAACCTGTCCAAGTCACCCTGCAGCCTCCTAGCGTCCCCCTCACAGCTCACACTGCCACCCAGTTTAGTGTCATCTGCAAACTCAGAGATATTACACTCAATTCCTTCATCCAAATCATTGATGTATATTGTAAATTGTAATATATTGTAAATTGCAATTGTAAATAAAAGCAGAAAATGCCCAACTGGCACAGCAAGTGGTCAGTTTGCATCAGAGAGAAAGTCCAGGCTATCTTTTTGTCGGGGTATGACTTTGGAACTGAAGCTTATGGATTCCCCAAATATACCATTGCTTTACAGTGGCTCAGTGGGCAGCAATCTCGCCTCTGAGCATGTGGTTTCAAGTCCCACTCCAGAGACTTGAGCACAAAATCCCAGTGCAGTACTGAGGGAGTGCTGCACTGTCGGAGGTGCCGTCTTTCAGATGAGACGATAAAACAGTGCCCTCTCAGGTGGACGTTAGAGATCCTACGGCACTATTTCAAAGATGATCAGGGGATTCTCCCCGGTGTCCTGGCCAATATTTATCCATCAATCAACATCACTTAAAAAGAGATTATCAGGGCATTGTCACATTGCTTGCTGTGCGCAAAATGGCTGCCGTGTTTCCTACATTACAACAGTGGCTGCACTTCATTGGCTGTAAAGCGCTTTGGGACATTCGGTGGTCGTGATAGGTGCAAGTCTTCCTTTCTTTACCTTTCCTGACTCGAGTGTTAATTTTCAGCAGTAAGATCTTGACTAGGGACTCAGTTGCTCAAAAAGCTTCAGAACGCAGCGTTGTCGAAAGAACACAGGGCAGGGAATCTCCTTTCCCCATCAGCATTTAAAAGGGTTTGCGGAACAGCTTTGCCCATTTGTCACGTTCTTTCTCAAACTTTTAATCCGTTTTACACGGCTTCACTCACCAAGTGCTGATTGAAAACTAGCAGTTGGACCAGCGATCTGATTGGTCTATTAGGTGACAATGGGCCAAACAGATTGCATTAAAAAACAATGGGGTAGGACTGTCTACTCAAAATGGACAGACAGACAAAATATAACTTGCATATTGTAATGTATTTGCTTCATGGGTTCTTTGCTTCAGAAACACATTGCTATTAAGAACTAGTTGATTTATTAGGAAAAGGTTTAACAATCACACAGTTCTGACAAAGGGTCATCGACCTGAAACATTAACTATGTTTCTCTCACCACAGATGCTGCCAGACCCACTGAGATTTCCAGCATTTTCTGTTTTTATTACACATTACTAGTTTATCCACCAGGCTCACAACCACCTGCCTCATGGACCCCCTGAACCCAACTGGCCGGGGTTTTATTGAGTCTTGTGAGCATCACGTGACTGGTTAAGCCACTCACAACTGAACAGCTCTACGCACCTGTGAGCATACTCGTAGGTACATACTTTACACATATAATATAAAAATGGACTCCAGGAATGCTTCCAAAAATAATTCAACTGTGAAGTCAGCTGGAGTCACAGCGCACTAGGCACACGCAGCTTCCGGGCATTGCAACTCCAGCTGAACTCCAGGCTTCAATTCGTTATGGTAGCATTTCTAGAGTCCTGTTTTATCTTTTTATATTTTGAGGAGATAGGGCCTGATTTTCACACTTGTCCTTTTCAGGACCCCCCCTCCCACCCCTGCCCCCCAAGACTGGCGGCATTGATCCTTCTCAAGAGAAAGATAAGCCTCTCGAGGGGATTCCTCCATACTATCCTTTAAACAATAACAACTTCCATTTATATAGCACCTTTAACGCAGCAAAACGTTTCAAGGCGCTTTATAGGAGCGATTATCAAACAGAATTTGACACCGAGCCACAGAAGGAGATATTAGGACAGGTGGCTAAAAACTTGATCAAAGAGGTAGGTTTTAAGGAGTGTGTGAAAGGAAGAGAAAGAGGCAGAGAGGTTTAGACAGGGAATTCCAGAGCTTGGGGCCTAAGCAGCTGATGGCACGGCCACCGATGGTGAAGCGATGAAAATCGGAGATGCAGAACTGGAGAAGCTCAGAGATCTCGTGGGGTTGTAGGGCTGGAGGAGATTACAGAGATTGGGAGGGGCGAGGCCATGGAGGGATTTGAACTCAAGGATGAGAATTTTAAAACCAAGGCATTGGACCGGGAGCCAAAGGAGGTCAGTCAGCACAGCGGGTGATGGGTGAACGCGACTTTGTGCGAGTTAGGTTACGGGCAGCAAAGTTTTGGATGAGTTCAAGTTTATGAAGGATGAAGGATGGGAGGCTGGCCAGGAGAGCGATGGAACAGTCAAGTCTAGAGGTAACAAAGGCATTGAAAAAGGTTTCAGCAGCAAATGAGCTAAGGGAGGGTCAGAGAACAAGCAATGTTATGGAGATGAAAGAAGGTGGTCTTGGTGATAGAAAGTATATGTGGTCGGAAGCTCATCTCAGGGTCAAATAGGACGGCAAAAGAAAATGTTCCATGGTGCATTATGGAGACGTGGGACAGTGGGGGGGGGTGGTAAAGAGAAAATAAAATAATAGGTCTGGATAAGGCAATGAAAGCCAAGGCATGCGGAAGATATTAGAAAGGTTATTTGAAATCTTGGTCAAAAAAGGTGGGCTGACGGACAGAGAATCTAGAACTATAGCATCGACAGAGTGTTTGCTATCTACATTCGGTGGCATAGTACCTACCTTGTCGGAGGTAATAGATGACTAGGTTGAGCCTGGCTTCGGGGATGACATCAATAAGCGGCGGGAGGACCTGCAGGGCTCCCTCCCCACCCCGGAACACCACCTGAAGAGGGCGGGAGGGACACAGCGACATGACATTGACATTTGTTGCACTAGAACAACTCACATTCTCACTGCAGGCCTTTAATCTCAGGTTATCTGATTTCGAACAAGGACAGTTTTGTTTCTCTCAGCTTCCTGCTGTTAATATGGTGAGCTCAGCCACTCAGCACCAGACTTACAACCCGTGAACGGACAGAGATGCAAAAGGCACAGCTTCTTTCCATATAGTGCCCAATGGCAAATTAGATGGCAACATATTCATTTTCTACCATTGTCCCAGCTCGCTTACTAAAGTTGTAGGGTCCAGAGCTACAACATCCCCACGATTATAACATTTAGAGGTTGCCTCAAGGGGATCTGACTAAAACTCCCAACTGTGTACAGTTGGAATATTGAATGAAATCCTGGACGTCTGCCCTCCAAAAGGATACTGATGCATTGATGCGTTCAAGAAAGATCATCAAGGATTATTCCTAGACTTGTCAGCCGTGGCTCAGTGGGTAGCACTCTCTCCTGAGTCAGAAGGTTGTGGGTTCAAGTCCCATTTCAGAGACTTAAACACAAAAATCCAGACTGACACTCAGTGCAGTGCTGAGAGAGTGCTGCACTGTCGGAGGTGCCATCTTTTGGATGAGACGTTAAACCGAGGCCCAGTCTGCTCTCTCAGGTGGACGTAAAAGATCACATGGCACTATTTCGTAGAAGAGCAGAAGAGTTCTCCCCGGTGCCCTGGTCAATACTTATCCTTCAATCAACATTTAAAAAAAATTATCTGGTCATTATCACATTGCTGTTTGTGGGAGCTTGCTGTGCACAAATTGGCTGCTGCGTTTCCTACATTACAACAGTGACTGCACTTCAAAAAGTACTTCATTGGCTGTAAAGGGATTTGGGTGTCCGGTGTTGGTGGTGAAAGGCGCTATAGAAATGCAAATCTTTCTTTTTCTTAAGAGTTCTACGGTTACAAAGAGGCAGTTCCAAAGATGAACTTAGTTCAATTGCAGAAAAGAAGATGAAGCGGGAACGTGACCCAGCTCTTTAAATACCAAGAGGGACTGACAATGTAGATGCAAGGCTACCAATTCAGACTGAGCACAGAGCTAGAGGTCAAGTGAGAGACTAGGGAGTAGAAGAATTCTATCCCTCCCGTGTAGGAATGGGAAAGGCTCCCAGCATAAGCACCTGTGCTGATTCATTCCTTCAAAAAGGAAGTGGGATTGGGATTGGCAGTTATAGCGATCAGTGTAGAATTATCCCAATATTAGGCTGGCCAAAATCCATTTAACTGTATATAAACAAGCAATTCAATGTGTCAGTTATAATATTTTTGATATGTTATATAAAACAAATAGGCAGAAATTTGTGTGACACAATAGATCGAGATAGATACATAGAATTAGAAATTTACAGCACATTTGGCCCACTGTGTCCGTGCCGGCCGACAAAGAGCTAACCAGCCTAATCCAACTTTCCAGCTCTTGGTCTGCAGTCCTGTAGGTTACGGTACTTCAAGTGCATATCCAAGTAATTTTTAAATGCGTTGAGGGTTTCTGCCTCTATCACCCTTTCAGGCAGTGAGTTCCAGACCCCCACCACCCTCTGGGTGAAAGAAGTTCTCCTCAATTCCCCTCTAAACCTTCTACCAATTATTTTAAATCTATGCCCCCTGGTTATTGACCTCTCTGTCAAGGGAAATAGGTCCTTCCGATCCACTCTATCCAGGCCCCTCATAATTATATACACCTCAATAAGATCTCCCATTCAGCCTCCTCTGTTCCAATGCAAACAATCCCAGCCCATCCAATCTTTACATGGTGCTAATTAAACAATGTTTAGTGTTGGCCTTATATATATTTTCAGGCCACTGAGGTAGGATGAGGATGGTAAGAAAAGGGTTACATTGATTTATTTTTATCTTCATTTCTTTATATTAACTTTTAGCTTTTACTGAGTTTCTGTTAGAAGGACAGTAGAAATTGAGACAGAATTGCACAAACATAGAACAGGCAGAGACTATCTTTAGCTGATACGAGATTCAACAGCAACAAACAGACTTCCGTTGTTATAGATAGACAGATTGGCTGCTTCTATTCCCATATAGCTTTCAGCTTTGCTGAGAAAAATGATATCTCAAGAATCTTTAACTGACCTTGGAAGGACCTATGTCCCTTAGCAGAGGGGTCAATATCCAGGGAGTATAGATTTAAAGTAATTGGTAGAAGGTTTAGAGGGGAGTTGAGGAGAACTTTTTTCACCCAGAGGGTGGTGGGGGTCTGGAACTCACTGCCTGAAAGGGTGGTAGATGCAGAAACCCTCACCACATTTAAAAAGTACTTGGATATGCACTTGAAGTGCCGTAACCTACAGGGCTACGGATCAAGAGCTGGAAAGTGGGATTAGGCTGGGTAGCTCTTTTTCAGCCGGCGCGGACACGATGAGCCAAATGGCATCGTTCTGTGCCATAAGTTTCTATGATTTTATGACCTTATACTTAATGGTACTGGACTAGAGGTCATGAACTCAATTCCCACCATGGCAAGTGGTGAAACTGAAACATAGAAACATAGAAAATAGGTGCAGAGGAGGCCATTCGACCCTTCGAGCCTGCACCGCCATTCAATAAGATTATGGCTGATCATTCCCACAGTACCCCTTTCCTGCTTTCTCCCCATACCCCTTGATCTCTTTAGCTGTAAGAGCCATATCTAACTTCCTCTTGAATATAACCAATGAACTGGCATCAACAACTCTCTGCGGCAGGGAATTCCACAGGTTAACAACTCTCTGAGTGAAGAAGTTTCTCCTCATCTCAGTCCTAAATGGCCTACCTCTTATCCTAAGACTATGACCCCTGGTTCTGGACTTCCCAACATCGGGAACATTCTTCCCGCATTTAACCCGTCTAGTCCCATCAGAATCTTATACGTTTCTATGGGATCCCCTCTCATCCTTCTAAACTCCAGTGAATAAAGGCCAAGTTGATCCAGTCTCTCCTCATATGTCAGTCCAGTGAACCTTCGCTGCACTCTCTCAATAGCAAGAATGTCTTTCCTCGGATTAGGAGACCAAAGCTGCACGCAATATTCCAGGTGAGGCCTCACCAAGGCCCTGTACAACTGCAGTAAGACCTCCCTTCTCCTATACTCAAATCCCCTCGCTATGAAGGCCAACATACCATTTGCCTTCTTCACCGCCTGCTGTATCTGCATGCCAACTTTCAATGACTGATGAACCATGACACCCAGGTCTCGTTGCACCTCCCCTTTTCCTAATCTGCCGCTATTCAGATAATATTCTGCCTTCGTGTTTTGCCCCCAAAATGGATAACCTCACATTTATACACATTATACTGCATCTGCCATGCATTTGGCCACTCACTTAACCTGTCCAAGTCACCCTGCAGCCTCTTAGTGTCCTCCTCACAGCTCACACTGCCACCCAATTTAGTGTGATCTGCAAACTTGGAGATATTACACTCAATTCCTTCATCTAAATTGTTAATGTATATTGTAAAGAGCTGGGGTCCCAGCACTGAGCCCTGGGGCACTCCACTAATCACTGCCTGCCATTCTGAAAAGGATCAGTTTATCCAGACTCTCTGCTTCCTGTCTGCCAACCAGTTCTCTATCCACGTCAGTACATTACCCCCAATACCATGCGCTTTGATTTTGCACACCAATCTCTTGTGCGGGACCTTGTCAAAAGCCTTTTGAAAGTCCAAATACACCACAACCACCGGTTCTCCCTTGTCCTCTCTGCTAGTTACATCCTCAAAAAATTCCAGAAGATTCGTCAAACATGATTTCCCTTTCATAAATCCATGCTGACTTGGACCGATCCTGTCATTGCTTTCCCAATGCGCTGCTATTTCATCCTTAATGATTGATTCCAACATTTTCCCCACTACTGATGTCAGGCTAACCGGTTTATAATTATCTGTTTTCTCTCTCCCTCCTTTTTAAAAAAGTGGTGTTACATTAGCTACCTTCCAGTCCATAGGAACTGATCCAGAGTCAATAGACTGTTGGAAAATGATCACCAATGCATCCACTATTTCTAGGGCCACTTCCTTCAGTACTCTGGGATGCAGACTATCAGGCCCCGGGGATTTATCAGCCTTCAATCCCATCAATCTCCCTAACACAATTTCCCGCCTAATAAGGATATCCTTCAGTTCCTCCTTCTCACTAGACCCACTGTCCCCTAGTACATCCGGAAGGTTATTTGTGTCTTCCTTCGTTGAGACAGAACCTAAGTATTTGTTCAATTGGTCTGCCATTTCTTTGTTCCCCGTTATAAATTCACTTGAATCGGACTGCAAGGGACCTACGTTTGTCTTCACTAATCTTTTTCTCTTCACATATTTATAGAAGCTTTTGCAGTCAGTTTTTATGTTCCCAGCAAGCTTCCTCTCGTATTCTATTTTCCCCCTCTTAATTAAACCCTTAGTCCTCCTCTGTTGAATTCTAAATTTCTCCCAGTCCTCAGGTTTGTTGCTTTTTTTTAGCCAATTTATATGCCTCTTCCTTGGCTTTAACACTATCCTTAATTTCCCTTGTTAGCCACGGTTGCGCCACCTTCCCCGTTTTATTTTTACTCCAGACAGGGATTGTGGAAGAAAGAATCTATGAATCCATGGCTTATAGAAGAGGGAAGGGTTAAATTCTTTTTACTTGCTATGCTTTTTAAAATAATAAGACTAGAAAAATAGCCACGCTTTTTAGCCTTGAAACTTAGAGATGCAATTAGGTGACCATCTGGTATTAAAAGGGAGTCTCCTTTCAACTTTGCTTATCAGACTGTGAACAGAGAGAAACTATGCAAGGATAGATAGAGTGTGTACCTTCCGAGACGACCTTTGTACTCGCGGGACTAATGAATAAGATTCCTTTTTTATTTCTGTATTCAATTTCTGTATAAAGATAAGTGCAATTTGCTTGTACGACAGAGTTCTGCCTTGGTACGGTCCAAGCAAGCTCTCCAAGATATCTTGCTTTTAAAATAAATTCTTTCTCTCGAAGTGAAATTCTGAAAGTCTCCGCCTGAGTTGATTTAAGCTAAATTTCCTCGACAGATTCTGGCGTAGTCGGCAGGATCTCTAAAAAAAAAAAACGAGATCCAAAAGAACTGAATTTAAATTCTAAAGAAAAGAGGAATTTTTAAGGACCTTCCTAGCTGAAAGGAGGAAGGTGCCTAGGCCGTCCTAGCTGAAAGGGGGACGGGCCGCCGAGATCCCCGAGAGGGTGAGGCATAAGGTAGCTACCGCTAAGAAGCTAAATTAACAAAAAGGCGAAAGGAGACCCCGAGCTGAGCAGAAAAGAGAACACCGGTGAGCGCTTTGTAAATTATTGTATATTTTGTAGGATTGTCCTAACTCTCATTCCAGAAAAGATCGCGAGACGTTGCACCCGGAAGAATGGGAAACGGCTCTATTCGAGCAGGGCGCTCGCACCCAGTTCCTAGAAAAGGAAAGAAGGACGACCTCTCGACTGAAAGAATGAAAGTACATCCTAAGACTGAGAAAAGAATCCGTAAGGTAGTAAAGCAACGAGAGAAGGTAGGAGATCCCATTGTGCCGCCCGGCTCGCCGGCGGACACTGTAATTAAAGAAACAGGAGACGACAGATACGCGGTAACGTTTAGTAGTGATTTGTACGGTTGGTCTGATGGGGATTGGCCATATGGAGGAAGTTTAAAATTGTCCTTAATTGAGGAATGGAGACAGACCACCAAAGATGGGGCGGGGGACCCCACTTGGGATAAAGATTATATGGAGAATTGTTTTAAAAAATGGACAGAGGTGGCAAAGAGGCACCAGCCCCTAAAAATAAAAAGAAAGAGGAGGAGGGTAAGGAGAAGCCCCCTCCCTCTTACAGCCTCCCGAGTGCCCCGGTTTTGACCGCTTCCCCTGTCAGCTTATACCCCCGTCTTCCAACCACCAAGCCGGATAATTGGCAGGAGATTATAGAAATAGTGGCCGCTCAGCTGGATCAGGCCTCTAGGCGACGAGTAAATCCACAAAACCCACTAGAAAATGAAAATGGAGACGGGGGGAGGAGTCGTGGATGATAGCTCAACCCCTGCCCCAGGAATGAATACCAGGAATACCATAAGACAGGCCGATTCCACCACTACCCCACGGTGCAAGCCCCCCGTGTAATGATCGGAACAACGGCTGTTCTAAAGCCCTGGACACCGGGGGAAGCTCGGGATATGATATCAGCCGCCCCTAATCCTGTTAAGAAGCCAGTAGCCTTTCACAACTGGCTTGAGCAAACCTGTACCATTTATAACCCCCTTCCCGGAGATGTGAAATTATTACTGCAGGCAGCATATGGGTCCTCTTGGCAAGGGGTAAAAGATATGTTCCCTATACCCGCCGGCGAAAATGGAGATTGGCGGGAAAACAATGACATAGAAGGAAATGAGTCCCGGGAACATTGGTTACAGCACCGGGGCAAGGATGCCATATTAAAGGGAGCTAAAAAACATGAGGATATAGGGGAAGTCACCCGCTGCTTGCAGAAAGCAGAAGAATCAATGATAGATTTTGCAGGCAGATGGAAAAATAGTTGGGACGAGCATGCAGGAATACCAATGGATCAAAATGAACCTTTGGCAGTACAGACTTTGTTGAATTGCATGTTGCCACAACAAGCAAGAACACACAAAATAAAGGTTTTGGACTGGCAAGGAAAAAGTTGGAAAGAGACAGTTACAGTACTGGCTAACATGGATAGAGAGGGACTATTTACCTATAAGGAAAACAAGGCTAAAACAGCAGGTCAGTACTATCAGCAAAAAGGAAGAGGACAAACGCAGAATAATAGAGGAGGATATGGGGGACGAGGACGAGGACGAGGACGAGGGAGAGAACAGTGGCTCCAAAGAGACCGCTCCCAAGATGAGTGTAGAAATTGCGGAAGAAAAGGGCATTGGGCTTGCGATTGCAGGTGCCCCCCGAAACAGGGTGGGGGATTGCAAGGGGGTTTCCCCGAACCTCCACCTCCCTTGGCCCCTCAGTTTTCGTTCTCGAACCCCAACCCGCACCAATCAGCATAGGGATGCCCCGGAGGCTTAGTGGTACAGGCGCCAGCTCTCCGCCTATCAGCGGACATAGAAGAAAACCCTCTGGCAGTAGTAAAAGTAGGAGACACTTATGTGAATTTCCTGGTGGATACCGGTGCTACTATGTCTTCTGTACCATCCTCTGTGGGATTACCTGTAAGCAACACCACCGTCTTAAGTGTGGGTGTGGCCGGTATCCCCATGAAAGAATTTTTATCTGATTGATAATTGAAGGACAATCAGTTAATGATGAGACTTTGATAGTCTCTAAAACAACGCCGCTCCCTTTATTAGGAAGACAGACTTTGTGCAAACTAGGAGCCACAATTTATTGCACAAAGGAAGGAATGTTCATGGAGCTCCCTCCAAATAAAATCCATCAGTTCTTTGATGGGATTAAAGAAGAGAAAAGGGAGGATAACAAAGAAAAGGCTGCCCTCTATTGTTGGCAATTGAATGGCAACTTCTATTCCCCCTTGATAAATGAAGTTATACAAAACTTAAAAGCTAAATTTGACTCTAATACTGAAGAATTGATGTATATATTTTTGAGAAGCTTTGAGGCAGTTCAGCTTCACTGGACAGCCTGGTACACTCGACAAAAAGCTGAAACTTACCAGTGTTTGGTACAATCCTTTTTAAATAGAGAAGAAATAGTAGAAGCTACGCCCCGCATTTATTTTGGACCAGAAGGATTGGGGGTAGCCGTGGATTTGACACCCTTATAGCAACAGCGGTTTAGAGAAGCGAACTCGACACCCCATCTGACATTGGCTGTAAAACCGCCAGCGAAACCTAACGATTTGGGTCCGATGATTGTAGGAATAGAAAAAGAAAAACAGCAACAAGGCTATCAACCTTGGGCAGTAATAAACTTACAAAATGTTCAGATAGACTTTGTCAACCACAACAGGGGGATTCTCTAGTGGAAAGGTAAAAATCATGCCTCCACTTTTGAAAAACAGCAACCCCCGGAACAACCAAGCCCTAAGCTGCCAATGGCATTGAATCAAGTACCTTCTGAACTTTGGGCAAAGCATAAGAATCATATTGGGCAAGTACATTCTGCAGTACCCCATCGGGTACAATTGATAAAAAACGCCGTGTTACCAAGCATTAGGCAGTACAGACTGCCTCCAGAGGCAGAAAATAGGATAGAGCCAGTCATTTCTGCATTATTGGAACAAGGAGTTTTAGAAAAGACACAGAGCCCGTGTAACACTCCGATACTGCCCATACCAAAGGTTAATATGCCGAATGAATGGAGATTTGTGCAAGATCTGAGAGCTATAAATAAGATAGTCGTCCCTATCACCCCTGTGGTACCGGACACCAACATTATACTATCTGCTATCCCACCAACAGCAACTGTCTTTACTGTGGTAGATCTGTGTTCAGCTTTTTTCTCTATCCCGTTAAATCAAGAAAGTCAGTATCTGTTTGCTTTCACCCACAAGAAGCAGCAGTACACATGGACCAGGTTGCCCCAAGGATACACCGAAAGCCCCGCAGTATATGCAGCAGCAGTAAAAAGAGACCTCGAAGACTGTTCATTATCAGACCAGTCTGTGCTGTTGCAGTATGCGGACGATTTGCTTGTGGCTTCCAGCCACGGATACAGGTGCATGCAAGATTCCCTGAAACTGTTACAGCACCTATGTGAAAGAGGGCACCGAGTGTCGTTACAGAAGTTACAATTTTGTCAGACTCAAGTCCAGTACCTGGGTTTTCACATATCTAAAGGGCAGAGGCAGCTAGGACCAGAAAGAATTCAGACAATTCGAAGGGCCACCATACCAAAGACAAAGAAAGATATCTTGTCATTTTTAGGGATGGTTGGGTACTGTAGACAATGGATCCCCGATTATCGAGAATGGGATGCGGTCCTAAGATCAGCTGCCCTGAATGATGCCCCACCCAAGGTGGAGTGGACCCCAGAGAGAGAGGAAGCATTTAAACAGTTAAAGAAAGCTATTACTAATGCTCCGGCGTTGGGACTACCGAATTATGGTAAACCTTTTCAGATGTATGTGAATGAGAAAGAAGGATTTGCAACAGCAGTACTAACCCAAGAACATGGAGGGGGAAATAGACCAGTTGCTTATTATTCGGTTTTGCTGCCTCCAGTAGTAAGAGGAATGCCAGCATGTCTACGTGCTGTAGCTGCTACTGCGATCATGGTGGAGAAGTCGGTATCTATTGTTTTGGATCATCCATGTACTGTCATTACAGCCCATGCTGTGTTATTACTTTTGAATTCAGCTGCCACGCAACACTTTACAGCGTCTCGAAGAACAGGTTATGAAGTATTACTGCTGTCACACCCTAACTATACCTTTCGACGTACACCGGTAGTGAACCCAGCCACCTTTCTTCCTACTAAAGAAGTAGAGGATCCAGACCAGCATGATTGTCTATTAACGGTGGAATTAGCCGCCTTACCAAGACCAGATTTGTTCACAGAGCCCATGGACAATCCTGATCTTATTCTCTATACGGATGGATCATCAGATAGGCCGTCGGATGATTTGCTTTTGGCAGGCTATGCTGTTGTAAATCCCTACGAAACTGTCGAAGCATTTGCCCTGCCTCCTGGAACCTCGGCTCAGGCTGCTGAATTGTTTGCCCTCACTAGAGCTTGTATAATAGCTAAAGATCATACTGCTAATATCTATACTGATTCTAGATATGCATTCGGTGTGGACCATGATTTTGGACAACTGTGGAAAAACAGAGGCTTTATCACCTCTGGTGGAAAGCATATTAAGCACTCTCAAATGGTGCTTAATCTATTAGCCGCCATTCAGTTGCCAAGTAAGGTAGCCGTTATCAAATGTGCAGCTCACACAACCAGTGAGGATGGAGTATCAGTAGGAAATAGGAGGGCTGACAAAGCAGCCAAACAGGCCGCTTCGGCACCGGCAGACTGCCTTCAAGCAGTCTCAGTCTCCCCTCCACAGGTACTTGACATTATCTCCAAATTTGCGGATGACACTAAGTTGGGTGGCAGTGTGAGCTGCAAGGAGGATTCTATGAGGCTGCAGAGCGACTTGGATAGGTTAGGTGAGTGGGCAAATGCATGGCAGATGAAGTATAATGTGGATAAATGTGAGGTTATCCACTTTGGTGGTAAAAACAGAGAGACAGACTATTATCTGAATGGTGACAGGTTAGGAAAAGGGCAGGTGCAAAGAGACCTGGGTGTCATGGTACATCAGTCATTGAAGGTTGGCATGCAGGTACAGCAGGCGGTTAAGAAAGCAAATGGCATGTTGGCCTTCATAGCGAGGGGATTTGAGTACAAGGGCAGGGAGGTGTTGCTACAATTGTACAGGGCCTTGGTGAGGCCACACCTGGAGTATTGTGTACAGTTTTGGTCTCCTAATCTGAGGAAGGACATTCTTGCTATTGAGGGAGTGCAGCGAAGGTTCACCAGACTGATTCCCGGGATGGCGGGACTGACCTATCAAGAAAGACTGGATCAACTGGGCTTGTATTCACTGGAGTTCAGAAGAATGAGAGGGGACCTCATAGAAACGTTTAAAATTCTGACGGGGTTAGACAGGTTAGATGCAGGAAGAATGTTCCCAATGTTGGGGAAGTCCAGAACCAGGGGTCACAGTCTAAGGATAAGGGGGAAGCCATTTAGGACCGAGATGAGGAGGAATTTCTTCACCCAGAGAGTGGTGAACCTGTGGAATTCTCTACCACAGAAAGTTGTTGAGGCCAATTCACTAAATATATTCAAAAAGGAGTTAGATGAAGTCCTTACTACTAGGGGAATCAAGGGGTATGGTGAGAAAGCAGGAATGGGGTACTGAAGTTGCATGTTCAGCCATGAACTCATTGAATGGCGGTGCAGGCTAGAAGGGCCGAATGGCCTACTCCTGCACCTATTTTCTATGTTTCTAACAACTTAAAACAGCCCAACAAGAAGTTACCATGCAGGAAGGAAGAACTTGGAAAAACCAGGGTTGTTTTAAAAAAAACGACATTTGGTATCACCCTGATGGGCGAACTGTTTGCCCTAGATCTCTATTTTTGCCCCTGTCTCGCCTAGCACACGGTCAGGCTCACATGGGAAAAAGAGGGATGATACATGCTATTAATGCACAGTGGTATGCACCAAGAATAACAGTAGTAATTGAGAAAGTTGCTAGGACATGCCAAATTTGTCAACAAAATAACAGAGGTAAAACACCTGCTGGATATGATCATCTACCCCAGCCAAGTATGCCCTTTGAAAATTTGCAAATTGACTTTGTCCACATGCCTCCAGTATCAGGTCTTAAGTATCTATTAGTCATAGTAGATATGTTCACAAGGTGGGTAGAAGTGTACGCCACTAGGAAAGACGATGCTCGAACAGTAGTAAAAATTCTATTTAAAGAAATAGTACCAAGATATGGGATACCTATGGGAATCAACAGTGACAGGGGAACCCACTTCACTGGAAAAATAGTGCAAAACCTTGCAGAAGCGTTAGGGTTCCAGTAGAAGTTACATATACCATATCAGCCACAGTCCTCGGGAATGGTAGAAAGAGTAAATGGGATAATAAAATCTACCCTTACCAAGGTATGTCAGGAGACTGGACTGAAGTGGCCAGAAGCCTTACCATTAGTATTGTCTGCAATGAGAAACCAGAAAAACCGAAACACTGATTTGACACCACATGAAGCCTTATTGGGAAGACCAATGCCTACTGGCGTAAAACCACCACTGGCAGATGAAAAAATAGCATTAATTTGGAATGATGAAAAATCACTGAAGTATGCTCAGGCCATGTGTGAAATAGCAAGAAGTCTGCATGAACAAATAAAGCAGACACAGGTGCCCCCGTCGGAAGGAAATATGCACCTTTCAGACCTGGAGATCAAGTGTTAGTAAAAACATTAAATAAAGAATCTTTTTCTCCTAGGTGGAAAGGACCGTATCAGATCATTCTCACAACACGAACCGCTTTGAAGTTGGAAAAGCACCCGAACTGGGTGCATGCAACCCGCTGTAAATATTATTTCCCCGACGAATTACAGCCGAAGGAAAAGGCATTGAACCAGGACGTACTACGGTCGCCCGACTAAGAAAACAGCCATTTTCTCGCTGAAAGAACTGTTCCTGCTCTTGCATTAAATATTTGAACTTTAAATAATTGCCCAAAAATTCACGGACGAATGTCAGAGCTCATTTGTGTGCCAGTTTGGGCCTTTATTATTTGGGTCACTGTTACTATCGTGTGGACGTGTTATTATTGTAACGACTTATTTCAAGAGTGGTATAGAAAGAAACAAGAAAGGGAAGATGGGAAGGGACTCTTGGAAAAATTATAAATGGGCGATAGGTATACTGATCATTTTGGCAATAGGGAACTCCCGGCAGGAGGAAGAAGTCCTAAAAGAAGGAAGAGTATGGAAGGGAAATATGGTATGGGAAAGAAGTAATAGTATAAGGCAGCAAGGCAATTTTTTATGCCCAGCAGGCCAAAGTTGTAAAGTAGGGAATTTTATGGCACGATGTGAGGCATGTGGAATGAAGGAGGAAAGAGGAGAATTCCAGTTTATATTGGGGAAAGGGTATCAGTTGTTCATAGAATTCCAGGCCGATGTGTGGATGAAGTGTACCCAGAGCACAGGGAGAAACAAGAGATGGATGTACATAGGAGGGCCGGACGAGAGAAAAGACTTCCTCCGTTATTCATTTACGGGAATGGTAGATGGGCAGCGGATGTTGTGCATGAATAACACCCCGGTGAATGGGGGAGACCTATTCGTGGTAAAATGGTCAGTAAAAGAATCCAGGCACCCAGACGACCGGGACCCGGGACATCTAAAAAGGATACTGACCACTTGCATCCCAGTGGTAAGATCCCCAGGTGTATTAAATCTAACAATACGAATTAAATATCCCCCAAAGAAAGAAGATGGTTGCCACACAACCAGTGTTAAGGTATCTTTTGAAAAAGAAAGACCCCAAAGAAAGAAACGGGATGTATTAGAGACTGTGTTAGGTGGAGTGGGAGCAGGAATAGGAGCATTGAACTCCATGGATATCGAGACCCTACAAAATAAAATCCAGGCCGTCGGAGGACTGGTAGGGGAAGATATAAAAATGAGAAATGCCTGGGATGAAGGATTACAGCAATTACAGATATCAGGTTACGTCATAAATGAAATGACCTGGCAACAGAATGAAGGGATAGAGAAGGAAATAGAGAACCTAATGAAAGAACAACAGGGAGTAAACAAGTACACCCATTGCCTGTTTAAAGAAATGATCAGACAGCTATTAAGAGCCGAGTTAGAAAGGAAGATATTATCCTTCCATGCTAACACATGGGAAAGGCTGCTGGAAATTAACAAAAGAGATAAGCTTCTTAATTTAACCATTAACCCTCAAAAAAGATATACCAGTTGTAATTCAAAAAGATGTAACGTTACTGTGGAGATAGTAAGTATGACACGAAAAGAAACTTGGTGCCAGTTCCAAGTAATGCCCCAGCTGTTTGGACAGAACTTCTGGTACCCAGAATTTAAACGAGATTGGGTCGATGAGAAGAATATGACACATCACCAGAGGGGATGTGCTAGGTGGCCATTCGGAATGGTATGTCCCTATCGGACTGCCATACACGAACCATGCTCACTGCAGCACTCCATTGGAGTATGTAAATGGGAATTAAAGCTAACCAATGACACTGATATAACGGAAATAGGACAGAATGAGATCTGTGTGACAGGAACTAAACCTGTCTATCTGGATGGAATTTTGTATAAACCCCCCATTAATAAATGCGTGAGAAGAGTCTACACCCTGTATGATCCTGAAGTAAAAAGAACTTATACCTTTGGGCAGTGGCAAAATGTAGAAAAATATCTATCTATGCACAAGATTGAACCCTGATCCCCTGTAATTAATCTGACCAGACTGCACAATTTGATACGGAATGACAAGCAAATTGAGGAAGCTCTGTCGAAGCAAGGCAGGGACATCCACCAGTTTAGAGTCGAAATGAGTTACGAGAAGGGACAGCTAGTGAGAATCGCAGATGAAGTCACCTCTTTGACAATACACCACTGGTGGGATGTGTTTACCGGATGGTCCCCGAAAGCTACAGCAGTACTGAAGCTTGCTATACACCCCATAGTAATCGTAGGTGTGGTTATGCTTGTATTATTAATAATCCTTTGCGGAATGTGGATAAAATTAAAAAATGTAATTAGTCAAGTAATAGGCCTGATCTCCGAAATAGAAAGAAAAGGTATATACATGAAAGGAAGGTTAAGTCGCTTAGAGGAAAAGGTTGATGAAGATGATTATCTCCAAATGCGACCCTATCCGGAAGGGTATAAACCCCCTTTTGCTAAAGAAGAAAATATAGGAAATTGTGTTGATCTAAAAAAAAAATAAAAAGATCAACAAGGAGGGAATCCATGGCTTATAGAAGAGGGAAGGGTTAAATTCTTTTTACTTGCTATGCTTTTTAAAATAATAAGACTAGAAAAATAGCCACGCTTTTTAGCCCTGAAACTTAGAGATGCAATTAGGTGACCATCTGGTATTAAAAGGGAGTCTCCTTTCAACTTTGCTTATCAGACTGTGAACAGAGAGAAACTATGCAAGGATAGATAGAGTGTGTACCTTCCGAGACGACCTTTGTACTCGCGGGACTAATGAATAAGATTCCTTTTTTATTTCTGTATTCAATTTCTGTATAAAGATAAGTGCAATTTGCTTGTACGACAGAGTTCTGCCTTGGTACGGTCCAAGCAAGCTCTCCAAGATATCTTGCTTTTAAAATAAATTCTTTCTCTCGAAGTGAAATTCTGAAAGTCTCCGCCTGAGTTGATTTAAGCTAAATTTCCTCGACGAGGATGTACAATTGCTGAAGTTCATTCATGTGATCTTTAAATGTTTGCCATTGCTTATCCACCATCAACCCTTGAAGTATCCTTTGCCAGTCTATTCTAGCCAATTTACGCATCATTCCGTTGAGGGTACCTTTCGTTAGGTTCAGCACCCTAGTTTCCGAATTAACTGTGTCACTCTCCATCTTAATAAAGAATTCTACCATATTATGGTCACTCTTCCCCAAGGGGCCTCGCACAACAAGATTGCTAATTAGTCCCTTCTCATTATACATCACCCAGTCTAGGATGGCCAGCTCTCTAGTTGGTTCCTCGACTTATTGGTCTAGAAAACCATCCCCAATACACTCCAGGAAATCCTCCTCCACCGCATTGCTACCACCTTGGTTAGCCCAATCAATATGTAGATTAAAGTCGCCCATGATAACTGCTGTATCTTTATTGCACACATCCCTTATTTCTTGTTTGATGCTGTCCCCAACCTCACTACTACTGTTTGGTGGTGTGTACACAACTCCGACTCGCGTTTTCTGCCCTTTGGTATTCCGCAGCTCCACCCATACTGATTCCACATCATCCAAACTAATGTCACTCCTTACTATTGCATTAATTTCCTCTTTAACCAGCAATGCCACCCTGCCTCCTCTCTGTCTATCCTTCCTAAATGTTGAATACCCCTGGATGTTGAGTTCCCAGCCTTGGTCACCCTGGAGTCATGTCTCCGTGATGCCAATTATATCATATTCGTTAACTGCTATCCTCGCAGTTAATTCGTCCACCTTATTCCGAATACTCCTCGCATTGAGGCACAGAGCCTTCAGGCTTGACTTTTTAAACACACTTTGTCCCTTTAGAATTTTGCTGTAATGTGGCCCTTTTTGTTTTTTGCCTTGGGTTTCTCTGCCCTCCACTTTTACTATTCTCCTTTCTATCTTTTGCTTCTGCCTCCATTTTATTTCCCTGTGTCTCCCTGCATATGTTCCCATCCCCCTGCCAGGTCAGTTTAACTCCTCCCCAACAGCACTAGTAAACACTTCCCCTAGGACATTGGTTCCGGTCCTGCCCAGGTGCAGACCGTCCGGTTTGTACTGGTCCCACCTCCCCCAGAACCGGTTCCAATGTCCCAGGAATTTGAATCCCTCCCTTCTGCACCACCCCTCATTCCATGTATTCATCTGAGCTATCCTGCGATTCCTACTCTGACTAGCACGTGGCACTGGTAGCAATCCTGAATTCAATAAATTTGGTAGTTTGTGGGCTGGTACCACAAAATGAAATGAAAGTTGTAGAAACTCCACTGCTTCACTACTGTCCTACACGTGATTCTGGTCCCACACAGTGTGGTTGATTTTCAATGCCAGCAGGGCAATAAATATTGCCTTGACCCGCGTCTCCTGAACAAATATTTTAAAAAGAACATTTACGAACCTGGCAGGGAGCGGTTTAAGTACGTACCAGGTTATGCTTAATGAGCTCCTTCGCAAAATCAAACACAGGAGAGGCAATGTCCATCAAATTTTTCAGCTCTGCCTGGGGAAGAAACACAAAACCCATAAAAAACAAAGGTTAAAACTCAGAGAGTTGTAATCGTTTACTAATTTGGTCATGCCATTGCTGACACATTTTGTTGAAGCTTTGTATCTGCAGGCAACGTCAGTAAATCCAGTGTCTGGATGTCAGCTCAGCGGTGGCACTCTCACCTCTCTCTTAGGAGGTGGGTTCCAGCTCCATTCCAGGTCTTGACCACATAATCTAGGCTAACACTCAGGTCTGTACTGAGAGAGTGCTCCATTGTCAGATGCTCTTTATGCGTCAGACCTTAAACAACAAGTGTGAGGAGCTCATGGATTTCTTTATCACTAAGACAGACCCATCTGCTCAGCTGCTAACCTTGCCCACCAACCCAATCCTTCCCCCTCCGGGTCATCGCCACCCTGCACCTGTGTCTTTCTCTATTTTCCCGCACACCCTCCAAACTCATTTTGTTCATAAGACATACCCCCTACTTCCTTGACCCTATTCCCATAAGTGCAAATCACCCAAATTTCTTTCCTGACCCCAGTGCTAGTTGACTTTGTAAATGGTTCCCTCTCCTCAGATTCTGTCTCGATCCCTTTCAAAACCACCATCAACACCACCTCAAAAAATCCACCCTTGACCTCAACAACTTCCGCCCCATCTCCAAACTCCCTTTCCTCTCCAAAGTCCTTGAATATGCTGGTCATTTCCCAGATCTGTGGCAAATCGGCCTTTCCAGCTAATGCCTCCCAGGCTCAATCAGAATACTTATAATCTCAGCATCCGCTTCAGCACGAGCTGAGCTTCCGGCTTCATATCCTCTCCATCATCAAGATCACCTACTTCCACCTCAGTAACGTCACTTGCTTCCGCCCCTACCTCAAAGAAGAGCAGGGGAGTTATCCCCAGTGTTCTGGCCAATATTTATCCCTCAATCAACATCACTAAAACAGATTATCTGGTCATTATCACATTGTTGTTTGTGGGAGCTTGCTGTGCGCAAATTGGCTGCTGCATTTCCTACATTACAACAGTGACTGCACTTCAAAAAGTTATTCATTGGCTGTAAAGCAGTTTGGGACATCCAGTGGTCGTGAAAGGCGCTATATAAATGTGAGTCTTCCTTTCTATCCCGCACCAAGTACGGCTCAGATTCGCCCCAGTCTTCGTTGTCCGACACTGGCTCCTGTTCCACCAATTCTCAATCTGTTTAAATCTGTTTAAATCTCTTCATGACCTCTCCCCACTCCAGCCCTACAACCCTCCCCTCCCACAAACTCGCTGCTCCTCTGACTTTGGCCTTTGTCATAAGGTGGGAAAATGGTCTCCTAAGCTTGAAGTCCAAGATATTGGGTGGCGAGTCTGAACTCATCAGGAAGATTCCCACTGCCTGAGCCATCCTGGGAATCTTGATGGGGGTAATTTTCAACTGATTTCAATGGAAAGCAAAATCAGGCAGGGCGTATAAAGGGCAGCAGAACCGATACGGCCAGCATTATGCCCCCAACGAAATGGAAAGTTAAACCCCCCACCAATGTCAACCAAGAACATTTAAAAATCACCTTTGCACCTGGGCAGCCTGACATGAGCGAGGCCGAGTTTAAGCGTGCTAAACATTTAACATTAGATTTGTGGCTGGTGCAGTTGGTTACAGACCAGTTGGTTCTGCTGTAAATTCAGCAGTAATGGGCTGCAAATGGCCCCATTATATACACAGCTTGTTTCCCCCAGGGACTTTGATTAAATTATAACAAAAAAAGACTTGCATTTCTATAGCGCCTTTCTCAACTTCAGGACGTCCCAAAGTGCTTTACAGCAAATGAAGTACTTTTGAATTGTAGTCACTGCTATAGTGTAGAAAACACGCAGACAATTTGCACACAGTAAGGTCCCATAAATAGCAATGTGATAATAACCAGATTATTTGTTTTTAGGTGTTGATTGAGGGATATTGGCCAGGACACTGGGTTCTGATGAAGGGTCATCGACCTGAAACGTTAACTCTGTTTCTCTCTCCACAGATGCTGCCTGACCTACTGAGTATTTCCAGCATTTTCTGTTTTTATCTACTGGGAAAACTCCCTTGTTCTTCTTCTTCATGGGATCTTTTATGTCTATCTGAGAGGGCAGACAGAGCCTCGGTTTAACATCTCATCCGAAAGACGGCACCTCCGACAGTGCAGTGCTCCCTCAGTAGTGGAGTGTCAGCCTAGATTGTGCTCAAGTTCCTGGAGTGAGACTTGAACCCACAACTCCTGACCCAGAGGAGCGCATGCTACCCATTGAGCCACGGCTGACATCTGGGTGCCTTAAAGGGTCTTAAAATCTTATCAATGTCAAAAAATATGTTTTCACAAGATAATTACAGATTATTCTTCAGCTCATTTTAATTCATCCACCAGAAAGCCCCTACAGTACTGTCCCCCTTACCATATTCAATTTAAAAAAAATTATTAGTTCCTGCGATGTGGGCATCGCTGGCAAGGCCAGCATTTATTACCCGTCCCTAATTGCCCTTGAGAAGATGTTGGTGAGCTGCCTTCTTGAACCACTGCAGTCTATGTGGTGAAGGTACCCTCATAGTGCTGTTAGGGAGGGAGTTCCAGGATTTTGACCCAGTGACGATGAAGGAACGGTGATATATTTCCAAGTCAGGATGGTGTGTGATTTGGAGGGGAACTTGGAGGTGATGGAATTCCCATGTGCCTGCTGCCCTTGTCCTTCTAGGTAGAGGTCGCAGGTTTGGGAGGTGATGTCGAAGGAGCCTTGGCAAGTTGCTGCCGTGCCTTTGTAGATGGTACACACTGCAGCCAGTTAGACGGTGGTGGAGGGAGTGAATGTTGAAGGTGGAGGATTGGTCCTTAAATGATCCCAACTGATTGCCCTCCACTACTCTTTCTGGGAGTCCATGTGGAGCACTGTGTGCGTGAAGAAGAACGCCTTAATATCTGATCTAAATATGCCTTTCACTTGTTTGAACAGTGGCTTCTTATCCTACTCTCGCAGTTTATTTTGCAGTCATTTTCTGAATTTCCCTTTGCCATACCATTCAATAAACGTATACGCCTCCTTTCATGGATGCAAAGCCCAAGTTTCTCCAGTTTCTGGGGGTTGGATGAGATGAGAACTAAATGAGTGCAATCACCTCAACTCAAAACTGGCTGGACGTTTCACCACGCTGATGTCACTCACTTTTATTAGCTAAGAACTCACCCAAAAAACACTGTTTTGAGAAAAGTGGTGCATCGAGAGAAGGCTAGAAGAATTCCTTTCACTTGAAAGGTTATTAGGATCTGGAAGATGTTACCACTAGTGGCAACTGAAGCCAAGTCAACCAGGATATTTAAGAAAAACATCAGCGGAGGGAAATGGGATTAGACTGAAAGGCTCCAATATGGAGTCAGCAATGGGCAGACATGATAGAGACCAAATAGCCTTCCTGTGATTCTCTGAGCTCTCAAAGGACCTGGATAAATGATCAGGTAGCAGGCAATCGGGGAAGGCTTTGTACGGGACCCAACAGGCCTGTTATAGGAAGAAAGAAGATGCAAGTGTTAGTCTGCGTCCTCAGCTCGGGAGGCTACCTCTGCTGCCTTGCCGTTGTAGAGCCGGAAGTGGTTGCAGGCTTTCAGGTTCAGCGCGATGGTACTGTCGGGGTAATGCTGCAGGTAAACGGCCAGAACTTCCTGGGAGACATCGTAATAATCCAGCTTATAGTAGCAGAGTGCTACGTACACATTCAAGGCCATGAACTCCCTGGCAAAACACCAAAGGGAAAGGTTAGTAAGCTTGAAGAACCACACGCTAGTTGAAAAGCAGAGCTGTAAAACGATGGAGGCGAGCGCTGTTGCTGGGAGGTTGGGCAGGACTGGGTAAAGGATCATAGTCCTGTCCTTTGTTATGTTCATCATCTCTCATCTAGGTTTAACCTGGCTGCATTCACTCGACTGTTAGGATTGGGTTCTTATCTCTTCTTAAAAATGTATTTGTGGAATGTGGGCGTCGCTGGTAAGGCTGGCATTTATTCCCTAATTATCCTAGAGAAGGTGGTAGTGATCCGCCTTCTTGAACTGCTTCAATCTGTGTGGTGAAGGTACTCCCTTCTGTTAAAGGGGAAGGCCGCTGCGAGCTCTGCGGCCACTTTAGTAGCACCCACTGGGCCACCAGGGAGGGTTTCGGCCAGGCCAGCGGCCCGGTACCCAAGAGGGGGTGCCAGGCTGCCTGTTGGCGGCCCGGCTGAACCGGTAGCTGCCGTTGTCGTGCCGACTTTGGAGTTGGCCGACAATTAGAAATAAAATGTCGGCCGCAGCAGTGCGCCCTCCCCTCCACTGGGGGCACCGAGCAGCGGCCGATCTGCTCCCGTGGGGCAATTTCCCATGTGGGACGGAAAGGGGGTCGCTACCGGTCGGTAAGGGGTTGGCGCGTGCCCGACGGGGCGGTCCCGTACACCGCTCCAAAAATAAAGGAGGGCAATTTAGAAAATGTCGTCCCCTCCATGCCGACCGAGCGGTGAGTTCTTTCTGTACCGAGGCGGTAATGGCTCTTAAAAAAGGGGCAATTTTGCCCTCTCTGTCTCTGTTAAGCCTGCATTCACTACATCAGTCTGCCTCCCTTCTGTCTTTGTGTTTCAATCTTTCTGTCTCCCTTTCTCTTTATGCCTTACACACTTTCTCTTCATCTTTGTCTGTAAACTGTTCTTTATCTCTCTTTGTATGTCTAAATAGGAAAATTGGAACAGGAGGAGGCCCTTCAGCCCCTTATGCCTGTTCCGCCATTCAATTCGATCATGGCTGATCTGTATAAATTATTTTCTTATAATGAGGAAAAAAAAGTGGTGCACAGATCTGTGGGAACTAGCAGCTGAGCAAAAGCCCCCAAAAGCTTTCTGTACAAAATGAAGGCAGCAGCAACATGTGTGTGGGTACCAGTGGGAACAGTTTGCTCAGCCCCCCAATGGGTGGGTACCTGTGGGAACGGGTTGCTCAGATCCCCAATGAGTGGGTACCTGTGGGAACAGGTTGCTCAGCTCCCCAATGGGTGGGCACCTGTGGGAACGGGTTGCTCAGCTCCCCATTGGGTGGGCACTAGTGGGAATGGGTTACTCAGCTCCCCAATGGGTGGGTACCTGTGGGAATGGGTTACTCAGCTCCCCAATGGGTGGGTACCTGTGGGAACGGGTTACTCAGCTCCCCAATGGGTGGGTACCTGTGGGAACGGGTTACTCAGCTCCCCAATGGGTGGGCACCTGTGGGAACGGGTTACTCAACCCCCCAATGGGTGGGTACCTGTGGGAACGGGTTACTCAGCTCCCCAATGGGTGGGTACCTGTGGGAACGGGTTACTCAGCTCCCCAATGGGTGGGTATCAGTGGGAACGGGTTGCTCAGATCCCCAATGGATGGGCACCTGTGGGAACGGGTTACTCAGATCCCCAATGGGTGGGCACCTGTGGGAACGGGTTACTCAGATCCCCAATGGATGGGTACCTGTGGGAACGGGTTACTCAGCTCCCCAATGGGTGGGTATCAGTGGGAACGGGTTGCTCAGATCCCCAATGGATGGGCACCTGTGGGAACGGGTTACTCAGATCCCCAATGGGTGGGCACCTGTGGGAACGGGTTACTCAGATCCCCAATGGGTGGGCACCAGTGGGAACGGGTTACTCAGCCCCCCAATGGGTGGGCACCTGTGGGAACGGGTTACTCAGCTCCCCAATGGGTGGGTACCTGTGGGAACGGGTTACTCAGCTTCCCAATGGGTGGGTATCTGTGAGAACGGGTTACTCAGCTCCACAATGGGTGGGCACCTGTGGGAACAGGTTGCTCAGCTCCTCAATGGGTGGGTACCTGTGGGAACGGGTTACTCAGCTCCCCAATGGGTGGGCACCTGTGGGAACAGGTTGCTCAGCTCCCCAATGGGTGGGCACCTGTGGGAACAGGTTGCTCAGCTCCCCAATGGGTGGGCACCTGTGAGAACGGGTTACTCAGCCCCCCAATGAGTGGGTACCTGTGGGAACGGGTTACTCAGATCCCCAATGGGTGGGTACCTGTGGGAACAGGTTACTCAAACCCCCAATGGGTGGGTACCTGTGGGAACAGGTTGCTCAGCTTCCCAATGGGTGGGTATCAGTGGGAACGGGTTGCTCAGATCCCCAATGGGTGGGTACCTGTGGGAACAGGTTGCTCAGCTCCCCAATGAGTGAGTACCAGTGGGAACAGGTTGCTCAGCTCCCCAATGAGTGAGTACCAGTGGGAACAAGTGGTTCAGCTCCCCAATGGGTGGGTACCTGTGGGAACAGGTTGCTCAGCTCCCCAATGAGTGAGTACCAGTGGGAACAGGTTGCTCAGCTCCCCAATGAGTGAGTACCAGTGGGAACAAGTGGTTCAGCTCCCCAATGGGTGGGTACCTGTGGGAACTAGTGGTCACAGTCTCCAAACAAGGGCTCAGCCATTTAAGACTGAGATGAGAAATTTCTTCACTCAGAGGGTGGTGAATCTTTGGAATTCTCTACCCCAGAGAGCTGTGGAGCCTCAGTCGTTGAGTATATTCAAGACAGAGGTCGATAGATTTTTAGATATTAACAGAATCAAGGGATATGAGGATAATGTGGGAAGATGGAGTTGGTAGAAGATCAGCCATGATCTTGTTGAGTGGCAGAGCAGGCTCGAAGGACCGAATGGCCTACTCCTGCTCCTATTTCTTATATCCTGAAGGTGTACTGAAAACAATGAAATTATTTGGATAAATACAATAGTTCCAGATGGGTGAGATTGGGGTACAGCATTAACCGACCATATTTACCACTTCTACAATGGGTCTTGTGGTCAGTTAAAAGCTTTGTTGCAACACAATAGGGGCTGAAATGCACTACTGATGGCCAATATATTGATCTGTTATCAACTTGTTAACGGGATGCCAGTTTATTCTCCAGTTCTGCACCCCCTCCTCCCCGCCCCCTGCCGCCTTCCCCAACCCCCTGGTGTCTCATTTTCATGTAAGCAGTAACTTGCCATTATTTCGTGGTCTGCACAGAGTGATTCGTTGAGTATATTCATGGCTGAGATAGATAGATTTTTGGATGTTAGGGAAATCAAAAGATATGGGGATCAGGTAGGAAAGTGGAGTTCAACCATGATCTTATTGAATGGCGGAGCAGGCTCGAGGGGCTGCTCCTATTTCTTATGTTATGTTCCTTCCTCTATCTGTTCACAGGTCATCACTCGACTATGGGAACAAAAGCCGGAGTTACCGGTTGTCAAGCAGGATGCGCTTGTAGATATCAATGGCCTCCTGGTAATGGGAACGCATGTAGTGAATTGAAGCCAAACTGAGCTGATCCTCAGTGATGTCCTGTAGGTTCTGGTGGTAGTTCATCAGTCTCTTCTCGTCACTGAACTGGGACAAAACACGAGGAATTCAATTAGCCATCAAAATAAACACACCATGTATAAGAAGGGAGGGAGACAAACAGAAGAGAGAGGCGACAGAGGGAAGGAGAGACGACAGAAAAAGAATGTGAAAGAACACAATAGAAAGTGGAATGAAAGAGATTGCAATGTATATGCTTCATGGATTCTTTGCTTAAGAATTTATAGCAACACATTGCTATTAAGAACTAGTTGGTTTATTAGCAAAGGTTTAACAATCACATGACACATTACCAGTTCATCCACCAGGCTCACAACCACCTGCCTCATCGTGGATTCCCCCGAACCCAACTGGCTGGGGTTTTATTGAGTCTTGTGAACATCACGTGACTGGCTGAGCCACTCCCAACTCAACAGCTCTACAACTCTTTTCGTTGCAAAACAATAAATAAACATTAAATCAAGTGCCCCCTTATTAAAGGGGGGACACTCCAAACAGTTTACGTGCCTTTTTTTTGTTTTTGTTTCTTTTGGGGGGTTTTTTGGCACTAAAACCACAAATTATACAAGTGCCCCCTAAAAAGGGGAGGGGGACACTAAAACCCGGCAATAAAACAAATTAAATTTTAAAACATATGCACTTGATGATGCACTCCACACCCTCCGGCGGCCACCTCTCGCGGAAGGCCGCGAGCGTACCGATGGACACCGCGTGCTCCATCTCCAGGGACACCCTGGCCCGGATGTACGCGCGGAAGAGAGGCAGTCGGGCTGAACGACCCCCTCGACCGCCCGCTGCCTGGACCGGCTGATGGCACCCTGGCTGTGACCAGGAGCAGTCCTACGAGGAGGCCTTCAGACCTACCAGCTTCCCTCCGCACAGGGTGCCCAAAGATCAGGAGTGTGGGACTGAAGTGCAACCAGAAATTGAGGAGCAGCCCCTTTAAATAATGAAACAGGGGCTGCAACCTCGCACACTCCATAAAAACATGGAACACGGACTCCTCCAGACCGCAGAAATTGCAGGCGGCCTGGGAGCCCGTGAACCGACTTAAGAATTTGTTGCACGGGACTGCTCCGTGCACCACCCTCCAGGCCAAGTCCCCAATAAATAGTGGGAGGACTCCTGCGTAGAGTGCACTCCATCGGGGAACCCTGCCTCCTCCGGACGGCAAGATGGTACGCCATGCCGTGTCCGGACAGCAGATGAGGATGGCAAGGTTGAGAGTGTGCAGGAGCAGCTCGTACAGGAAACCCCTCCGCGCAGAACTGAAAGGCACGGATGGGATTTCCCCGAGGCGGCTCAAGTTGTGAGGTGCCGGCTCCAGAGGGAGGTTTCGGGACTTGGCGCCGATGAGGAATTCCGTCCGGACAGGGGTCAGTCTGGACGGGATCTCCCCACGTGCTTGAGCCTCCTCGACACACCTAACGGAGTCAGGGCCCAGAGCTGTTTTTAGCGACTCAATGGCATTGGCCGCACGGCGGACGTCAGCCCAGTTTAGGCGCCGTGCCAGCACGACTGGCGCCATCCAGCCCGCTCCTCTGCTATCGAGTAGGTCCCTGACCCTGGTCACCTCGCCAGCCACAGCCCTCTCGTCCGGCTGCCACCTAATACCGAGGTACGGATTCCTGAGCAGCGGCTCCTGCAGGACAGCCGCGACTCCAGACGGGGGAGAGCTGCGCTTGGTGGTGACTCTGGTCCAGATCCTGATGAGTTCCTGGTAAAAGACAGGCAGCCCCGGCATGGCGGTCCTGACGCCCCCCAGGCTCACAAACACGAGCTGCGTGTCATAATTAATGTACTACTGGCGGAAGAAATACGTCGCCAGCGCACGCCACCTAGGAGGGGGCTCGGCGTAAAGGTATCTCTGCAGGGTTTGAAGATGGAAAGTCGCTAGCTGGGTGCCAAAGCACACCAACGCCTGACCGCTCTCCCTAAGCGGGAGACTCAAGACCGCGGCAGAGACCCAGTGCTTCTGGTTGTTCCAGAAGAAGTCCACCAGCTTCTTCTGTATCTTGGTGACAAACACAGGGGGGAGGGGTCAAAGTGACCAGCCGGTACCACAGCATAGCGGCCACCAGCTGGTTTATGACTAGCGCTCGACCCCTGTAGGACAGCACTCGGAGCAGTCCTGACCAGCGCCCTAGGCGAGCGGCGACCTTGGCCTCCAGCTCTTGCCAGTTCGCTGGCCAGGCTTCCTCGTCTGGGCTAAGGTAGACTCCCAGATAGAGGAGATGGGTGGTGCTCCAGGCAAAAGGCCTGAGCTCCTCCGGCAGGGAGTCCACCCGCCACTGACCCACCGGGAGTCCGGAACATTTCTCCCAGTTGATCCTGGCGGAGGATGTGGCCAAGTAAATCTCCTGGCACTCATGCATCCTCCGCAGGTCAATGGGATCCTCGACCATGAGGAGCATGTCATCGGCGTAAGCCGAGAGGACGACTTCCACGCCCGACCCTGCAGAGCCAGTCCAGTCAACCTCGTCCGCAGGAGGCGCAGGAAAGGCTTCACGCAGATGGCATATAACTGGCCGGACATCGGGCATCCCTGGCGCCCCCCTCTCCTAAAGCGAAGGGGCACCGTCAAAGACCCGTTAACCTTAATCAGACACTCCGAGGCGGCGTACAAAAGTCGGATCCGGGCGACGAAATGCGTCCCGAATCCGAAAGCGCGCAGAGTTCCGAACGGATATTCATGATCCACCCTGTCGAACGTCTTCTCTTGGTCTAGAGATAGGAAGGCCACCGACAGACCAGCCTCCTGGGAATGATGGATCAGGTCCCGGACCAGATGGATGTTATCGTGGATTGTCCGGCCCAGGACTGTGTAGAACTGGTCGGGTGGATCATGTGGTCTAGCACGGCGAGCAGACATCACCCTGGCGAAGATTTTATAGTCTGTGCTGAGGAGGGAGACCAGGCGCCAGTTCTTAAGTAGGCGGAGATCACCCTTCTTCGGCAGCAGGACGATGACTGCCGTGCGCCAAGAGAGGGGCATCTCCCCGGTTGCCAGACTTTCCCCCAGGACCCGCGCGTAATCGCCCCCCAAGACGTCCCAGAACGCCATGTGGAACTCCACGGTTAGCCCGTCCAGCCCTGGAGCTTTTCCCCTCGAGAGTCGGTCGAGGGCACCAGTCAGCTCCGCCAGGCTTAGCGGAGCATCCAGATTTTCGCCGTCCTCCGGGCCGACCGTCAGCAGATCCTCCCACAAAACTCTACGCGCTTCCTCGCTGGACGGATCCGGAGAGAACAAAGCCCCGTAATATTCTCGGGCCCTATTGCTGATGCCCTCCGGATCCGAGACGAGAGAGCCGTCGTCGGCCAGCAGCGTCAAGAGCTGTTTACGGACCCCCTGTCTTTTTTCCAGCGAGTAGAAGAAGGGGGAGCCGCGGTCCAGATCCCGCAGGAACCGGATCCGCGACCTCACGAACGCGCCTCGGGACCCGACGAACTGCAGGTCCTTCAACGCGGCCTTCGTCGCTTTGTACACCGTCTGCAGGCCCGGGTCCTCGACGACTTGACCGAGACGGGATTCCAGGTCGAGCACCTCCTTTACTAGGTGCCCGACCCTGGCCGCCCGCTCCTTGGTCGACCCCCTCGCATACTCTTGACAGAAGACACGGACGTGAGCCTTGTCCACGTCCCACCATAGCCTCAAGGAGGGGAAGCCCCCCCCTGCTTCCTTCTCCAGTCGGCCCAGAAACGACGGAACGTGTGCTGAAACCGCTCGTTCTGGTTGTTAAAGTGCCAGTACGCTGACCCTGTCCTCGCACGGAGCGGTGAGCTCCGCACACACCAGGTGGTGGTCTGAACACAGCACCGGCCGCATGGAGGCCGCCGGAACGCAGGAGACCATCCTATTCCAGGCCTCACCCAAGTAAAGGCGCTTGAGCCGGGATGGAGATTTCGCCAGACGTCCACCAAGTCGAAGGACCCGACCAGGTCCCTCAACTTCTCTATCGCCGTCATGCTCTGCGGGGCACCAGAGAGGTCTCTCGCCTCGAGGGTGCAGTTAAAATCCCCCCCCGAGGACAATGCAGTTGCCGACGTCGACGGAGCCAAGAAGAGTGGACACTTCTTCAACGATGCGCGTTTGTTGCGGGCCGGGCTGAGGGGCGTACACGTTCACGAGATGGAGCGGCACGTCCCCCAGGCGAACCGTGACGTGCAGCAAGAGGCTTGGCACGGGCTCCTCGACCCCCAAGATCTCAGGCTGAAAATGTGGGGCCAGCAAGATAGCCACCCCACAAGAAGTGGCGGTGAGGTGGCTCATGCGGGCCCCTCCTTGCCATTCCAGGAGCCACGTGGCCGCGTCTCCCGGAACGGTGTGGGTTTCTTGCAGGAAGCACACCACATATTTTCCCCTCCCGTAGGAGCGAAAAATTGTTAAATCTCCGGCGTGCCTCTCTGTTGTCGTTGATGTTGAGGCTAGCTATGGTTATCTTCATGGCAAAAGCATAGTGCAACCTCTAACTTAATCTACCCGGGGGGGAGGGGGGCGGAGTCGTTTGTTGACCTCCACTCCCTCAGCAACCCAGCGAGGAACGTTCTGAGCCGGCGTAGCTCAAGGTTTTGTGATTTTGATAAGGACCCGCCCGCAGCCATAGTTTTAACGGCGGCACGGAAGGACCTGATGAGCAGCGCTGGCTCAGACCATTTGTCCAGGGCCAGATGGGCTCGGTTGTGACGACCCTGGCACTGGGCCAAAAAGTCCTGGAGTTCCTTTACAGGAGATCCACCGCCTCACTGGTGATGGACTCCAGATCTTCTCCTGCGCCCTCCACCGAGTCCCCGTCCCCCTCTGGGAGGTCGCCACCAGCAGCCAGTCCGTCGACTGCACGGGGTACGGCAAACGGCCCGGCCACACCATCCGGCCCTACGTCCTCCCTGATCCCACCCCCAGGATCATCGGCAGAGGAGTCCCCCCTGGGCTCTTTTTGTTGGGATGCCGGGTCAGGAAGCGGCAGCGGAAGGGGGTCCGGGCACCGGGGAACACGGAGAAACCGGGCCGAAGTACAGCTACAGGTCTTCCAAGTCCCCCGGCTCCAAAGTTAGGGGCGAAGGTTGGGATTCTTCACCCTCCCCGCCACCACCCCCCGGCCCAGCGGGTGCGAGTTCAGGAAATACATTTATTTTTTCACTTTGTTGTACTGCTAGGTCGAGCAAGTAATGGGCTGGGCGGGCTCAGGTTCGGCCTTTTCGGCCTCGCCCGCCTCAGTCCCCTGGACGCTCGACCCGGCGGCGACGCATTCTTCCGCCGGCCCAGCGCCCCCCGCAACAGGCAGATCTTCTTCCCTAACCCCGGGAGGCAGAGGCTGGGCAGCCTCGACTGTCTCACCCTCCCCGGGGACAGATCCCCCCCGCCTACGGGAGGCCGCGAAGGTAAAGGCCTCAGACGATGCCCACGCACCTATGGCTCCCGGCACACGGATGCTACTGGGGAGAGGAGTGGCGGCGGCGCCAGCCTTGGCTGCTTTAGGTGTTTTGGCGGCCTTGGAGGCGGGGCAGTTCTTGCGAACGTGCCCCACCTCCCTACAGGCGTGGCACCGCCGCCGTCCGACGTCCAGAAGACACGGTAAGCAGTCCCCTCGTGGACAACATTAAAGGATCCTTCGGTGGTCACCTCCCGCGTCAGCCGAACAAAAAGCTGGCGGCGGTAAGAGAACACGTAACGGAGGCTGGCCTCCGAGGCCGAGCGGTATGGGGCTGATCCCCGACCTTACCTCCCCCAGTTGATGTAGGTGAGGGAGGAGGAGCTCAGCGGGAACAAAGGCCTTGAGAGGGTCCACCAGCAGGAATGTCCCGCCCACCGTGAGCCCCTTTTCAAGGGCCAGGGACACCGGCCGCTCCGACCCCAGGAGGAACACAGCCTTCCCGAACATCTTGGAGGCTGCGACAATGGCCGAGGGGCCGACTACCCCAGCCATCGCCCTCATACACTCCTCAATGCTCATATTGGGGTGAGTGTAGCTCCTGACCCCGTGTTTTTTAGTTATCAGTTTAAAAGGTGGCAGGGCAGCAGGAGGCGTTGTGGATGCGGACACCGCCTGCGCATATGACATCGCTGGCCCTGCCACTGGCGTAGATGGGGTCGCCATTATGGGGTCCCTTTAAGGGCTACACTCACCCTAAAGTCACAGGCCTGAAAGGTCTTAATGGCCTTGTTGTTGTTGAGCAGCAGGAGCTCTTAAAGAGGCACACCTCTCCCCCACTCAACAATTTGGCAATTTGGGAAGGGGTCTTGCTCCCTCTGCTCAGTTGTCTTATTATTGAATTAATTAAGAGGAGAAAGGGGCTCTCAGAGAGAGAGGGGAGAGACAGAGAGAGAGAGAGAGAGAGCGAGCGAGAGAGAGAGAGAGAGCGAGAGAGAGAGAGAGAGAGAGAGAGAGAGTGGGAGGGTGGGAAGGTGGGAAAGAGGGAAGCTGTGCGAGAAGGTCTCCCTTCACAGTGTTGGGTGGGTGTTTGCTGGGGTGCACTCCCCGGATGGTAAACAAAAACACAGTCTTAAATGATGGTCTTCGGGTGGGGGGAGAAGATGTCTTCACCCGAGATAGCTGGAACTACCCAGGCACAGTACTCCCAACGATGTTAATAAATGTGGTAACGAATCTTCACCCAGGCAGCTCCAGCTAACCCGGGCCAGGCAATAGGGGAGGGGTGCTTTAGTGGTGTGTGGGGTCTAGTTTTTTAGCAAGAGTCTCACACACACACACACACACCCCCCGCGATGTTCCGGCCCTTGATTTAATCTTCTTTCCTCCCCCCACCAATAAAACAAAGTCTTTTTGGGGAGTGCACCAATATACACCCACCTGTAGTTTGTTGTAATGATAATCCTTCTTAATCCTTCCACACTGGATGTTGTTTTGCTTTTCAAGGTGTTGATATTATTTTTTTCCCCCTCTCTCCAACTCTCCGTAGCAGTAGTGTTGTAAAAGCTGCTCTCCTCCTCTCCCTCAGGATGGTTGAATTCTGTAGGCCCCTTCCTCCTCTTCCTGGGGTATATACAAGTCTCCACAGGCTGGAGCAATTGCAAGAGCTCCTCTCGCCACAGGCTCACTGCTCCAACAGCTCTACACACCTGTGAACATCCTCACAGGCGCACACATTACAGAGATGAAGACAGAAAAATAGAGGCAACACAAGTGTGCGATAGTGATACTGAGAGAGATGAACACAGTGAGAGATAGTAATAGAGAGAAAGAGAGAGAGAGAAAGAGAGAGAGATAGGGGGAGAGGGAGAGAGAGAGGGACGCAGAGGGACCCAATAAGAAAGTGGGTGATAGAAATAGCGACGGAGTACAAGCACACAGAGGACGAACAGAAAGACAGAGCAAGTGGACCAACAAGTATCTGTAAAACAATCAGGGATGACGATGTAATGTACACATTAACCAATTTGAGGAGATTACCTTGTGAGCCAGGTGAAACAACAGGCGGTTCTGCAATCGACTTTTAGGAGCTGAAAGACAAAAGGAGTAGGTTGGAGCTTCTGGTCTTCTTTGAAGAATTATTTTCAAGTACTGAAGTGCATAGCATGTTGGAACACAGTCCATAGGAAAAAAGAAAGTGCTTTTACAATCAATGGATTATTTTTTAAAATGCAGTCATAAAATAGAATCATAAAAGCAAACAGCATAGAAGGAAGCCATTTGGCCCACCGTGCCTGTGCCGGCCCTCTGAAAGAGCTTGGCAATTAGTCCCACTCCCCTGCTCCTTCCCCACAGACCTGCACATTATTCCTTTTTAAGTATTTATCCAAATCCCTTTTGAAAGTTACTATTGAATCTGCTTCCACTGCCCTTTCAAGCAGCGTGTTCCAGATCACAACAACTCACTGCATTAAATGTTGTTTCCTCATCTCTTCACTGGCTTTTTTGCCAATTATTTTAAACCTGTGTCCACTGGTGACTGACCCTCCTGCTGGTGGAAACAGTTTCTCCCTATCTACTCGATCAAAACCCCTCACAATTTTGAACCCCTCTAGTAAATACCCCCTTAACTTTCTCTGCTCTAAGGAGTCACTAATTATGTATGTAAATTTGTGCCATAAACTGCAAATGAATGAATTACCAGTTCATCTGTTTTAGCGATCTTGGTCGAGTGATAAATTTGGGCAGAACAGCAGGAGAACTCCCCTGCTCTTCTTCGAAATAGTGCCAAAGGGTCTTTTACATCCACCTGAACAAGCTGTCTAATGTCTCATCCAATAAGCAGCACTCCCTCTATACTGCACTTAGGCTGTACCCTCATGGGGTTTCACAACCTTCCAACTCAGAGGTGAGAGTGCGGACTGATGAGCCAAACTACCACAGTTCGACCATTCAAAATGAGACTGCTCATTTATGATGGAGCCCTTATCCATGCCTTTGTTACATCTAGATCTGACTATTCCAACGCACTCCTGGCTGGCCTCCCACAATCTACCCTACGTGAACTAGAGGTGATCCAAAACTCGGCTGCCCATGTCCCAACTCGCACCAAGTCCCGCTCACCCATCACCCCTGTGCTCGCTGACCTACATTGGCTCCCGGTTAAGCAACATCTCGATTTCAAGATTCTCATCCTTATTTTCAAATCCCTCCATGGCCTTGTCCCTCCCTATCTCTATAATCTCCTCCAGCCCCACAACCCCCCTCCCCCCCCGCGATGTCTGCGCTCCTCTAATTTTGAACTCTTGAGCATCCCTGATTTTAATCGCTCAGCCATAGGTGGCCATGCCTTCTGTTACCTGGGCCCCAAGCTCTGGCACTCCCTGCCTAAACCTCTCCACCTCTCTATCCCCCTTCAAGACTCTGCTTAACACCTACCTCTTTGACCAAGGTTTTGGCCACCCGCACTCATTTCTCCTTATGCGGCTCGGTGTCAATGTTTTAATCTCATACTACTCCTGTGGAGCGCCTTGGGATGTTTCATTACATTAAAGGCGCTATATAAATACAAGTTGTTGTTGAGAGACAAAATAGCAAGAAAGTGTGGCATAGCAACAGAAAGAGAAAGAAAGAAATAGAGATGCAACAAGAAAGCATGAGATAACAATAAACTGGAAAGATAAAGAGAGAAAGAGTTGGACATAGAAAAATAGAAACTACAAGAAAAGGCCATTTGCAGCTAAGGGGATCTAATTTCACAGTATGAGCAATGATAAAAAGCAGGTTTCGTGCTGGGAGTTTAGATCTGGCACTGCATTACTCTGACTCACCTTTCACTGCAGCTTCCTCTGCCTCTTTGTACATCCCCAGGAAGAAGAAAGTACATGCCAGATTCACCCAAACATCAGGGTGGCAGTCTTCATTCTTCGTCAGGACTTCATATTCCTGAAACACATAGATCGTGGAAAAGAAGGACTTGTATTTATATAGCACCTTTCACGATCACCGGATGTCCCAAAATGCTTTACAGCCAATGAAGTACTTTTTGAAGTGTAGTCACTGTTGTAATGTCGGACACGTGGCAACAAATTTGCGCACAGCAAGCTCCCACAAACAGCAATGTAATGATGACCAGATAATTTGCTTTGGTTATGTTGATTGAGGGATAAATATTGACCAGGACAATGGGTTAACTCCCTGCTCTTCTTCGAAATAGTGACATGGGTTCTTTTTACGTCCACCAGAGGGAGCAGAGGTTTAACGTCTCATCCGAAAGACGGCACCTCCGACAGTGCAGCACTGCACTGGAGTGTCAGCCTAGATTTTTGTGCTCATGTCTCTGGAGTGGGATTTGAACCCACAACCTTCTGACTCAGAGGCGAGTGTGCTGCCCACTGAGCCACAGTTGACATTCCGTTACTCATCCAGTGATGAGGGCTCATAAATTTTAAGACAGCCAGTAAGATATCATGGAGGGAGGTTCAGAGAAATTTCTTTACGGAGGATTGATTGAAGGTAGAGACAGACCGCTGCATCTTTTAAGGGAAGAGTGGTAAACGTTTGAAGCAGAGGAAGACAGAATCAAGTCTGCTTGCAGCAGTGAGTAAATTGTTTCTCTGAACAAGTCAACTGCGGACACGGGTGGCCCATGACAGAGCAGTGGTGACTCCACAGGCTTGTGCAGGACATTTCAATGAACAAATGGAAAATCAGGCACTCTGGGCCTGCGACATCCCTGCCAGCACGCCTCTGCACCACTTGCAAGCCATCAAATCACAGCGAGTATGTGGCTGTAGGTAATTGGCCCGAGATTAATCTTGCACACTGGTTAACGATAAAGTTCAAAGAAAGCGTGTTTTAAGCTGCAAATTGATATAATTTTTTTAAAATACTGTGTCGCTTGTCGAGCAGCTTAGTAACATGAACAGTACCGGAAGGAAGGGACTGGAAAACTCCAGTCAGCCAATGTAGATCAAGATAAATGTTCCGCCTTCATACCCTGGTACTAGGATTGCAGAAATTTTGATCACCACAGAATGTGGGCAGGGTTGATGGAAAGAAGGATTTAAAGCACCCTCATTTAATGGCTGTAAGATCTTCCTCATACATGGGAGACACCTAAAATGCTATTAGCATTCATATTCTTTGCAAGGCTTGTCCTTACCTCCATGGCCCTCCTATAATCTCCAAGGTGGAATGCACAGTATCCCATCCACAAGTCAATGTCTTCCTCCTTCTCGCCCACGTGCCGCTTGAACTGGGATAGAAAAAGAAGAGTTATTGAGAAGAGACCAACCTATCAGCTGAAGTCACCAGAACAGCTACCGCTCTCATCACGCATGGAGTCATTCCACACACGGCACATCTTGGCCTGAGCTTATAGCACTGTGCTGAAGCAAATCCATATCGGCTTATTCTCACATAGGAATAGGAGTGGGCCATTCAGCCTCTCGAACCTGGTGGAGATAGAGAGAAATTTGGGCATTCTACTGCAGACATTTCTAAAGGTACATGAGCAAGGTCGTGAAGCGATAGCTAGAGCAAATCGGGTGTTGGAGTGTGTCCATAGGATTGAGTACAAGACGAGGCCTACTGTTTTGTCCTTGTACAACAAGCCTCACTTGCAATACCGTGTCTAGTTTTGGTCTCCTCACATGGTGGGTAATATTGAGGCTTTGGAACCTAAGAATTAGGAGCAGGAGTAGGCCATACGGCTACTCGAGCAAGGTGCAGAGGTGGGCTCCTACACTAATTCCCAGTTATCAAGATAGGGTAAAAGAGTTGGGAGTCTACACTTCAGAGAAGAGCAGACTGAGGGGGATCTTAAAAGATAATGAAGGGAATAGATTGTATTCCAGTTGACAATACGTTCCAATTAAATAGGTCAGGGAGGACCAGGGTTCGTAGATTTAAGTTGCATGAGGCCAGATCTAGGTTAGATGTCAGGTGGTGCTTCTTTTCCCAGAGAATAGAGGACCTCTGGAACAGGCTGCCGTCTCGAGCGGTGGATGCTGATTCGCTGATTCCTTCCAAGCGAGAGCTGGACCTGTTTCTGGCTGGGGCGAACAGCCAGTACCTCATACAAAAAGTAGGTACTGCAGGGAATTCAGTGCCAGAGTGATCATAGAATCATAGAAATTTACAGCATGGAAGGGGGCCATTTCGGCCCATCGTATCAGCACTTCAAATGAACATCCAAGTATCTTTTAAATGTGGTGAGGGTTTCTGCCTCTACCACTCTTTCAGGTAGTGAGTTCCAGACCCCCAGCACCCTCTGGTAGAAGAAATGTCCCCTCATATCTCCTCTAAACCTCCCTCCAATTAGTTTAAATCTATGCCCCCTGGTTGTTGGTCACTCTGCCAAGGGAAACTGATCCTTCCTATCCACTCTATCCAGGCCCCTCATAATTTTATACACTTCAATCAGGTCTCCCCTCAGCCTCCTCTGTTCCAAAGAAAACAGACCCAGCATTTCCAATTCTTCCTCAGCCAAACTTCTCCAGTTCAGGCAATATTCTTGTAAATCTCCTCTGCACCCTTTCCAGTGCAATCACATTTTTCCTGTATTATGGTGACCAGAACTGCACACGGTACTCCAGCTGTGGCCAAACCAGTGTTTTATACAGTTCAAGCATAACCTCCTTGCTCTTGTATTCCATGCCTCGACTAATAAAGGCAAGTATTCCATATGCCTTCCTAACCACCTTATTTACCTGACCTGCTACCTTCAGGAGTTTGTAGACCTGCACTCCAAGGTAACTTTGTCCTTCTACACTTTTCAGTGTCGTACCATGTATTCCCTTACCTTGTTTGACCTCCCCAAATGCATTACCTCACACTTATCTGGATTGAATTCCATTTGCCACTGTTCTGCCCACCTGACCAGTATATTGATATCTTCCTGCAGTCCACAGCTTTCTTCTTCATTATCAACCAAAAGGCCTATTTTAGTGTCATCCGCAAACTTCTCAATCATACCCCCAACATTTACGTACAAGTCATTGATATATACCACAAAAAGCAAGGGATCCAGCACTGAGCCCTGCGGAACCCCACTGGATACAGCCTTCCAGTCACAAAAACACCCATCAACCAGAGGCTTCCTGCCTCTGATCCAATTTTGGATCCAACTTTGCGCTGGATTCCATAGGCTATTACCTTCATGACCAGTCTGCCATGTAGGACCTTATCAAAAGCTTTGCTAAAATCCATATACACGACATCATACGCACTGCCTTCATTGACATTTTCAAGGAGGTAACCAGGAGGGTCAATCAGGTTTGTCAGATACGACCTTCCCTTGACAAATCCATGCTGACTGTCCTTGATTAATCCATGGCTTTCCAAATGAAGATTTATCCTATCCCTCAGGATTTTTCCCATTAATTTTCCTTCCACCGAGGTTAGGCTAGACTAGTTTTGATCGCCTAGATGGATTGGAGAGGAATTTCCCAGATTTCTTTTCCCAAAATTGGCCTGGATTTTTCTCTGGTTTTTTGCCTCTCCCAGGAAATCTCATGGTTTCAGGTGGGGTGGAGAGTATATATTGTGATATACAGGGTATCGCAATTGTGAGGGACAGGTTGATTTACCAGAAGGTCTTTACCTGTCCATCATTATTCGTTTGTAACCTATTCCACCATTCAATGAGATCATGGCTGATCTGTATCTTAACTCTATCTACCCTACCTTGGTTCCATAATCCTGAATACCCTTGCCTAACAAAAATCTATCAATCTGATTTTTGAAATTATCAATTGACCCCCAGCCTCAGCAGCTTTTTGGGGAGAGAGTTCCAGATTCCCACTCCCCTTTGTGTGAAGAAGTGCTTCCTGACATCACCCCTGAGTGGCCTGGCTCTAACTTTAAGGTTATTCCCCCTTGTTCTAGACTCCCCCACCAGAGGGAATAGTTTCTCTTTATCTACCCTATCAACTCCTTTAATCATCTTAAGCACCTCAATTCAATCACCCCATAATCCTCTATACTCAAGGGAATACAAGCCTAGTCTATGCAACAGGTCCTCATAATTTAACCCTTTTAGCCTCTGTATCATTCTGGTAAATCTGCGCTGCTCCCCCTCCAGGGCCAATATATCCCTCCCGAGGTGCGATGCCCAGATCTGAACGCAGTATTCCAGGTGGGGTCTAACCAGAGCTCTGTACAGCTGTAGCATGACTTCCTCCCCTTTATATTCCAGCCCTCCTGAGATAAAGGCCAACATTCCATTTGCCTTTTAAATGAGCTTTTGCCTCTGCTCAAGCATTGTCCCTAGCTTCTTGCCATTACCCTGATCTAGTGCTCTTCGGTCCAACGTGGATGGCACTGCCTGGCACGCACATAGGTGCACCTTCCACTGAGGTCACTATTCAGGAGCAGGAGTCAAGGTGGTGATTAACACTGGGGCTAGCTCACGGTCAACTCACCACACAGGTCAGTCTCACATTAGGGGGACATTTAACCAGCGAGCCGTGCAAGGAATCACTACACAGAACCACATTAGTTGTGATACTTCCTCTGTCAGATTATGAGTAATAATGTTAAACACTCCAGAAACATTATGTGCAACAGTTCTAATGCAGAAATAAAACCAGAAATTGCTGGAAACACTCCATGTCAGCATCTTAACCTGCTGAACATTTCCAGCATTTTCTGTTCTTGTTCTAGATTCCAGAATCTGCAGTATATTGCTTTAAGTTCTGGAGTACAGTTGGATAAGGCACCAATAGACTGATGCTCCCCTTTCCCCCAAACTGGAATTGCACGATAAATCTGTAGAATGGTTAAAAAGCAACAGAAACCTTTCTCTGTGTAAAACCCACAATCACTTTCCGTGAACATTTACTCAATTGGCTTATTACCACTTCAGATATGATGATGATGATGATCATCATAAGCAGTCCCTTGGAATCGAGGAGGACTTGCTTCCACTCTTAAAATGAGTCCTTAGGTGGCTGAATAGTCCAATACGGGAACCACAGTCCCTGTCACAAGTAGGGCTGATAGTCGTTGAGGGAAGGGGTGGGTGGGACAGGTTTGCCGCACACTCTTTCCGCTGCCTGCGCTTGATTTCTGCATGCTCTCGGCGATGAGACTCGAGATGCTCAGCGCCCTCCCGGATGCACTTCCTCCACTTAGGGCAGTCTCTGGCCAGGGACTCCCAGATGTCGGTGGGGATGTTGCACTTTATCAGGGAGGCTTTGAGGGTGTCCTTGTAATGTTTCCTCTGCCCACCTTTGACTCGTTTGCCGTGAAGGAGTTCCGAGTAGAGGGCTTGCTTTGGAAGCCACGTGTCTGGCATGCGAACTATGTGGCCTGCCCAGCAGAGCTGATCAAGTGTGGTCAGTGCTTCAATGCTGGGGATGTTGGCCTGGCCGAGGACGCTAAAGTTGGTGCATCTGTCCTCCCAGGGATTTGTAGGATCTTGCGGAGACATCGTTGGTGGTATCTCTCCAGTGACTTGGGATGTCTGCTGTACATGGTCTATCTCTCTGAGCAATACAGGAGGGCAGGTAGACCATGAGCTTGGTGGCAGTTTTGAGGGTCTGGTCTTCAAACACTCTTTTCCTCAGGCGGCCGAAGGTTGCACTGGCACACTGATATGATAGGGGATGAGGGGGTTGACTTATGAGGAAAGTTGAGTAGGTTGGGCCTCTACTCATTGGAGTTCAGAAGAATGAGAGTTGATCTTATCGAAACGTATAAGATTATGAGGGGCCTTGACAAGGTGGATGCAGAGAGGATGTTTCCACTGATGGGGAAGACTAGAACTAGAGGGCATGATATTAGAATAAGGGACTGCCCATTTAAAAGATGAGTAGGAATTTCTTCTCTCAGAGGGTTGTAAATCTGTGGAATTCGCTGCCTCAGAGAGCTGTGGAAGCTGGGACATTGAATAAATTTAAGACAGAAATAGACAGTTTCTTGAGCGATAAGGGGTTCTGGGGAGCGGGCAGCGAAGTAGAGCTGAGTCCATGATCATGATCTTATTGAATGGCAGAGCAGGCTCGAGGGGCCGTGTGGCCCACTCCTGATGTTCCTATAACTGTTAAGCAGCTTTTAAAAAAAAAAATCAAAATCACCATCAGTGGTCTTGAAAGCAGCGAAACACTATGACAACACAGATTTACTCACAGTGGGTGTGACTCAAAGCCTGTTCTCCAGTGTAGGATGGGGAGGAGGGAGGGTTCCTCTGGTTGCTGTAGTTTAACAACAACTTGCATTTTTATAGTGCCTTTAGAAACATAGAAAATAGGTGCAGGAGTAGGCCATTCGGCCCTTCGAGCCTGCACCACCATTCAATAAGATCATGGCTGATCATTCCCTCAGTACCCCTTTCCTGCTTTCTCTCCATACTCCTTGATCCCTTTAGCTGTAAGGGCCATATCTAACTCCCTCTTGAATATATCCAATGAACTGGTATCAACAACTCTCTGCGGCAGGGAATTCCACAGGTTAACAACTCTCTGAATGAAGAAGTTTCTCCTCATCTCAGTCCTAAATAAGGGGTAGGTCAGTTTTATTTTTACTCCAGTAAAACATTCCAAGGCGCTTCACAGGAGTGCTTTAAGACAAAACAAATAGATTTGACATCGAGCCACACAAGAAGAAATCATGGTAGATGACCAAAAGCTTGGTCAAAGAGGTATGTTTTAAGGAGCATTTTGAAGGAGGTAAGTGAGGTAGAGAGGCGGAGAGGTTTAGGCAGGGAGCTCTAGAGCTTGGGGCCGAGGCAGCTGCAGGCATGGCCAGTAATGGTTGAGTGATTATAATCAGGGATGCACAAAAGGGCAGAATTTGAGGAGGGCATACATCTCAAGCGGTTGTGAGGCTGGAGGAGATTACAGAAATAGGGAGGGGCGAGGCCATGGATGGCTTTTTAAACAAGGGTGAGAATTTTGAAATCGAAGTGTTGTTTAACCGGGAGTCAATATAGGTCATTTCAGCAGCATTTTAAATACAAGAGGAAGATTTCCTCGGTGATATTTCTAGCAAAGGTTTCCAGAAGAACCAGAATTTCCACACAGAATTGTAATCAGAGGAAACCTTTGTACTAGCTTTACAATGGTGGCAACACCAAAAACGGGAAGAAATACTCTGATCGCTATATAGACATGTTCATGGTACATCAGTCATTGAAAATTGGCAAGCAGGTACAGCAGGCGGTGAAGAAGGCAAATGGCATGTTGGACTTCATAGTGAGAGGATTTGAGTATAGGAACAGGGATGTCTTATTGCAGTTGTACAGGGCCTTGGTGAGGCCACACCTTGAATATTGTGTAGAGTTTTGGTCTCCTAATCTGAGGAAGGACATTCTTGCTATTGAGGGAGTGCAGCGAAGGTTCACCAGACTGATTCCCAGGATGGCAGGACTGACATATGAAGAAAGACTGGATCGACTAGGCTTATATTCACTGGAATTTAGAAGAATGAGAGGGGATCTCATAGAAACATATAAAATTCTGACGGGATTGGGCAGGTTAGATGCAGGAAGAATGTTCCCGATGTTGGGGAAGTCCAGAACCAGGGGGTCACAGGATAAGGGGTAAGCCATTTAGAACCGAGATGAGGAGAAACTTCTTCACTCAGAGAATTGTGAACCTGTGGAATTCTCTACCACAGAAAGTTGTTGAAGCCAATTTGTTAGATATATTCAAAAGGGAGTTAGATGTGGCCCTTACGGCTAAAGGGATCAAGGGGTATGGCGAGAAAGCAGGAAAGGGGTAATGAAGCTGAATGATCAGCCATGATCATATTGAATGGTGGTGCAGGCTCGAAGGGCCGAATGGCCTATTCCTGCACCTATTTTCTATGTTTTCAGCAACAACTTGCATATATATAGGATCTTTAACGCTGGCAGATGTCCTAAGGCGATACAGAGACCGAGACAGGGAGATATTTGGAGGAGTAGAGAGCTTCCCCACATGATTATTCAGCTTCAAGCGCACGGTGACCTGATGGACGCCTATGGAATCTGCTGAAATCTAACAGCCAGTTTCTTTCAGGTTATCGTGTTTCTGTGGGGCATCAGGCGCTCATGAGTTCAGATGCTTGAATGCGACTATTTCAGTGCTCTTATATATAAAGAACTGATTGCCATGGAATAGCTGCGATTTTTGAGAGCGCATTTAGAAAGAACGACCTTTCATGATTTCAGGACGGCCCAAAGCGCTTTACAGCCAATTAGAAATACTTTTTGGAGGGCAGTCACTGTTGTGATAGAGGAAACAGGGCAGCCAATTTGCACACAGCAAGGGGGTGAATGATCATCTGTTTTGGTGGTGTGGTTCAGGGGTAAATATGGGCCAGGATATCGGGAGAACTCCTCTTTCCTGTTCAAAATAATGTCGTGGGATCTGTTATGTCCACCTGAGAGAGTAGAAAGGGCCTTGGTTTAACATCTCATTCGAAAGACGGCACCACCGACAATGCAGCCCTCCCTCAGCACTGCACTGGAGTGTCAGCCTTGATTATGTGCTCAAGGGTTCTATTTTCGCCACCATTGAACGCTGTATTTTTGGCGCCTGCTGATTTTTTTGGAGCAATTATGATTTTGCAATTTTGCTCAAAGTTTGCACGCCAGCGATGACTGTCAGCGCCGGTTTTCTGTATGCAAAATTTTTGCCGCAGGTCTGGTTGAAAACTGATTAGAACATAAGAATTAGGAACAGGAGTAGGCCATCTAGCCCCTCGAGCCTGCTCCGCCATTCAATAAGATCATGGCTGATCTGGCCGTGGACTCAGCTCCACTTACCCTTCCTCTCCCCGTAACCCTTAATTCCATTATTGGTTAAAAATCTATCTATCTGTGACTTGAATACATTCAATGAGCTAGCCTCAACTGCTTCCTTGGGCAGAGAATTCCACAGATTCACAACCCTCTGGGAGAAGAAATTCCTTCTCAACTCGGTTTTAAATTGGCTCCCCCGTATTTTGAGGCTGTGCCCCCTAGTTCTAGTCTCCCCGACCAGTGGAAACAACCTCTCTGCCTCTATCTTGTCTATCCCTTTCATTATTTTAAATGTTTCTATAAGATCACCCCTCATCCTTCTGAACTCCAACTAGTAAAGACCCAGTCTACTCAATCTATCATCATAAGGTAACCCCCTCATCTCCGGAATCAGCCTAGTGAATCGTCTCTGTACCCCCTCCAAAGCCAGTATATCCTTCCTTAAGTAAGGTAAATGGCTGTAGCACTCTCGCTTCTGTGTCAGGTTGATCTGGGTTCAAATCCCACCATAGACACTTGAACACAAAAATCTAATTGATACTTCAGTGCAAAGGGAGTGCTGCACTGTTGCAGGTGCTGTATTTTGGCTTGATTGATGACAGAAAGTGTCATGGACTGTGAGAAAAATGATTTCCGCGCCGTTTTTGGGCCTTCACGATTTTTTTCAGCGCAGTGCACACTAGCCAAAATTAAGGAATTGGCGCACGAGAGGACAGGAGCGAGGCAATAAGAATACAAAATAAAACACTTTTTTTCCCCACAGGGAACTCTTTTGAAACAAGGAAAGATTTCCAGGCCGAAAGGACTGCTCCCCCCGCTGCAATCCCGGGCCTTAGGACTGCTCACCCCACCCCCCGCCCCCCCCCCCCGCTGCAATCCCGAGCCGTGGCAATGGGTCCAGCCGGCGGGGGGGGGGGGTGTCCTTTATGGCCCTTTCGGCAGCGGTGAGGTAGCAATCCTTTTGGGGGAGCAGGCTTCAGCGTCTTTGGTTACCCTGGCAACTTCAGCTTTTCGCGCATGCCCAGAGAGTTTTTAGCGCCGACTTGAAGCTTCCCCCCCCCCAAGACTAACTTCGGAGAACGCTGCGCCAAATTCAAATATTTCTTTGGCGAAAGTCCCGATTTTCTTTTCCTGGCACAAACGTACACAAAAAAAATTGTCCGTTAACATGTGCGGGCACCAAAAATCCAGCAACTGGAAAATAAGGACCCCAAGTCTCTGGAGTGGGACATGAACCTACAACCTTCTGTCTCAGAGGCAGGAGCCACATAAGGGAACCACATTTTTTTTGCTGCTTGCCTTATAACACGCACTCAACCCCGACCATGAACCACAGGTCACCTTCGACCCTAAGGGATCATGGCACTGGGCGTACAAACCGGCTGGTCCCAATATCTTGTTTTACCTCCATCAATGTCAGGGCCCCTGAATAGTCTCTGCTGGTCAGATATTCCTCCAGCTTGGGAATCTTTTTCCCCTTTTTCTTCTTTTTATCCATTTGCAGCGTCTCCCCACTGACGGCAGGTTTTGCACGTGACAGCATCTGGATAGACAGGGAAAACACAGACACTCAATCCGGAGGGTTTTTACATTGAACGTGTACACAAACCTCCCACTTGCAGTCATCCCTGACCAACTGACTAACTGAAATCCCAGTCTCCAAGATACATGAAAGCAGAAACTCCTCCACAATAAAATGTTCCTCCCCCCCGCCCCCACCCCACACTTTATTCCTCCTCTCTGCTTGTTGAAGTACAGTTTCATGGAATTCATTTCCACAGGTACTCAGCAACTGGGCTACCCTGGGTACATCACCAAGTTCCAAGTGGCCAGTCTTCATTGCAAACCTGGACAATGAGTTCCTGTGGGTTATTCAACTATAAAGGGCATCACAGCCAAGCCAAGCCCAACATCTGCATTCTCCAGCAGGGGTCAAATTAGGAGTGGAACCACGGCTTAATTTTGCTTCCCCAATGATTGCTTAACGATGACAGAAAGTCTAGGATTTTTATTTGTCTCTCAGATCCAACCCCAACATTATCATTAAACCTGCTAACAAGGGTGTCACTGTTGTTGTTTGGCGAACCGACCTCTATCTTGCGGAAGCTGAACGGCCACTCTCTGACACCTCCTCCTACCTCCCCCTGGACCATGACCCCCACTACCGCTCCGCTTCTTCTCGAGCCGAGGCCCAATCAATTCCGAGCCACCATCACCCTCCTCCGCCTAGCTGAACTTGTCCTCACATTGAACAACTTCTTCTTTGACTCCACTTGCTGCTTCCAAATTAAACGTGTTGCCATGGGAACCCGCATGAATCCTAGCTATACCTGCCTTTTGTGGGATGTGTGGAACATTCTTTGTTCCAGTCCTAATAGGGGCCCCCCCTCACCTCTTTTTCCGGTACATTGATGACTGTATCGGTGACGTTTCCTGCTCTCGCCCTGAACTACAAAATTTCATTCGCTTTTCATCTCATTTCCACCCTTCCCTCATCTTCACATGATCCATCTCCGACACTTCCCTTCCTCAATTTCTCTGTCTCCATTTCTGGGGATAGGCTATTGACAAACATTCACTATAATCCCACTGACTCCCACAGCTACCTGGACTACACTCCCTCTCACCCCGCATCTTGTAAGAACTCCATTTCATTCTCCCAGTTTCTCAGACTCCGTTGTATCAGTTCTGACAATGCCATCTTCCATACTAGTGCCTCCGATATGTCTTCCTTTTTCCTCAACTGAGGATTCCCCTCTACCATGGTTGACATGGCCCTCGACAGTGTCCACTCTATTTCCCGCACTTCTGCTCTCACCCCTTCCCCTCCCTCCAAGAACTGCGCAGGGGTCCCCTTGTCCTCACATTTCACCCCATCAGCCTCCACGTTCAACGGATCATCCTCCGCCATCTCAGTGTGATCCTACCAATAAATACATTTTCCCCTCCTCTTTCAGCATTCCGAAGGGACTGCTCCCTCTGCGATACCCTGGTCCACTCCTCAATCACCCCCAGCACCCCCTTCCCTTTCCCACAGCATCTTCCCGTGCAAGCGCAGGAGATGCAACCCCTGCCCTTTTACCTCCTCCCCACTGACCAGGGCCCCAAACACTCCAACCAGGTGAAACAACAATTTATTTGTATTTCTTTCAATTTAGTATGCTGCAAGTTCAGAGGGAGGTAGGCAGGAGTGAGTGAGGGGAGCAGAGAAATTGAGACAGCCGATGTCATGCCTGCAGTTCGCAATGAAAAGATCTAGTGTGTAAGAGGCCAAAGGGAGGGGTCCAGGTAGGTGAGAATTCTGCAAACAGGAGAAAGAGTCAGCTGTACAGGGGGAAGACTCCTGGCCGAAGAAGTGGGCACGGAGGCGGAAAAAGAGCTCGGCGTAATGGGAAGCTCAAAATTCATTGAGGTGGGGTCACAAGGGGATGAAGCTCAGGCCTTTGCTGAGGACTGATCGTTCGGGGTCAGAGAGGGGAAGGTCAGAGGGGACGGTGAAAACGCGGCAGGGGGTGAGATTGGAAGATTGGAATGGGAGCAGAGGAAAGTGAAGGGGAAGAAGGTCCAAGAGTTGTTGAAACTTACGATCCTTGACACCTGAAAGGAAGGGAAAAAGTTTATTGTTAAAAGGGACGAGGCGAAGGATGAAATGGAACTGCGGACCAGGACAGCTTCGAGATAGAGTGAGTCAGTGCTGCTGAAGAGAGGTCGAGAGCGCGCATGGCGTTGAGCGTGGGTCTCAGGATGCGGCGAGGGCAGCGGTTTGAGAAATGCTGAATATCTCAGAGATACCGGTAATCCTGGGTGGATCCAAAAGTTAAAGGGTGGAATTTCAGTTGGATTAAGTTGGAGTGGGAGATAGTTGCTGAGTAGAGATGTGGCTGTTGTTTTATATATATAAACTTGTATTTACTCTGTACAGCCACCAGACGGCTCATCCCCTGGAGTTCCAAGGGATTCCATAATCCCTTGGGAGCACAGATATTTAAGGAGGCCTCACAGGTTGGAGAGGCACTCTGGAGACCTGCAATAAAAGACTATGGTCACACTTTACTTTGAGCTCACATTGTTCAGTCTGACACTTTCATACACAACAACTGTGAAAGTGAGCTCTGGTGGATACTCTCTCCCTCACTCCCACTCTGCCTCCCCAGCCCACTCACCGGCCTCCCTGCTCCCCTTCAGCCTCCCACTCCCTGGGCCACCCCTCACTCTCTGTCCCAGGCCCCTCATTCTAAGGATAGTGTTAAATCCAAGGAAGAGGCATATAAATTGGCCATAAAAAGCAGCAAACCTGAGGACTGGGAGAATTTTATAATTCAGCAGAGGAGGACAAAGGGTTTAATTTGGAGGGAGAAAATAGAGTATGAGTGGAAGCTTGCTGGGAACATAAAAACTGACTGCGAAAACCTTCTATAGATATGTGAAGAGAAAAAGATTAGTGAAGACAAATGTAGGTCTCTTGCAGTCAGATTCAGGAGAATTTATAATGGGGAACAAAGAAATGGCGGACCAGTTGAACAAATACGTTGGTTCTGTCTTCACGAAGGAAGACACAAATAACCTTCCGGAAATACTAGGGGACCGAGGGTCCAGTGAGAAGGAGGAACTGAAGGAAATACTTATTAGGCGGGAAATTGTGTTAGGGAAATTGACGGGATTGAAGGCCAATAAATCCCCGGGGCCTGATAGTCTGCATCCCAGAGTACTTAAAGAAGTGGCCCTAGAAATAGTGGATGTATTGGTTATCATTTTCCAACAGTCTATCGACTCTGGATCAGTTCCTATGGACTGGAGGGTAGCTAAGGTAACACCACTTTTTAAGAAAGGAGGGAGAGAGAAAACGGGTAATTATAGACCAGTTAGCCTGACATCAGTAGTGGGGAAAATGTTGGAATCAATTATTAAAGATGAAATAGCAGCGCATTAGGAAAGCAGTGACAGGATCGGTCCAAGTCAGCATGGATTTATGAAAGGGAAATCACGCTTGACAAATCTTCTAGACTTTTTGGAGGATGTAACTAGCAGAGTGGACAAGGGAGAACCAGTGGATGTGGTTTATTTGGACTTTTAAAAAGCTTTTGACAAGTTCCCACAAAAGAGATTGGTGTGCAAAATTAAGGCACATGGTATTGGGGTTAATGTACTGACATGGATAGAGAACAGGTTGGCAGACAGGAAGCCGAGAGTCCGGATAAATGGGTCCTTTTCAGAATGGCAGGCAGTGACTAGTGGAGTGCCGCAGGGCTCAGTGCTGGGACCCCAGTTATTTGCAATATACATTAATGATGTGGATGAAGGAATTGAGTGTAATAGCTCCAAGTTTGCAGACGACACTAAGCTGGATAACGGTGTGAGCTGTGAGGAGAATGCTAAAATGCTGCAGGGTGACTTGGACAGGTTAGGTGGGCAAATGCATGGCAGATGCAGTATAATGTGTATAAATGTGAGGTTATCCACTTTGGTGGCAAAAACACGAAGGCAGAATATTATCTGAATGGCGGCAGATTAGGAAAAGGGGAGGTGCAACGAGACCTGGGTGTCATGGTTCATCAGTCATTGAAAGTTGGCATGCAGGTACAGCAGGAGGTGAAGGAGGCAAATGGTATGTTGGCCTTCACAGCTAGGCGATTTGAGTACAGGAGCAGGGAGGTCTTACTGCAGTTGTATAGGGCCTTAGTGAGGCCTCACCCGGAATATTGTGTGCAGTTTTGGTCTCCTCTTCTGAGGAAAGACGTTCTTGCTATTGAGGGAGTGCAGCGAAGGTTCACCAGACTGATTCCCGGGATGGCAGGACTGACATATGAGGAGAGACTGGATCGACTGGGCCTGGAGTTTAGAACGATGAGACGGGATCTCATAGAAACTTATAAAATTCTGACGGGACTGGATAGGTTAGATGCAGGAAAAATGTTCCCGATGTTGGGGAAGTCCAGAACCAGGGGACACAGTCTCAGGACACGGAGAAACTTCTTCACTCAGAGAGTTGTTAACCTGTGGAATTCCCTACCGCAGAGAGTTGTTGAGGCCAGTTCATTGGATATATTCAAGAGGGAGTTAGCTATGGCCCTTACCGCTAAAGGGATCAAGGTGTATGGAGAGAAAGCAGGAAAGGGGTACTGAAGGAATGATCAGCCATGATCTTATTGAATGGTGGTGCAGGCTCGAAGAGCCGAATGGCCTACTCCACCTATTTTCTATGTTTCTATGTTTCTGCCCCAGACCCCTCACTCTCTGCCCCGGGCCCCTCATTTTTTACCCGGGTTTTGCTGCTCGCTCCGGTCCATTAGCCAAAAATCAATCCCTATCAACTGCTGACGGCCCCGGCCTGCTCCTGTAACCGGACTGAGGCGCGGGTCCACGGGCTCAGCTAGGCCCCACTCACCATTTTCTCGGCTCTCGCTCCCGGGCCTCCAGCTGCAGAAAATCCAACCGCCCGCTCCCGTCCTCATAGCAACCAAGCCCCGCCTCCCCTCCCGTCCTCATAGCAACCTAGCCCCGTCTCCCCTCCCCTCCTCAGAGCAACAAGGCCCCGCCTCCCGTTCCGTCGTCCTAGTAACCAAGCCCCGCCTCCCCTCACGTCCTCATAGCAATCAAGCCCCGCCTCCCCTCCCGTCCCGTCGTCATAGTAACCAAGCCCCGTCTCCCCTCCCGTCCTCGTAGCAACCAAGCCCCGCCTCCCTCCAGTCGTCATAGCAACGAGCACCCCACCTTTTTACGCGTCATAGTAGTGAAGCCCCGCCTCCTCTCCCAGTGCCATAGCAACGGAGGCCCGGCTCTCGCGCCTCCTGCCGCCCGGCCCGGGACCACCTCAGCATCGGACTGGTCAGTCTGCGGGCCGCTTCCGCTGCCGTCGCGTTCACTTCGGGTCCCGACCCGCTCGATTCACTCTGTTGCCCGGCCGCGCCCCTCATTCGGGCTTGTGGTGTATCCCCCCCCCACGCCCCGCCCGCCTTTGCCCCACTGTCGGCCGCCGTGTCTTCTGACACTCCCGACAGTCCGCCGCCTTTCTGCCTCCTGAATATCCGCCCACCCACCGAGATTACACGGACCTCAGCAAAGTTTGCGAGATATTACAGGGAGCAGGGAGGGTAGATGGTGCTGCCGTTGGCTGGAGACCGCTTTCCGACGGCTGTCTCCGCTGGTCGGCCAGCTGCACTCGTCGGGTGAGCGGTGCGGGGAAGAGAAAGGCAAGCGGCATCGAACACTACCATATTCGTGCGGGCCGAGCCGAAGCGGAGCGGGCTGGAAGTCCGTGAACCGCATGGAGTCAGTCTAAAAATTAGAGCCAGGCCTTTCAGGAGTGGAATTAGGAAACACTTCCTACGCACAAGGTGGGAGAAGTTTGGAACTCGCTTCCATAAAGGGCAGTTGATGTTGGGAGTCGATTTTAAATCAGAGATTGATAGATTTTTGTGAACCAAAGATATTCAGGGATGTAGGGCAAAGGCGGATAGATGGAGCTAGGTCACAGATCAGCCACAATCTCATTGAATGATGCAACAGGCTCGAGGGGCTGAATGGTCTCCTGTTCCTATGTTCGCACACAAATAAATAGAATTACAAAGATTGTACAGCCTAGAAATCGGCCATTCGGCCAATAGGTCTAGGCCGCCCCTTCCTGTCCCAATACTAGTGCCAGTGTCCCATGAAATGGAACCCCTCCTTCCCACACCAATCTTTCAGCCACGCATTCACCTTCCTGATCTACCCATCCCTATGCCAATTAGCACGTAGCTCGGGTAATAATTCCAAGATTACCACACATGGGGTCCTGCTTTTTTTATTTAGTTCCTAGCTGCTGATACTCCCTCAGCAAGATCACCTCCCTTTTCTTCCCTAGGACGTTGGTCCTGACATAGACCACGACATTGGATCTACCCCCCTCTCTTTCCAGGTTCCTCTCTAGTTGCTCCGAGTTAGCCTTTACCCTGGAACCAGATAGGCAACATTCCCTCCAGGGCTCTTGGTCGCAACTGCTGCGGACACGATTCCCCTAATTATAGGATCCTCTATGACTACAACCTTTCTATTTCTATTTTGCTCCACCCTGCCGCCTTGGACTGCCTCCTGCTCCATGGTTAGCATTCTGAAGAACTTGTATTTATCTAGCTATTTTCACAACGTCCCAAAGCACTCTACAGGCAACAAAGTACTTCTGGAAAAGTACTGTTATAATATAGGGTAAAATTGACAAGATAATCTCTTGGTAATGTTAGTTGAGATAAATATTGGCCAGGTCACCAGGAGAACTCCCCTTCTCCTCTTCGAATAGCGCTGTGGGATTTGAGAGTGTATAATGTCTCGTCCTGAAAACAACACCACCGACAATGTAGCACTCCCTCAATACTGCACTGAAGTGTCGGCCGTGGGCTTAAGTTTCTGGAGTGGGTCTTGCACCCAGAACCTTCTAGTGCTGCCATTGAGCCAAGGCTGACACATATGTAGACATGTATGTTTACACACAAGCACATTTACAGACATGCTGAATTACACATGCATGTTTATGCTGACATGCATGTTTTACACACAAGCATGTCTGCATGTACATACATTTACGCACATGCATTTGATTGCTTGTTTGTTTGCATGCATGCATGTATACATGTTTATACACACTCATAGTGCTGCATCCTATGCCAAAAGGCCAGCATAGGGAACTGATAAGAAAAGGTCCATTGATTTTCTGTGGTCTAAAGTGTAAATTGTGTTGCATTCTTTAGATAAGGGTGGCCAGCTTACTTATTTAAATGGAAAAATGCTTAAGCACCAAGCTACTCTTTCTACTTTTTAAATTATGTTTGCAAATTATAATATCACATGGTACCCAATGGAGCACATTGCTCATCGTACAGGACTCTGTTTGATGCATGGTTGAAGGTGGCCTGTGGATGGAGCAGGAAGCTTGTGCTTGTATTGGCTTCTTTCTGTTCAAGTTTATGGAGGATGGGTGGCCACCTCGGAGAACATTAGAGTCTGGAGGCGACAAGAACATGGACAAGGTTTTTAGCAGCACATGGGCCGAGGGAGAGGTGAAAGTGGGTGATGTTACGGAGGTGGGAGTAAGCAGTCTTGGTGATGGAACGGATATAGGGGTGAGAAGCTCGGCTTGGGGGTCAAGCAAGAAGCTGAGCAATATTCCTGCATAGCCGCACAGCGCTCCAGGAATCCCGCGCAGCCGGCTTTTCAATGTAAAAACCGCGCATGCGTAGTATTTTGAATCTCCCATGTGGCCCCAAACAAAATTGCAGGGGACATTGATGCTGAGGTTGAAAAAAGGTCTGGTTCAGCCTGCGAAAGTGCTGAGGAGAGGGAATCAGTGTGGTACAAAATGATGCATCATTCTCATTGGATGCCTGTGACACTTAAAGTGCCTGAATCAGGTAAGTAACAGAGAAAGATTTCCTCACAGGATAACCGGCCATAGAAGTTTCCAACACACAAGGAGGCCATTCAGCCCATCGTGTCTGTGCAAGCCTTTTGCTAGAGCATTTGAAAACCTATCTCACAGCTCTTTCCCCGTACCTTCCTCTGCTTTAAATATTTATCCAATTCCTTAAAAGAGTGACTGGCCTCTGCTTCAGCTGCTCCTTGTGGCAAAGTACTTCCTGCTCCAACAACCTGCTGCACAACAAAATTGTGCCTTCTGCTTACTTTTAGCAATAACCCCTCCCCTCCGAGGCTTCCCGTGAGCCTGGGACCTCCCTGCCCCAACGATGCAGTCTGTGACATCTCTTGCTGCTGGTGCTCTGGGACCTCCCGCTGAGGATGCAGCCCCTCAAATGCTGTAACTCCACCTCCACCAGGGTGTTGATTGACACCACTGTCAGCCAATGAGTTGGAAGCAGGGCGGGACATACAGCAGGATTCACAGCAAGCAGTCTATTTACACAGCAAGCAGAGTCTAGTTAAACAGCGCACTGTAGCAAACAGTCTACAGAATCTATTTTTTTTAAAAAAGTCTCTCTGGACTACAGCAAACAGAGCTCATGACCGAAACTACAGCAACATATCCTGATTAAAAACAGGGTGATTTCTGCTGCACAATGCAGTGAGTGGAGGATCGTTACATAACACAAATTCTGTGTCTAAAATCGATCCTAGTCACTTACTACAGTGTGGTCTCCAGGCGTGATTGACGGGGGGGATTACCCAATCATCTCCATTCTGGCCAAGATATTAAGGGCAACTGATAAGGTAGATAGAGAGAAATTATTTCCACTGGTTGGGGTGTCTCCGACTAGGGGACATAGGCTAAAAATTAGAGCCAGGCCTTTCAGTAGTGAAATTAAGAAACCCTTCTACACACATGATGGGTCGAATGGCCGCCTTCTGTGCTATAAATTTCTTAATTCTATGACACAGGATGGTAGAAGTTTGGAACTCTCTTCTGCAAACTACAACTGATGCTAGATCAATTAATTTTAAATCGGAGATTGCTAGATTTTTGTTAACCAAAGGTATTAAGGGATATGGGACAAAGGCAGGGCTCAATGGCCTCCTCCTGTTCCTATGTTCCTATGGCCAGGAATAGTGGCGTTACTATATGCAGCCGTAACTCCACTGGATTTTCCTTCCAGCCAGAGGCTGGTACCAATAGAGGGGGAAAATAGCACTGTGGGATGGAGGCCATGCTTACAGGACATCTTCAGGTGCTGGTTAGGTGACAGACTCCTTTACCTGTGATAGAGACAGCGACTGATTTCAATCCTCCTTATGATCAACAAAGGTACTGATTAGATGGAGTAGGCGCAGATCCTGGCTCTGACAGGAATGGGGTAAAAACATAGAAACATAGAAAATAGGTGCAGGAGTAGACTGTTCGGCCCTTCAAGCCTGCACCACCATTCAATATGATCATGCAACTTCAGTATCCCATTCCTGCTTTCTCTCCATACCCCCTGATCCCTTTAGCCGTAAGGGCCACATCTAATTCCCTTTTGAATATATCTAATGAACTGGCCTCAACAACTTTCTGTGGTAGAGAATTCCACAGGTTCACAATTCTCTGAGTGAAGAAGTTTCTCTTCATCTCGGTTCTAAATGGCTTACCCTTTATCCTTAGACTGTGACCCCTGGTTCTGGACTTACTCAACATCAGGAACATTCTTCCTGCATCTAACCTGTCCAATCCTGTCAGAATTTTATATGTTTCTATGAGATCTCCTCTCATTCTTCTAAATTCCAGTGAATATAAGCCTAGTCGATTCAGTCTTGCTTCATATGTCAATCCTGCCATCCCGGGAATCAGTCTGGTGAACCTTCGCTGCACTCCTCAATAGCAAGAATGTCCTTCCTCAGATTAGGAGACCAAAACTGCACACAATACTCAAGGTGTGGTTTCACCAAGGCCCTGTGCAGCTGCAGTAAGACCTCCCTGCTCCTATACTCAAATCCTCTCGCTATGAAGGCCAACATGCCATTTGCTTTCTTTACTGTCTGCTGTACCTGCACGGCTACCTTCAATGACTGATGTACCATGACACCCAGGTCTCGTTGCACCTCCCCTTTTAATAATCTGTCACCATTCAGATAATAATCTGCCTTCCTGTTTGTGCCACCAAAGTTGGAGTTAGCAGGATGCAAGAAATCCTTGGCATGATCAATGGGGGATCAGCAGACATGGATTCTCAAGAGGAAGTGATGTCACAAACTATCACCCAGGGGTTGATCTTTTATTCTCTAGGAATAAAGAACTGGCATTTATATAGCATCTTTCAGTATCCCAAACTGCTTCACAGCCAATGAATTACCTTTGAAGTGTAGTCACTGTTATAGGCAGCCAATCCCAGCAAGCTCCCACAGGTATCATCATCATAGGCAGTCCCTCGAAACAAGGAAGACTTGCTTCCTCGCCAAAAAAGGATGAGTTCACAGATGTTTCAATGAAGGACCTAATATTCCAGATCCTGACTACATACTGAAGGGTGGAAGATGCCTGTGTGTGGATTTTTTTAACGCTGAGTGGCCGTTGCACACCAGCCACCACACGGGCTTGACAGAGTTAGGTCTTGGTCCAGTGGCAAGGGTTATCCAAGACAACTAGAGACTGCTCTGTTGCATGGACCTAGTGCGCACACATATCGCAGTGTGGGCTGGCCCGTGCTGCCCCTGGGCCCGAACTCACGCCGCTCCTGCTGTATCTGCCCACGCTGCAATCACCGACCCGGACCTTGATGATATCACTCTTTGCTTCCGTCACCCTCCTGCACCAGCTCGCGCTGCTCCCTGAAGTAGTATGCCTCCATGCTGCTCCCGAGGCCACTCACCGCTCCTTTTATGGCAACACAAACAGCAATATGATAATGACCAGATAATCTGTTTTAGTGATGTTAATTGGGGGATAAATATTGGCCAGGACACTGGTAGAACTCCCCTGCTCTTCTTAGAAATAGTTCCAATGGGATCTTGTACTTCCACCTGAGAGGGCAGACATTGCCTCGGTTTGATGCCTCATCCAAAAAACCACACCTCCAACAGTGCAGCGCTCCCTCAGCACTGCACTGGGAGTGGCAGCCTAGGTTATTCCCTCAAGTTTTTGGAGTGGGGCTCGAACCCACAACCTTCTGACCAACAGGCAGGCGTCTTACCCCATTGAGCCACGGCTTTCCACTTCCTCACTGACATCTCCATCAAGTGGCTTGGGTTGTGCTGAAATGGTGAGTCCAGTCGGCATGAGGACAAACACAGACCCAAAGAGCAGCAGGGACGAACGGCAAGGAAAGAAAGCGGAGGCTACTGTGTATCCGACATGATTCAAAGGAATGGGTCAGCAGGAAAACGAGCAAGCAAACTCGGAGTGTCCAGTTATTAATCTTCCAGTCATGTTCCCAAAGTTGGAGGCCAAGACCATAGACTATTGAAGCATCAGAGCTAACAAACAACAGGCATGGAAAAAGTACCAGGCCCCAGGGAGGGACAGGGTACAATGTTATTTATTTAGCCACTTTTCACCAGTTGGCCTCTGGACTATTGCCTCCGATTGATTCGTTCCACCTGTTCTCCGAGGACCTGCTGATGCCGGTTTGGAAAAATCAATGAAATAAAGTAATTTCTGCATGTCAATACAACCAGGAAACATATGTTTGGTGGACTTTGGTGGCACTGGATAGATACGGGTGGAAGCATTTTCTGTTAGTGATTGCAGCCCCAGATCGATAGGTCGTGTATTTATATATGGTACAGCTGCCCGTTGATAACAAAGGTGCAATGTTTGTCTACGTGACGCATTCCACTTGAAGCACAGAATTCCAAACAATGACTCCGAGGGGGACGAGTGCTGCTGAGAGGTTGTTTCCCCCGGCTGAAGGGTCTGGAACTAGGGGGCAGAGTCTCAGAATAAAGGGGTCAGCCATTAAAGACTGAGATGAGGGGGGATTTCTTCACTCAGAGGGTGGTGAATCTTTGGAATTCTCTACCCCAAAGTGGATAGTGGATGCATTGGTTGTAATTTACCAAAATTCCCTGGATTCTGGGGGAGGTCCCAGCAGATTGGAAAACTGCAAATGTAACACCCTTATTTAAAAAAGGAGGCAGACAAAAAGCAAGAAACTATAGACCAGTTAGCCTAACATCTGTGGTTGGGAAGATGTTGGAGTCCATTATTAAAGAAGCAGTAGCAGGACATTTGGAAAAGAAAAATTCAGTCAGGCAGAGTCAGCATAGATTTATGAAGCGGAAGTTATGTTTGACAAATTTGCTAGGATGTAACGGACAGGGTGGATAAAGTGGATGTGGTATATTTGGACTTCCAGAAGGTATTTGACAAGGTGCCACATAAAAGGTTACTGCACAAGATAAAAATTCACGGGGTTGGGGGTAATACAATAGCATGGATAGAGGATTGGCTAACAAACAGAAAACAGAGAGTAGGGATAAATGGTTCATTCTCGTGTTGGCAACCAGTAACTAGTGGGGTGCCGCAGGGATCAATGCTGGGACCCCAACTATTTATAATCTATATTAACATCTTCGCGGAAGGGACCGAGTGTAACGTAGCCAAGTTTGTTGACGATACAAAGATGGGAGGAAAAGCAATGTGTGAGGAGAACACAAAAAATCTGCAAAAGGACATAGACAGGCTAAGTGAGTGGGCAAAAATTTGGCAGATGGAGTATAATGTTGGAAAGTGTGAGGTCATGCAGTTTGGCAGGAAAAAAATCAAAGAGCAAGTTACTATTTAAATGGAGAAAGATTGCAAAGTGCTGCAGTACGGCAGGATCTGGGGGTACATGTGCATGAAACACAAAAAGGTTAATATGCAGGTACAGCAAGTGATCAGGAAGGCCAATGGAATCTTGGCCTTTATTGCAAAGGGGATGAAGTATAAAAGCAGGGAAGTCTTGCTACAGTTGTACAGGGTATTGATGAGGCCACACCTGGAGCATTGCGTGCAGTTTTGGTTTCCATATTTACGAAAGGATATACTTGCTTTGGAGGCAGTTCATTCCGGGGATGAGGGGGTTGACTTATGAGGAAAGGTTGAGTAGGTTGGGCCTCTACTCATTGGAATTCAGAAGAATGACAGGTGATCTTAGCGAAACGTTTAACATTATGAGGGGGCTTGACAAGGTGGATGCAGAGAGGGTGTTCCCACTGATGGGGGAGACTAGAACTAGAGAGCATAGTCTTAGAATAAGGGGCTGCCCATTTAAAACTGAGATGAGGAGAAATTTCTTCTCTCAGAGGGTTGTAAATCTGTGGAATTCGCTGCCTCAGAGAGCTGTGGAAGCTGGGTCATTGAATAAATTTAAGACAGAAATAGACAGTTTCTTAAACGATAAGAGGTTATGGGGAGCGGGCAGGAAAGTGGACCTGAGTCCATGATTGGATCAGCCATGATCATATTAAATGGCGGAGCAGGCTCGAGGGGCCGTATGGCCTACTCCTGCTCCTATTTCTTATGTTGTTATGTTCTTAAAGGGCTGTGAATGCTGAATCGTTGAGTATGTTCAAGGCTAAGATAGATAGACATTTGGACACTAGGAATCAAGGGATATGGAGATCGAGCGGGAAAGTGGAGTTGAGGTCGAAGACCACCAGATAAATTCATACAGTATTTTCCAAGATAATTTTAAGATGGAACAATGAGACATCATTGGGATTATCCCACAGGACGCACTGATAGCGGAGAGCCTCGTTCAATTAGCACACCTGTCCCATGATTTTAAGATCATTAAAATTTCAGATTTGCATTAGTAGCTGCCAAGGCTTCTTGCCAACAGGGCAGACCAGGAAAATTGGTTCCGTCTGTCTGATCCCACAGACGGCGTGTCTGATCCCACAGACGGCGTGCCTGATCCCACAGACGGCGTGCCTGATCCACAGACGGCGTGTCTGATCCACAGACGGCGTGTCTGATCCACAGACGGCGTGACTGATCCGACGGCGTGACTGATCCCACAGACGGCGTGCCTGATCCCACAGACGGCGTGCCTGATCCCACAGACGGCGTGCCTGATCCCACAGACGGCGTGCCTGATCCCACAGACGGCGTGCCTGATCCCACAGACGGCGTGCCTGATCCCACAGACGGCGTGCCTGATCCCACAGACGGCGTGCCTGATCCCACAGACGGCGTGCCTGATCCCACAGACGGCGTGCCTGATCTCACAGACGGAGTGCCTGATCCACAGACGGAGTGCCTGATCCACAGACGGAGTGCCTGATCCACAGACGGAGTGCCTGATCCACAGACGGCGTGTCTGATCCCACGGACGGCGTGTCTGATCTCACGGACGGCGTGTCTGATCCACAGACGGCGTGCCTGATCCCACGGACGGCGTGCCTGATCCCACGGACGGCGTGCCTGATCCCACGGACGGCGTGCCTGATCCCACGGACGGAGTGCCTGATCTCACGGACGGCGTGTCTGATCCCACGGACGGCGTGCCTGATCCCACGGACGGAGTGTCTGATCTCAGACGGCGTGCCTGATCTCACAGACGGCGTACTTGAGATCCCACAGACATAGAAACATCGAAAATAGGTGCAGGAGTAGGCCATTCGGCCCTTCGAGCCCGCACCACCATTCAATAAGATCATGGCTGATCATTCACCTCAGTACCCCTTTCCTGCTTTCTCTCCATACTCCTAGATCCCTTTAGCCATGAGGGCCATATCTAACTCCCTGTTGAATATATCTAACGAACTGATCCCACAGACACCGTGTCTGATCCCACAGACTTTGTGTCTGAGGACCCACCATGCTCTCACACCCATTGGTCCTCTGGAGATGTGCCGTGTATAGACAGTGCGTTTAGATGGGTGCTTTATGCATAATTTGAGTTGACTGAGGTTGAGCCACACGCTCGGTGCTGCTGTTTAATGGCTTATCTTTATGTCTTACACCTTCTGTGCACTGGGCTTATCCCCTTATATGTGTCATTATTTACAATGGTATTAACTGCAGAAGTGAAGTGTTGCTGTACTCATTATGATGCGTTAATTTATCCAGCAACATGCTTGCCATCTGCCCCTCAATGCTTTGTAACGATCAACAAGGCAACTTTCATTGACAATAAATATCCTTCGCTTTCGTTCCCAGCCTCTGATAAAGGTTTATGCCGAGGTCAGGCCCCGTCAGTACTGGCAGCCCTTTGTACCTCACCCACTGACCATTCTCGGGCTGTGAGTGTAGCTGGCAAGGCTGCATTTATTGCCCTTCCCTTGTTACCCTGAGAGGGTGATGGTGGGCCTTCTAACAATTGTTTGTACAACTGAGTGCCTTACCTGACCACTTAAGGCATTGAGTCAATCGTACAGTGTGGCACTGGAGTCACATGTAGGCCAGACAGGGTAGAAGTGGGAGATTCCCTTCCCTGAAGGACAGTGAACCAGTTAAGTATCTGAAAATCCAACAGCTTTCTTGCTCATTTATTTAGTGGGAAACCACAAATCATCAAATTAATTGATTTCATCAGAAGAACATAAGAAATAGGAGCAGGAGTAGGCCATTTGACCCCTCGAGCCTGCTCCGCCATTCAGTAAGATCATGGCTGATCTGATCTTGGCCTCAACTCCACTTCCCTGCCCACTCCCCATAAACCTTGACTCCCTTATCATTCAAAAATCTGTCTATCTCCACCTTAAATATATTCAATGACCCAGCCTCCACAGCTCTCTGGGGTAGAGAATTCCAAAGATTCACGACCCTCTGAGAGAAGAAATTCCTCCTCATTTCCGTTTTAAATGGGCGATCCCTTATTCTAAGACTATGCCCCCTAGTTCTAGATTCCCCCATGAGGGGAAACATCCTCTCTGCATCTACCCTGTCAAGCCCCCTCAGAGTCTTATATGTTTCAACAGGATCGCCTCTCATTCTTCGAAACTCCAATGAGTACAAGCCCAACCTGCTCAACCTTTCTTCATAAGACAACCCCTTCATCTCAGGAATCAACCTTGTGAACCTTCTCTGAACTGTCTCCAAAGCAAGTATATCCCTCCTTAAATAAGGAGACCAAAACTGTACACAGTACTCCAGGTGTGGTCTCATCAATACCCTGTACATTTGTAGCAGGACTTTTCTACTTTTATACTGCATCCCTCTTGCAATAAAGGCCAATATTCCATTTTCCTTCCTGATTACTTGCTGTACCTGCATGATAACTTTTTGTGTTTTCTGTACAAGGACCCCCAGATCCCTCTTTACCTCAGCATTTTGTAATCTCTCTCCATTTGAATAATAATTTGAGTTCAGTTTCACAGTTGTACCACAATGGGATTTGAACGGACAATCTCTGGGTTCCTAGTCCAGTCCACTGTGAGACTGGACAGTGAATGCAGGCAGACTCATTAACCATAGAAAGCAAAAAGAAAGACGTGCATATATATAGCGCCTTTCACAACCTCCGGATGTCCCAAAGCACTTTACAGCTAATTCAGCACTTTTGAAGTGTAGTCACTGTTGTAATGAAGGGAACGCGGCAGCCAATTTGCACACAGCAAGCTCCCGCACACAGCAAGCTCCCACACACAGCAATGAGATAACTGACTAGATAATCATCAACTGTTGGATGGGAGATACTGGGATCTTTTAAGTTCAGCCGAAAGGGCAGGCAGGGCCTCGGTTTAATGTCTCATCCGAAAGATGCCACCTCTGACAGTGCAGCATGCTCTCAGTACTGCACTAGAGTGTCAGCTTGAATTATGTGCTGAAGTATCTGGAGTGGGGCTGAAACCCATGACCACCTGACTCAGAGGAGAGAGTGCTACCCACTGATCCACAGCTAACATCACAACCAAACCTGATTCTGTCCTCAGCTGACATTCAAAGCAGGAGTCACACTGGGTAGCAGTCAGAAGCAGTAACGGAAGCTGATATTTCCCTTCCCTAGCCCAGGGACGTTGAGGCTAACTGTACAGACCCTACTGCTGCCCTGGTTGAGATCGGTCAACTAAGCACGGACGAGGAATTGATCTTGGAATGCTCTGTTCCGTGTGGTTCAGCTACACCCTACCTTCACCAATGGAGCCGTAATGATGCAGTGATGCAAGGGTAGATTTTCCTGAAACTTGCCCTCAGGAATGCCCATATCCCTGGATGCAAGGATCAGAAAAAAGGAGTGGATGGCAGTTTTTACGGGCTCTGAAGCTTTTAAGTTGCACCAGGGTCAACCTGTAAGCGTTGGCCCATCGCAGACATGCTAATGAGGCAGGAGAGGGCGCTCCCATCCTTCAGCTTCATTTTATTGGGACAACAGTAATTGGGCACCTCAGTCCAGGTCTGTCCACTAAAACATGGTGCTGTGGCCTGCCCCAAGACACTGCCCACCAGAGAATCAACAGGGGTCCTTCAGACAGAACAAAAACAGGATGGCTTCAGGTAAATGGGGCCTTCTGGCTAGTGATCTTCATCAGCAACTAAAAGGCCCTGATCTCAGACCCGATCTCCACCACCTTCAACATTCACTCCCTCCACCACAAGCGCACCGTGGCTGCAGTGCGTATCATCTACAAGATGCACTGCAGCAGTAACTCGCCGAGGCTTCTTCGGCAGCACCCCCCGAACCCACGATCTGTACCACCTAGAAGGACAAGGGCAGCAAGCGACACCAGCCTGACTTGGAAACATATCACATCGTCCTTCGTCGTCGCTGGGTCAAAATTCTGGAACTCCCTCCATAACAGAATTATGGGACAGTATTCACCACACGGACTGTAGCGGTTCAAGAACATAAAAAATAGGAGCAGGAGTAGGCCCCTCGAGCCTGCTCCGCCATTCAATAAAATCATGGCTGATCTGATCTTGGCCTTAACTCCACTTCCCTGCCCTCTCCCCATAACCCTGACTTCCTTATCCTTCAAAAATCTGTCTATGTAGACCGTACATTTATTCAATGACCCAGCCTCCACAGCTCTCTGGGGTAGAGAATTCCAAAGATTCACGACTCTGAGAGAAGAATTTCTTCCTTATTTCCGTTTTAAAAGGACGACCCCTTATTCTGAGACTATGCCCCATAGTTCTAGCATCCCCCACGAGAGGTAAGATCCTCTCTGCATCCAACCTGTCAAGCTCCCTCAGAATCTTATACGTCACCTCTCAGTCTTCTAAGCTCCAATGATAATAAGCCCAACCTGCTCAACCTTTCTTCATATGACAACCCCTTCATTTCAGGAATCAACTTCGTGAACCTTCTCTGAACTGCCTCCAATGCAAGTGTTTCCCTTCTATATAAGGAGACCAAACTGTACGCAGTACTCCAGGTGTGGTCTCATCAACGCCCTGTACAGTTGTAACAGGACGTCCCTACTTTTATACTCTTTTATACTCTTTTATACTTTTACACCACACCACCTCGAGCTGGGCAACTCGGGCTGGGCAATAAATGCTGGCAGTGACGCCCACATCCCAGGAAGGAATTTAAAAAATCTCAGTCATTACCATACATGTCAACGGAGGAAACTAATGGAAGCTGACCAAGAGTTTCAAAAACATTAACACAGCCCCCAAAAAGCTGACGACTCAAAAATGGCCCTGACCTTTGAAAACAAGTTATTATATGGACTTTAGTTTTAATCTCTCTATTTGTGCATAGAATTCTATCCTTTTGATGCACCACTTTATAGCGATGTGTTTATTTTGTACTCTATTCAACCCGTGCCTGATAATTCCCCATTAGCCCTGTTAGCTAACTTTAGTACCCTGTTATTGTGGCTTCATCCCTTTTATCTCACTGAATTTTGATTTTTTTTCTGTCCCAGTTTGGCACCCTTTGACTCTTCATTGTTCTTTTTCTAATTTTACATTGAACTTACCTAGATTGTGGTCGCTATTTCTCAATTATTCTCCAATGCTCCCGTTAGTTATTTGTTCTACTTAATTTCCCAGAACGAAATCAAATAATGCCGATTTCTTTGTTGGACTTGAAATTGTTCTTTGAAACAGTCCTGGATACATTCTGAAAACTATTTACCACCTTGACCTTGTTATATATGTGGACTTGTATTTACTCTGTACAGCCACCAGAGGGCTCATCCTCTGGAGTCCCAAGGGATCCCATCATCCTCTGGAGTCCCAAGGGATCCCATAATCCCTTGGGAGCACTGGTATTTAAGGAGGCTTCACAGGCTGGAGAGGCACTCTGGAGACCTGCAATAAAAGACTAAGATGCACTTTGAGTTCATAGTGTTCAGTCTGACTCTTTCTCCATACACAACAATTGGCGACGCGATACAGATAGCAAAGATGAACAGTGGGCATCCTGGAGAAATTTTCGGACGGAGATGATTGGGAAACTTTTGTGGAGCGATTCGACCAATACTTTGTGGCCAACGAGCTAGATGGGGAAGAGAGCGCTGCGAAACGAAGGGCGATCCTCCTCAACGTCTGTGGGGCACCAGCGTATGGCCTCATGAAGAACCTGCTCACTCCAGCGAAACCCATGGAGAAATCGTAAGACGATTTGTGCACACTGGTCCGAGAGCATTTGAACCGGAAGGAAAGCATTCTGATGGCGAGGTACCGGTTCGACACTTACAAAAGGTCTGAAGGCCAGGAAGTGGCGAGTTATAGCGCCGAGCTAAGGCGCCTTGCAGGATTTGAAGGGCATTTGGAGCACATGCTCCGAGACTTTTTCGTACTTGGCATTGGCCACGAAACCATACTTCGCAAACTTTTGACTGTAGAGACCCCAACCTTGAGTAAGGCCATAGCGATAGCACAGGTGTTCATTGCCACCAGTGACAATACGAAGCAAATTTTTCAGCACACTAGTGCTGCTACAAGTACTGTGAACAAAGTGATGTTGTTTTCGAATTGTAACATACAGGGCAGGTCACACATACCTGCAGCTGCACATCCGCAGATGACTCAGAGTCCACCATCAAGGGTGATGAATGCAAGGCCATTAACACCTTGTTGGTGCTGCGGGGGTGATCATCGTTTCCATTCATGCCGATTCAAAGGGTACGTTTGCAAGGGCTGTGGAACAATGGGACACCTCCAATGAGTGTGCAGGCAAGCTGCTAAGCCTGTTAAACCTGCAAACCACCATGTTGCAGAGGAGGACAGATCCACAGAGGATTACGACGAACCAGAGCCACAGATAGAGGAGCCAGAGGTAAATGGGGTGCACACATTCACCACGAATTGTCCTCCGATAATGCTGAATATTGAACTAAATGGACTCCCGTATCAGTGGAGCTGGACATGGACGCGAGCCAGTCCATCATGGGCAAAAAGACTAGCGAAAGGTTGTGGTGCAACAAGGCCTCAAGGCCAGTCTTAACTTCAGTTCGCAAGAAACTAAGAACTTACACTAAAGAACTGATTCCTGTAATCGGCAGTGCTACCATAAAGGTCTCCTACGATGGAGCGGTGCACAAGCTACCACTCTGGGTGGTACCGGACGATGGTCCCACGCTGCTCGGCAGGAGCTGGCTGGGAAAGATATGCTGGAACTGAGACAACGTCCGAGCGCTATCGGCCACTGACGACGCTTCGTGTGCCCAGGTCTTAAACAAATTTCCTTCGCTGTTCGAACCAGACATCGGGAAATTCCAAGGAGCAAAAATGCAGATCCACCTAATTCTGGGGGCGCGACCCATCCATCACAAGGCGAGAGCAGTACCGTACATGATGAGAGAAAGGGTAGCGATCGAGCTAGACCGGCTGCAAAGAGAGGGCATCATTTCACCGATCAAGTTCAGCGAGTGGGTCAGTCCTATTGTCCCAGTCCTCAAGGGAGACAGCATTGTCAGAATCTGTGGCGATTACAAAGTAACTATCAATCGTTTGTCCCTGCAGGACCAATACCCACTACCAAAGGCCGACGACCTCTTTGCAACACTGGGGAGGAAAGACGTTCACGAAGCTGGATCTGACTTCAGCATACATGACGCAGGAACTGGAGGAATCATCAAAGGCTCTCAGCTGCATCAACACGCACAAGGGCTTTTTTGTTTATAACAGATGCCCGTTTGGAATCTGATCAGCGGCGGCGATGATATTCCAGAGAAACATGGAAAGTTTACTGAAGTCGGTCCTGCACACTGTGGTCTTCCAGGATGACATCTTGGTCACAGGTCGGAATACAGTCGAGCACCTGCAAAACCTGGAGGAGGTTCTTAGTCGACTCAACCGTGTGGCGCTCAGGTTAAAATGCTCGAAGTGCATTTTCCTGGCGCCTGAAGTGGAGTTCTTAGGAAGGAGGATTGCGGCAGACGGCATCAGGCCCACCAACATGAAGACAGAGGCAATCGAGGACACAACGAGGCCACAGAACGTGACGGAGCTACGGTTGTTTCTGGGACTCTTGAACTACTTTGGTAACTTCTTACTGGGTCTCAGTACACTGCTAGAACCACTGCATGTCTTACTACGAAAAGGGGGCGAATGGGTTTGGGGCAAAAGCCAAGAAAAAGCGAGAAAATTGTTATGCTCAAACAAATTGCTTGTGTTGTATGATCCATGTAAGCGTTTGGTACTAGCATGTGATGCGTCGTCATATGGCGTCGGGTGTGTATTGCAACATGCTAATGATTTCGGGAAACTGCAACTGGTTGCTTATGCATCCAGGAGTCTGTCTAAGGCTGAGAGAGCCTACAGCATGATTGAAAAAGAAGCATTAGCGTGTGTCTATGAGGTAAAGAAAATGCATCAATATCTGTTTGGGCTAAAATTCGAATTGGAAACTGACCATAAGCCACTTATATCCCTGTTTCTGAGAGTAAAGGGATAAATACCAACGCATCGGCCCGCATCCAGAGATGGGCGCTCACATTGTCCGCATACAACTATGCCATCCGCCACAGGCCAGTCACAGAAAACTGCGCCGATGCTCTCAGTAGGCTGCCATTGCCCACCACGGGGGTGGAAATGGCTCAGCCAGCAGATCTAGCCATGGTTATGGAAGCATTTGAGAGTGAGCAATCACCCGTCACTGCCCGGCAGATCAAAACCTGGACAAGCTAGGGCCCCTTATTATCTCTAGTCAAAAGCTGTGTGCTTCATGGGAGCTGGTCCAGTGTCCCAGTGGAAATGCAGGAAAAGATAAAGCCGCTCCAGCGGCGCAAAGATGAAATGTCTATACAGGCAGCCCTGTGGGGCAATCGAATAGTGGTCCCCAAGAAGGGCAGAGACATCTTCATCAATGACCTCCACAGTACTCACCCAGGCATCATAATGATGAAAGCGATAGCCAGATCCCACATGTGGTGGCCTGGTATCGATGCGGACTTAGAATCTTGCGTTCACAGATGTAATACATGCTCGCAATTACCCAGGGAGGCGCCGCTAAGTTTATGGTCTTGGCCCTCCAAACCGTGGTCTAGGGTACACATCGACTATGCAGGCCTGTTCTGTAAAATGTTCCTTGTGGTTGTAGACGCGTACTCCAAGTGGATTGAATGTGAGATAATGTCGGCTAGCGCGTCTGCTGCCAATACTGAAAGCCTGCGGGCCATGTTTACCACACACAGCTTACCCAATGTCCTGGTGAGTGACAACGGGCCATGTTTTACCAGTGTTGAGTTCAAAGAATTCATGACCCGTAACGGGATCAAACATGTCACATCTGCCCCGTTTAAACCAGCGTCCAATGGTCAGGCAGAGAGAGCTGTGCAAACCATCAAGCAAGGCTTGAAGAGGGTAACTGAAGACTCACTGCAGACTCGCCTATCCCAAGTCCTGCTTAGCTACCGCATGAGACCCCACTCACTCACTGGGATCCCACCTGCTGAACTGCTCATGAAAAGAGCAATTAAGACAAGGCTCTCATTAGTTCACCCTGATCTACATGAACAGGTAGAGAGCAGGCGGCTTCAACAAAGTGCAAACCATGATAGCGCAAATGTGTCACGCGAGATTGAAATCAATGATCCTGTATTTGTATTAAATTATGGACAAGGTCCCAAGTGGCTCCCCGGCACTGTCGTGGCCAAACAGGGAAGCAGGGTGTTTCGGGTCAAACTTTCAAATGGACTCAATCACCGGAAACACTTGGACCAAATCAAACTCAGATTCACGGACTATCCTGAGCAACCCACCTTGGACCCTATCTTTTTTGATCCCCCAACACACACACCAGTGGCAACCGGCCCCACGGCTTACCACAAAGCAGAACCCATCATCCACAGTAGCCCTGCAGGGCCAACACACCAAGCAGCCCAGCAAGGGTCCAACAAATGATTCAACAGCACCAGCGGGGGCGGGTGGGGAGTGTTATATTTGTGGACTTGTATTTACTCTGTACAGCCACCAGAGGGCTCATCCCCTGGAGTCCCAAAGGATCCCATAATCCCTTGGGAGCACTGGTATTTAAGGAGGCTTCACAGGCTGGAGAGGCACACTGGAGACCTGCAATAAAAGACTGAAGTCACACGTTACTTTGAGTTCACTGTGTTCAGTCTGACTCTTTCTCCATACATAACAGATCTCATGCGGTATCTTCATTCCATCATCACAGGCAGTCCCTCAAAACGGGGATGACTTGCTTCCACGCCGAAAAGAGATGAGTTCACAGGTGTTTCAATGAAGGACCTAATATTCCGGATCCCGAACTACATCCTGAAGTGTGGAAGATGCCTGTGCGTGGATTTTTTTAACGTGTGGTGGCCGTTGCACACCAGCCACCACACGGGCTTGACAGAGCTAGGTCTTGGTCCAGTGGCAAGGATTGCTGCACGGACCTAGTGCGCACACATAATCGCAGTGTGAGCTGGTCCATGCTGCCCCTGGGCCCCGAACTCTTGCCTCTCCTGGGCCTGATCTCATCCCTCTACGAACTCTTGCCGCTCCTTCACCCCGACCTTGCCACTCCTGCAGCAGCACGCGCTGCTCCCTGAAATCGCACTGAGGGCGTGGTCCCGGCCTGCAAGACCATCAGCAGGCCGGGGCCATTAGAGGGGGAGGCGTGCGACTTAATTCCAGTCTATCATGGGATAGCTACAATCACACAATACTAGTGCCCCGTCGTCTTTGCATAATCTTTCGGATGAAACCGAGGCCCAGTCTGCCCTCTCGGGCGGATGCAAAAGATCCCATGGCACTACTTCGAAGAAGAGCAGGGAAATTCTCCCCGGTGTCCTGGACAATATTTACCCCTGAATCAAAATAACAAAAACAGATTATCTGGTCGTTATCACATTGCTGTTGCCGGGAGCTTGCTGTGTGCAAATTGGCTGCCGCATTTCCTACATTACAACAGTGACTACACTCCAAAAAGTACTTAATTGGCTGCAAAGCGCTTTGGGAAGTCCGGTGGTCGTGAAAGGCGCTATAGAAATGCAAGTCTTTCTGTAATAGCCCAGAAATTGCTGGTAAAATAATGGGGGATTAATGGTGCCCACCATTATTACTGAGCAAAAATCTAGCAATTTGTGGCAAAGGATAGATGTGCCGTGAGGTTTGATTACCCATCAATTGGCTGGATGATTTATGCTGCTCCGGCAATGATTTATGTCGCTCCGCCGTGAGCCTCGACAAAACCCAAAAAGCTGCAATATTTCCATTGAAATCAATTGCATGCCGTGACATTGCTGGATTTGTGCCGCGATTGCAATTAATCTCATCGCTGCCATTTAGGGCTGGTAATTCATGTTGTAAGGACCCTGATAATGGCATGATTTATGGTCCTGATATGACACTCAACCTTGGAGGCCTGGTAAGGGAGCAGATGAAGCTGTGGAGCCTCACTCCCACAGGTAGTGAATTGTTCCGAAAGGATTATCAAACTTAAAAAAAAAAAAATCTGTCTTGGCCATATTTTTGTGCCAGTCTTGCCATCCCAACATCATCATCATAGGCAGTCCCTCGGGATCGAGGAAGACTTGCTTCTACTCCTGAAGTGAGTTCTTTGGTGGCTGAACAGTCCAATACGAGAGTCAAAAGCCATCCGCACTCCTGTTTGTGTCGAAAGACAACCATTTTCAGGATACAAAACTGTTTTGACACTCAGAAATATGTATGAGATGGATTTTGTTCAGCAAATCATTTTGGGAAACAGTATGTGATTAAGAATGGTTGTACATTTGCTCACCTACTCTGCCATTCACTCATTATAAACCTCTCAAGGACCAATACAATTCCCAAATGCAATGGGATTACAATGTCCTCTTCTGCCTGTTATAGAATCTTAGTTAATTTCAGTTTGATTCTTCTCCTTTCTGTTTCTTTTTACTCTCTCTCAATCTGCTCTTTCTTTCCCTCTTTTTATTTTTCTTCCTGTACCTAATTTGATTCTAATTCACCCTGTTTCCTTCTCTGTCATTGGCTCTGTTTCTTCCTCTATCCTTAAATTTAATTGGTTAAGGAGATGGATCATTGGGCGTGATGTTCATGCGATCCCAGATGTGACATTGACATCGCTGCCCCACTATCAGTTCACATTTCCAGCAATTGAGGGCTGAGGGGAAAATAACAATTCACGGCACTCTATTCCAGCAATTTCTGGGTCATATCTCTCAAAACTGGCTGTATATCTTCTCATCTCTTTCTTTTCCTCTGTTTGGTGGTCTCTAATGCACCAAGAATTGTACCATTTTGCTTCCATTTCTTAACTCTCCATGTGGATTCTATCTTAACATAATCCTCTAAGGCATACTTATTGTTATATATGTAAACCTGTAAATACCTTGTGTAGCCACCAGAGGGCCCATTCCCTGGAGTCCCAAGGGTTCCCACAATCTGGGAGACCTGCAATAAAAGACTAAGGTCACACTTTACTTTGAGTTCACAGTATCTAGTCAGACTCTTTATTCATACATAACACTTATGTTCTAGTGCTGTGATAGAATCCTTTACAAGCACTGCCACCTTCATTTCCATTTCTTATCTCTCCTAATGATATTTTAACCAGGAACTCTATTCTTTGATACACTCACCATATAGGAACATATGTGTTTTGTATTCTAGCCATCTCATATTGCCCCCTCCTGACCATTGATAACTTTTCTGCCCAGTTAATTTGGGCCAAATCCTTTCTTAACTTGTCTCCATTATAGTTACTGTTTTACATACCTCCATAGTTACTAATGCTTCAAAGTGTACATTCACATACATATTTTTTGAAGCCCTTGTACATTTTAACCACAGCCTATTATCTGGTTTAATACAAAATACACCAGGAAACCTTTCATCGACAGTGGACAGAATAATGGGACACAATCCACCAAAATCCAAGAAATCATGCCATATAAAAAACGTATGGAATTTGACCAATACAGATACTACAAAACAAGGGCTCTGGACATAATTAATTTATGAAAGAACTGAAACAGTTCAGCAGAATGAGAGTTGTATTAGTGTTAATACCGTGTTGATCTTGAATTGTGCCTTTGTTAGTGATTAGTTGAGGTGTTTCACCTCAAGCTCAGTTCATTTTCCAAAGCACTTAGGGGCTGAAATTTGCTTGATGACGCTGCCCGTTAACGCCGGTGATGGCGGCAAAGGCCTACCGTCGGCGGTGAGCGGCGTTCACGCCTCCCTGCAAATTGAGTTGGGCTTTGGTGGAGGCACCAAAAGGTCACACTGCGCCCTCTAATGCCACCCACATAGCGACATCGACAAGCGCACAACGCCACTGTGGCGCCGGTGCTACGCTATTGGTTTATACGGCGGCCTAACGGGCAGGCCTCTGTACAGTCTGAAAAACGCAGTCTTAACATTGGGGACCCCGGGTGGCATCGCCCAGAGAGCAAGGTACATTTTTCTCTTTATTTATTTCAGAATGTATTTATTATTTGCAACAATGGGGAAGTGTGGGTGTGGGTCACCGAAGTTTTAGGTTATTTTTTATCCCCTGTTTTTGCAGCTTGCATGCCGGCAGCCTTCCGTCGGGAAATTGAGTCGGCCACCTGAGCCCCGGTCTGTTGGCACCCGAGAATGAGTGTGCAACACCACCTTTTAGTGCTGCCCTCTCATCTTTGGGTGTAAAAAGTGAATTTGGCAGTTTGAGGCGGTATCTACCACCTGCCGCTAAAATCAGCACTCAGGCGGTGTTACCGCCTCAAAACGGCCATAACCAATTTCACCCCTTAATGTCCCTTCAGCATAGGCCTGGGCCAAGGCTTCTCACTTTTGGTTTATGCTGAGACATTTTCTTTAAGCTTGGCCCAAGGTTTTTGATTTAAGCCAGGACTTTTAGTCTAAGCTTAGGCCGAAGTAAGGCCAAAGAAAGCAAAGCCAGTAATCACCCGGACAGAAGGTTCTTTACTTGGCCCAGAACCACCCCCTTTTGCTTTGCACCATCATCCCTTTTGTCATTTAATCATTCCTGCCCTCCACCCTATCGCAGACCTTACTTTTAGTTATTCCCCACCTCTTTTCCCTGGCTCTGAACTTGCTTAAAAACTGTTAAATCTCTAACTTCTTCCAGTTCTGATAAAAAGTCATTAATCTGAAACGTTATCCCTGTTTCTCTCTCCATAGATGCTGCCTGACCTGCAGAGTGTTCCCAGCATTTTCTGTTTTTATTCCGGTAATCATTTTTGTTTGAACTGATTTTAATCAGTGTATGGACTCAACCACCTGGGAACTTGTCCATCTCCCCTTTCAAACATCACTTTTTTAATTAAAAGGTTTATTGAAACAATTCTAAACTCAATTTTTTACATTCCAAGAATACAAATATTAAGTAACTGCAATAACATGAAAACATTAAAAAGTTAATGCACTACAAACAGCAAAAACAATAAGTAAATTTACACAGGCTTTCTAATATCAAAGTAACAGGACGCACAGAATAAGATCAACACATGATAATTATGCCGCTGTAATAAGTGAATTATTGATATCATAAAACTGAAGTAATAAAGCTGCACTGACCAAAATTTCATAGTCAGAGGTTAGATGAGTGTAATCCCGATTTCAGTAATGTGTTTCATCTCAACCCCATCTCTCCCTCTTTCCACAGCTAGAACCCTAGTCCGTGCCCATCACCTCAAGGCTTGATTTCTCCAATAGGCCTCGAGCTGGCTGCCCTGCCTTCACCCTTTGCAAGCTTCACCTCATCCAAAGTTGGAGACCTGCACAGACCTCCCATCACCATCTTCAAGCCCACCTGGGCCCTCAGACCCAAGTCTGTCAATTTCAAAACAGGCTTGTTTGAAACCCGGGAGCGTGGACTTCCAACCATCTCTAGTCCAAGGAAGTCTTGTAGTCCAAGGAAGGAGTGTGTGTAGCATGGCCTTTGGAGCAGGTCTTCAAACCATCTCAAGTCCAAGGAACAGGTCTATGTGTATAGCCTTGCCTTTGGAGCAGGTCTTCAAACCATCTCTAGTCCAAGGAAGAGGTGTGTGTGTAGCCTGCCCTTTGGAGCAGGTCTTCAAACCATCTCTAGTCCAAGGAAGAGGCGTGTGTGTAGCCTGGCCTTTGGAGCAGGTCTTCAAACCATCTCTATCCCAAGGAGATCTTGTAGTCCAAGCTTTGTCCAAGGAAGGGGTATAATCTGGGCCTGGGAGAAAGTCTGCAGCTTACAGCCCAAATTGTGGGAGCAGATCGCCAACCTGTCCTCTGGGCTGAGATTGGCACATGGTGTGAGGAGTCTTCAAGCAGCAAGAAAATTGGAGGAAATGACCAGCATTTGCGCAGTCGCTAAACCTTCCATCCATTTATGATCAACACCTTCTGCCTTTTCTTGTGGATTATGCCGTTGGGTAACTCATAATGGCCTCAATTTTCCCCAGTTATCTGCGCCATTTTTTTGGCGTGCGCCGTTTTTTTTTGGCGTAAATTAAAATATCCAAGTTTCCCCAAAGTTTCTGCACCAGCGTAATTCAGTTACGATTTTTTTTAAGGTTAGGATTTTTTTTGCGACAAAGGGGGCGTTACCTGATGTCTGGGCCAGTTTTTCATATTTAAGCAAGTTTGGCCAACTTATATTTTTCCTAGGACGGCGTATGTGACCACTCCCAAAAAACCTGCTGGGCACTTAAGAAAAACCAGCGCACATTAAAAAATCGGCGTAGAGAAGACGCCATTGTTTTTAAGCAAAGTTTTGGAGGGAGTCAAGAAGACAAAGGATATGCATCGTGAAGCTTAATTTTTTTCAAACTTAAAAGGAAGAAAATAGAAGTCTGATGCACTTCTTTAATTTTTGATTTGTTTCAAAGTACCACCGAATGTCTCCTCACTGGGCTCGAGGGTCGGAGCATCGGCTGGCAGAATCGCTCCCTTGCCTGGACACGGGCTCAGGGGTGGGCTTCAAATGAAGCCTGGCGGGGGGAGAGTGGGGAGTGGAAGCCGAACTGAAGGGCTGAGAACCCTCAGACTAAACAGCAGCTTCAAAAGAAGCCCAAGGGAAGGGAGTGTGGGTGGACGCCGAGCCCCTGTGTCCGGGCGAGGGAGAATTCTGCCAGCCGACCCTCGAGCCCGGAGAGGCGACGTTCGGTCGGTGGTAGGAGGGGGGGTACTTTGAAAAAAATCTAAAATTAAAGAATTGCATTAGACTTTGTTGCCCCAAATGTCTTCAGTGAATGGCTAGCTTCCCGTTCTAACCAAGCCTATTATACATGCGCAGACCAGGGTGTGGTCAATACTAGGGTGTCGACCTTGGGGAGAGAGAGAGGAAAGAAGCTTCAAGTCCATTGTTCTGCTGTTTTGAGCTTCTTGCAAACCTACAATTTAATTATTGGGGCAATATTGACAATGCCATACCTCGTGTAAGCCTTCTGCATGATGGTGCTGCGGAGGAGACGATTGATTCGACATCATCACATGTGGAACCTCAGAGCACGTAGGATGATGGGCAGGAGGCCTTACCCACATCAGGTACATCGAGCCAGGCGTTCATACCTGCACCTGAGTGAGGCAGACTGTGTGAGAAGGCTGAGTTTCTGCAAAGAAGCTGCAATCGAGACTTGTGAGTTAGTAAAAGCAGATCTACAAACTAGAAGTGTCAGGAGGGCTGCTTTGTCAGTTGAAGTGAAGATTACAGCTGCATTTTCATTTTTTGCATCTGGATCATTCCAGGCGACAACTGGGGATGTGTGTGCCATTTCTCAACATGCAACACATATCTGCATTCGGCAGGTGACTGCTGCACTATAAGCCCAGAGGAATGACTACATAAAGTTCCCCATGACTGCCCAGGGCTGTGGGCATCTCCAGGGTTGCTGGCTTCTCAAAGATACAGGGCTGCATTGATTGTACCCACATTGCCTTGCGAGCACTTTTGGAGGATTACTCGATGTACAGGAACAGAACAGGCTTCCACTCCGTGAATGTGCAGCTCCTGTGTGATGATATGCATCGCATCATGTCAGTTGATGCGAGATACCCTGGGAGCACCCATGATGTGTTCATCCTACGCGAGAGCACTATATCTGCCATGTTTCAGCAGCAGCCAGAAGGGCAGAGCTGGCCGCAAGGAGACAAAGGGTATGGCCTCGCCACTTGGCTCATGACGCCTCTACACGTAACCCGGACGGAAGCTGAGCGGGAATACACCATGTCACACATTGCGACGCACAACATAATAGAGAGGACCATTGGCATCTTGAAGTAGCGTTTCCGATGCCTGGACCGGAGGCTACTTGCAATACTCCCCTGAGATTGTCGGTCAGTTCACTGTTGAGTGCTGCATGCTGCATAACTTAGCCATCATGAGGCAGCAGCAGCTGGTAGTAGAAGACCCACCTGAGGTGAGAGTGGCTGATGATGAGGAGCAAGATGCAGATGACGACGAGGATGAGGAAGCCATGCAACTACCTGAACCTAGAGCATGACGGCAGAGGAGGGCGGGCCGTCGTGCCCCTTTAACGATTGCTCGAGCCTTGTCCCAGCAGCTCATCCATGAACACTTTGCTGCCTGAAGGCTCAGCAGCAACTATTCCAAATCAACCCTGTTTACTGTTTGGACCTGTTCCGTAATGTGCTGTGTTAATGGAACAAATAATGGAAATTATTCTTCTTTAGTTCAAAAAGTTGTGTTAATAATGAAGCAAATAATGTGAATGATTCAGTTCTAATTTAAAATATATTTTCTTCAAAAGTTTAACATTTGTTTGTACTTAACTTTCATAAAATATTCTTGTACCAAACTTCAAAATTTTCAGTTAAGATCACTTACAAACTTTTAAACTTGAAAATTTACATAACTTATTAAAAAAACGTTTAATTTGAGAACAGTTACAACAGTAACAACAATAATAATAACAACAACAGCAGCAAAAAAAGGCTGCACCCATCTCTCCTCCACCTTATTCTAAGACCGCCTGCTGCGCTTGGTCTTGGTGACTCCACCCCTGCCCGCAGGCGGCTTTTCTCGGGTTGATACCAAGCTTATTCTTTCGAGCATCTCGGATAACGTGCACTTCTTATTGGGGGGTGTGGGCAGGTGGTAATGTGGAAGGGCCGGCTTGGGCCTCTTCAGAGGCTGGTCTGGGGATTGGAGTGGCAGTGGCAGTTGATTCTGTCAATGGCCACGTGATCTGGACGTGATCCCTTATTGCAGCAGCTAACTCCGACATACCCTCGCTTATGCTCTGCCAGCATCTCAACTATCTGCAACATTCCCTCCCTCATATGCACCGACAGTGTATCAGCTACCTGTGACATTTTCTCCCTCGTGGACAGTGTTCCCATTTCTCGTGAGAGTGTTGTTACTTCTCCCGACAGTCCCGATACCTGAACACCCACCCCTTATGGTATCACATAAGGTCAATGCTCTCCGCACTCATTGCCATCATCTGAACCACATCTGTTAGATCCTGCACCTCAGGAGAGTGCTGTCGAGCTCTCCTTCCCCTCCTCACCCTGGGTGTGACTCACTGCATCCCACTGGGACCCGCAGCCTCGGACAGTGGGGCCCTGGGTATGCCTCGCTGCACCCCACTGGAATTCCCAGCCTTGGACTGTGAGAAACCATGGAATGTCCCAACCTTTGTACCGCTCAGGAAAGGGGCTGGCACTTCAATGGGCGGCACCTGCACCTCCTCCAGCGTGGGTACAACAGTGGGGGCTTCATCTTCCCTCTCCCCCTGTCCCTTCCCCTCACCACCATGCTCTTGGTCTGGAAAGTCGGACTGGAAGATGTTCTCTTCAGACTGGTCTGCATCTGAATAATCTTCTGCATCGTCAGGGTTGGCCTCAAGTTCTGCAAAATATAACAAAACAGAGAAATGGTTAGCAGCAGAGGAGGGGGCAGGATGGCATGAGTAGGCTCACACAGCGCAGGCAACAGGCTCATTTGAAGGACCACATTGCATCAACTGAAGTGTAGCTGATGGAGACATCCCCATGAACCGAAGCATGGCTAGCCCGCGCAGTACCTAACATTTAGCAAAGTCAGACTGTGGAATTTGCAGGACTTACCCTCTCCCTCGAGTGTGGGCCCAGCTTGTGCAGTGGTGGTTGCTATTCTCCAGGCAGGACCCATCAAAGCAGCAACCCTGTCTTCCAAGGGTGTCAGTGGGTGCAAATTTGCCGGGCCTCCTCCTGTTTGAGTTCTCTCTCTTTTGTTGTGTGCCACCTTCCTCTGCAAAGATGAAAATATAACTTTTTAGAGAGGGTGTCTTTTTACAGATGCTCACATTTACAATTGCAATTCTAGTGAATAAATGAAAATATTACTTACACTAACTACTTGACCAAGGTCCTGCCACTTTTTGCACCGGCCTCCAGACCTCGGGGTGGTCACCATTGCACAATAATCTTCTGCCAGTTGGTTCCAGCGTTTCTTCATTTCTTTTGGTGAAACTTTTATGTGACCTCTGCTGGTGTCCAGCTCGTACCATCTGAGCTCAATCACAGTAACTAGTGCCTCCACTTCATCCTGTGATAAATTCTTGGTCATTGAGCTGCGTTACATATTGTATTGCGCTCCGATTTTTCCACTGAGAATGAAAGTTCTCACACACAACTGGCTCTTTAAAAATGGCCGAATGCAGACCGGGAGCTGTATTGAGCGTGCGCGGCCATAGCAGTCACATAAAAAAGTTTTTTTTCCGCGTATGCGCATAAGGGGGCTCATCCTTTTTTCGGCTCAGACTTTAGGCTCCAGGCCCCCTGAAGCTAAAGGACAGATTGCGCTGCGCCAATTAAAAAAATTAGAACAGGGAAACTTGCAAGTTATTTTTTTGGAGTATTCGGGGCCAATAAAAATGGGAGTAACTCTTGCAATGCACCAAAAAACAGCATTGGGGAAAATTGAGACCAATAAATCTATTGAAGGAACAGTCAAGGTTAACTCAACAAATCGTTCTAGGCCAAGGGTCAGAGTTCACTGTGTGAACCAGGTTAGTGTAGTTTGACACACCCGTGGCAAAAACAGAGGGCCCGAATTTGATGGACTCACAGCCCACTGCTGCGGACTGCCGCCGACATTCCTCGTGAAGATCCGCCCAGTGCCAGATTCGATCTGATCTGGAGCGGGCGGGAGGGGAGAGCCGCAGGGAAGCGCCTGCTGATGTCAGCGGACGGTCAAGTGGCGTAAGTGGACTCCTGCCCACCGAGATGCCAGATTCATGCGAGCGGGAGTTGGCGCCAGAACGGGGGTGGGCCGCTGCGACGAGGCTGGTCTGCCCCCGACGGTAGGTAGGAAGATCCCAACAAAAAGGTTAGCGAACTTTTTACAATTTTTTTTTTCATGTCGGCTTACCTAAATGGTGTCCCGTGAAGGATTTCCGATGGATTTTTTTTTTTCTGGTGCTTTTAATTTTCAGGTCTTTGACCCTCCGCGGGCCCGACTCCATCCTCGGCGGAACTGGGACAACAAGCGCCTTTGCTGCCGGGAATGAGAGCTCCCGCTGGCTGCTGCCCGGATTGGCGGAATACGTCGCAGATTTGCCAGCTGCCAACCTTCAAGGGACTTCGGTGATGTAAACCCCGCCCAAAGAACCGTCAGGGACATCGGCGGCCATCGGCGGTGCTATGGTCGGCACTTGGGAGAGCGGGGCCTTCATCAAATTTGGGCCCAGAGTTTTTGTCTTTTGTCAAATGTGGAAAAATGTATTTTTCTTAATAGCTATAGTGGAAATCTGGTTTAAAACTTAGTTTCAGTGAGTGCTGGCTGTAAAGTAGCTCCCTTTGTGCTGCTGCAGAGGTTGGAGTACCAGAAAATACACAAAACTGGACAGACCAACCTTCAGATTCAGCGTCAGTATCTCTGCCTGCACTGAGAAACAAATTAAGCCAAAGCTTGCTTGATGCACGCAGTTTCTCTTTGAAGTGCAAACGTGTACAAGTCCACACTTTGTAGAAAAACTCCTTAGGCCATAAATTGCAGCCTCTCCGGGTGCATACAATGTGCGCACACGCCCAAAGAAGCCCCTCAAGTTCCAGGTTTAGGCATGCGAAGCCCGGCACTTGTGATCTGTCAAAATTTCGACAGATCGCGGGCCTCCCCAGGAGAAAGGCCTTCGCGGGTGGAGATTTGGGCTATTTGCCCACCTCTTGCCCAGCGAATGTCCTTCAAACTCTTACGTTTGGTAAAAGCAAGCCATAAGCAGGCATACGGCCTGCTTTTACCAGTGTAAAAGATAGAAAAAATACATTTTATTACTTATTTTTATATTAAAAACCTTGCCCATGAAGGAAAGTTTAACACTGTTAAAACATTTTTAAAAATTCAAAAAAGAAATATTTTTTTATAAAACATTAAATTGAATTTAATTTCTATTACTTTTACAAAAGTGAAGTGTTCTTTTTATTTATGTGTGCGTTTTTTTTTGTTTTTAGGGGTAGTCTCATTGATAGCGATGGGAGCTCGGAGCTCCTATTACTATGAATGAGAATACTACATTGTGATTGGTGGTCCAGGCCCACGTGACCCCAGGATGCACTTACGCTCCTGGGATGCCTGGGCCTCTGCGCTGGGCTGTGTATCTAGGCTTCAAATTGCAAGTGTTCATTCCACCGGGACCACCAGGGAGCCGATCCAGCGAGGGATCTGCTAGGAGGGACTCACGGACAGAAATTGCGAGGCTTCGCTGCTCGTGTGCAGCCTCACTAATGTGGGTATGGGGGACAGAATCGGAAATATAATCGAGCCTTTCTCTAACCTGCTCGGTGTCCAGTCAGGCTCCACAGTGGCAGAAGCTCCTGAACATCTGCCCTTTAGTATTTCAACATGAACACCTGTACCATGAAAACATTGCCCTTGTTGCTCAACTTTAATTCAGTTCTCTTGTGGTTTATCAGGAAGTTTACAAAAGACTGTTTAATCCCAAAGCAAATGAGCACATTATGTCAGAAATGCATTCTGAAGAGGATACTTCGATGCCTTGTAGACTGATCCTACCTTTAACATTTTTTATTTGTACCATGTTCAGTCTTACTATGTATTTATTGTGAATCAATCTATTTCTTTTAGCCTGAACAATAGCGTCTGATTCTGTGGTATTTGCTGCAGCTCAGCAGTGACTAGAACATGGGGGGCACCCGGCACAAACTCTAACGCAATATATTGTAATTATGAGGTAAGTGTTAATCCCGTGGCATGTTGTCCTAAATGTGATAGTGTGTGCACTAGGTTCGTGCAGCAGAGCTAGTCTCCAATCATCTTGGTTAATCCTTACCACTGGACCAAGCCCGTGCGGTGGCTGGTGTGCAACGGTCACCACACGTTAAAAAAAATCCACGCACAGGCATCTTCCACCCTTCAACATGTAGTTCGGGACCTGGAATATTAGGTCCTTCATTGAAGCACCTGTGAACTCATCCCTTTTTGTCGAGGAAGCGGGTCATCCTCCATACAAGGGATCGCCTCTGATGATGATGAGGTGAAGTTTATAGAAGGCTCGGTCCAAGTATTGAAAACACTCTTTCTGCTATCAACACAAGTTAACACTGCTGGGAGAAAATCCAAACCCTAATAATGCCATCATCTTCACAAAGTGATTGTTGCTGCTACACCTTCTCTTCGAGGGTACGTATCCTCTCATTACATTACAACAGCGACCGCACTTCAAAAGTGCTTCACTGGCTATAAAGCATTTGGGACGTCCTGAGATGGTGAAAGGCGCTATATATGTAAGTCTTTATATATATATATATATAAATGTAAGTCTTTCGTTTCTTTTTAATGACTTCCCCGTTTTTCTTTTCTTTGGTCTTCTCAGGTAACATAATATTTGAGGCCACAAAGGTAGGCAGACACCCTATTAGTCCGTTGCCAATGCTGGTCTGGAACCCCTACGAGGAGAAACGATTGATTGACTATGCTTTGTCAGGTGTTCCTGACCTCCTGCTCAGCACTGCCTGCATAATATGCCTTACCTGAGGAACGGGGCCTTGTACTGTCATTCTATCACGCCATAGATGTCTGCCATGGGCCTATGTTTAAGGTTGACCCCGCTGCGTGTGGATGCTGCAATGCCTGTGATGTGCTACATTTTCTCCTCTTTGCAAGTCAGTATCACCTTCCTCCTTTTCCTTGTCTGACAGCCAAAAGCCCTGTGCTCAGATAGCAGATAAACAACCTGTTTTCCACCTGGCGCCCAAGGAGTTATGGGTTTGGCTTCTGTTCTGGTTAACCCATCAGTGAGTATGTACACTGCCCGTTCACTTCTCAGACTTGTGCTTGATCTAGACCATCTCGAGGGGCAGAAGTCCCATCCCCCCTCCGGTCCCCCCCGCAAAGCCCCCCACCCTCTCTGCCAGGTGTACAAGTGAATTTTTGACCGCTGTGCTAACCCAGCTTCTCATGGTTGCAAGTCCACAGTTAACATGTCCCTAATGAACATGCTGAGGTCACGAAAGGCACATATAAATGTAAGTCCTATCGTTTAATTCAACAACTTGCATTTATATTGAACCTTGCACATCCTCAAGACATCCCAAAGTGCTTCACAGCAAATGAATGACTGTTGATGTGTTTTACAGGCAAACGCAGCAGCCAGTTTTTACTTTCCCAGGTCTCATAATCCTACCCACTCGGTGACTCCTAATCATAAGAACATAAGAAATAGGAGCAGGAGTTGGCCCTCAAGCCTGCTCCGCCATTCAATAAGATCATGGCTGATCTGATCTTGGCCTCAATTCCACTTCCCTGCCCGCTCCCCAAAACCCTTGACTCCCTTATCCTTCAATAATCTATATCTCCACCTTAAATATATTCAATGACTCAGCCTCCACAGCTCTCTAGGGTAAAGAATTCCAAAAATTCACGACTCTGAGAGAAGAAATTCTTCCTCATTTCCATTTTAAATGGGCTTATTCTGAGACTATGCCCCTTAGTTCTAGATTCCCCCACAAGAGGAAATATCTTCTCTGCATCCAACCTGTCAAGCCCCCTCAGAATCTTAAACGTTTCAATAAGATCACCTCTCATTTTTCTAAACTCCAATGAGTATTGGCCCAACCTGCTCAACCTTTCTTCATATGACAACCCTTTCATCTCAGGAATCAACCTCGTGAACCTTCTCTGAACTGCCTCCAATGCAAGTATATCCCTCCTTAAATACGGAGACCAAAACTGTATGGTCTCACCAATACCCTGTACAGTTGTAGCAGGACTTCTCTGCTTTTATACTCCATCCCCCTTGCAATAAAGACCAACATTCCATTTGCCTTCTTAATTACTTGCTGTACCTGCATGTTAACTTTTTGAGTTTCATGTAGAATCACCCCTCCTCTGATGCCTCTGATAGCTCGGCTGGCTAAGTCAGTGGGCATAATGGAAATGCCCATACGTCTGAGTGCCCCTTCATCATTGTTTGTTAATCACAAAGCGATACGATGTTTTCCCGGGCAGTTCTTTATCATCCCTTTATGTGAAGTGGCTTTTAAAGAGCTGCCTCAGTTATTTCCGTTCAAACTGGATCTGGAGCTGCGCAAACTGCGCTCGATTACATTTATGACCACGGAGCGTTTATTGAGCAAACAACATTTTATACGAGCTGACCTTTGTGCTCAGCCTCATGTACTGTCTCAGAGGGAAAGCTATAGGATGACATTTTAATACACCTTGCAGCTGTGCTTCCTGTACTCTTCAAGGTTAATGGTCTGAGAGACGGACAATTGGAGTGTTTCAACAATACAGCAGAGAAATGAGGCGATTGCTAAGTTTCTATCTGTGGTTCATGGTCGCTGCCCAGGGGAATTTTAAGAAGAACCCCTATTTGCAGTGTACCGATAAGTTGTTTACAGTTAACGTGATCCTATTGAATGATTCCCAATCTCCTTGGACCTTGGAGAATGTCCTTCCAGTTATAAACGATGAAATTCAAGTTATTGAAAGCAGATTGCGTCAGAATGGTAAGAGGCAACTTTTACTTCCTCTCTGCTGTATCTAGTTCTGGTCTCTATATTGCAAAAACAGTAGAAAGGCGCTGGGGAAGGTGCAAATAAAGATTTACAAGGATGATACCAGACCTGAGAGGGTTTAACTATCAGGAAAAATTGAACAGGCTGGAGCTCTTTTCTCCAGAAAAGAGACGGCTGAGGGGTTTGATAGGGTAGACACAGAGAAGGTGTTTCCATTTGTGGGGGAGACCAGAACTAGGGGCCATAAAAATAAGACAGTCACTAATAAATCCAATAGGGAATTCAGGAGAAACTTCTTTACCCAGAGAGTGGTTAGATTGTAGAACTCGCTGCCACAGGGAGTGGTTGAGGCGAATAGCATAGATGCTTTTAAGGGGAAGCTAAATAAACATATAAGGAAGAAAGGAATAGAAGGTAATGCTGATAGGGTGAGATGAATAAGGAGGCTCGTGTGGAGCATAAACACTGGCATGGGCCAATTGGGCCAAATGACCTTTCTCGGTGCTGTCATCATCATCATCAGAGACAGTCCCTCGGAATCGAGGAAGACTTGCTTCCACTCCTAAAGTGAGTCCTTTGGTGGCTGAACAGTCCAATGTGAGAGCCACAGAGTCACAGGTGGGACAGACAGTCGTCGGCGGAAGTGTGGGGGGGGGGGTGGAGCTGATTTGCCGCACGCTCCTTCCGCTGCCAGCGCCTGACCTCTTCACGCTCGCGGCATTGAGATTAGAAGAGCTCAACGCCCTCCCAGATGCACTTTCTTCACCTAGGGCGGTCTTCGGCCAGGGACTCCCAGGTGTCAGTGGTGATGTCGCACTTTACCAAGGAGGCTTTGAGGGTGTCCTTGTAACGTTTCCGCTGCCCACCTTTGGCTCGTTTGCTGTGAAGGAGCTCCACATAGAGCAATTGCTTAGGGAGCCTTGTGTCTGGCATGCGAACTATGTGGCCTGCCCAGCGAAGCTGATCGAGTGTGGTCAGTGCTTCAATACTGGGGATGTTTGCCTGGTCGAGGACACTGATGTTGGTGTGCCTGTCCTCCCAGGGGATTTGCAGGATCTTGCGGCGACATCGTTGGTGATATATCTCCAGCGACTTGAGGTGTCTTCTGTACATCTGTAGGGTGTTTTTGCTCTGCCCAATTACGGGGGTCTTTGGTGGCTGTTGGTGTATTGGGCCCCTCTGCCCCTTCTAGGGGATGGTCCAGCAGCTTATGGCTCGCTGACCACTAAACTGGTGGTTTTGAAGCACCCTAGCACCCCTATCTGGTTCTAACCTCAGAATTTTGGTGGATTATGAGCTTTCACAAGGGAAAACAAAACACTCAGAGACAAGTGGCCCTTGGAACGAAAAAAAAAAACGGGTAAGTCCAATTCATTAACCACGGTAAGTTTCCAACAAGGTCAAACTTCATCAAACCACATATCTGACACACACTTATAAACTGAAAATCTATGGGAAGAAACGGACACAACGAAAACCTTACACAATTTCATCTTTACAAAACATTTCCAACACCACCCCCACCCCCTTTTTACCTGACTGACCTAGGCTGACAGTTGGGAAAAGAAACCCCAGGATAATACTTACGATCCCTTTTGATTATTTTTTTAGCCTTAGGATGGTTGGTTTACAGGGTAGCTGGAGTGAATGTTGCCTCTCCCAGTTACTTCGGTCTCCGGTTCTTCAGCTGGTTGGCCTCGGAGCGTTGTTCGGTGTGTGGCTCGGCTTCTTGAGATGATGTTGGGCCTCTCGGTAGTTGGGTTGTATATTCTGCACACAAGTCGAGTCCAGGGCCCGTTCGATGGTAGGTTTCCCAGCCGGTAACAGTCCGTCTCCGTTCTCTCTCGGTTTCTGTCTGTCTATGACTGCTACTGCTCCTCGACTCCTTCTCCTACTGACCCAGCTGCTGCTTCTTCTCTCGGTTCCGTAGGTCCTATATTTGTATCCAATTTAGTTCTGGCCTTTTCGTGCCCAAACTCAGTTGGTGGTCCATTGTGTAAGTTTGGGTGGGGAGATAACTTTGAATATTTAATCAGAAGATGTCACAGGTACAGGTAGGTGTGAGGGCAGGGGTATTGTTTCAGTGCATATTGGTGCCTCAAAGTCTGCTGGTCCATTGTAACAGTCCTGGGAGTCAATCGGTTTGGGCCTCCCCTTTGATGGGCCATCACCGCAGTGATCTCAGGACTATTGTCCACTGTCCATATTAATTAGGTAGATGATGGTCCACATTCATAATTTGATTAGGGGTGAGTCATATTTTTGAACTGGGCCAGGTAGTCCCCATTGGTTGAGGATTTCCCCGCTTCAGGCCCGACTCGACCCCTGATTGGCCTGCCAGAATGCACTTTTCCCCCATTGGCCAGTGCCTCTGTCTCGCTTGGGAGCCAGACTCCACAATGTCTGTATCCGCCCACATGTTTCCCAGCCTGCCTGGTCTGAGGATTTTAAATGTTCATTTAAAATGTATAGGACGATGCCATCTTAGTTTTCTTGTCCTTAGGGTGTTCCAATAAAATGCGGCCGTGGATTTTCGAACCTTACACATCGTCCATGCCTCTGATCTATATAGGAGGGTGGGTATTACTACAGCCCTGTAGACCATGAGCTTGGTGGTAGGTTTGAGGGCCTGGTCTTCAAACACTCTTTTCTTCAGGCGACCTTACAAATCTTATGAAGGCCTTTGACACTGTCAACTGTGAGGGCTTATGGAGCGTGCTCCTCCGTTTTGAATGCCCCCAAAAGTTTGTCAACATCCTTTGCCTACTCCACGACGACACGCAGTGGTTCCATTACAGACCCAATCCACATCCGGACCGGGGTCAAACAGAGCTGTGTCATCGCTCCAACCCTCTTCTCAATCTTCCTCTCTGTCATGCTCCACCTCAGAGTTAACAAGCTCCCTGCTGGAGTGGAACTAAACTACAGAACCAGTGGGAAGCTGTTTAACCTACGCCACCTCCAGGCCAGGTCCAGGATCACCCCAACCTCTGCCATTGAGCTGCAGTACGTGGCCGATGCCTGCGTCTGCGCACATTCAGAGGCTGAACTCCAGGATATAGTCAATGTATTCACTGAGGCATATGAAAGCATGGGCCTTAAGCTTAACATCCGTAAGACAAAGGTCCTCCACCAGCCTGTCCTCGCCGCACAGCAATGCCCCCCAGTCATCAAGATTCACGGCGCGGCCCTCGACAACGTGGACCATTTCCCATATCTCGGGAGCCTCTTGATGCGGAGATTCAACATCTGTGCTGTAATGTTCTATAGATTTGCACTTCGGAGAGATTGGGTGTTGCACTGGGTTTGTACACTGTCCTTGCACCTCTCTGACCCGGGCTCAATCCAGCCCACCATGAGTGAAGAAAGGACTCCCACACCTTTCTCTCTTTCTCTATGCCAGGTGTACACAAATGCAAGGAAAAGTGGAAATCTAGCAGACTGAGAGAGCTATACAAAGAAAGTAATAAGAGGTACAAAAAGATAATACTTGCAAAGTATAAAGCTAACAGTAAATGTTTTCAGCGATATATCATGAGAAAGAATGGTCTACTTTGATCTTTGGGCAACCTGTCGGAGCAGTGTGCTGGTTGGCCCTCCTTGATGCGGTGCGGCATCCCCTCTGGCACCTGGGAGTCCCTGGCCGGGGATCGCCCTTGGTGGGGGGTGGGGGCACGTCCGGGAGGCTCGTCGCTGAGGGCGTGCAGGGAGCGGGTGTGGGCGGCAGTGGGGGGAGCGTGCGGCAAACCAGATTCCCCCGCACACCCTTTCCTTCGGCCACTATCTGTCCCACGGGTGGCGGGGGCTGTGGTTCCCGTATTGGACTGTTCAGTCACCTGGGAACTCACTTGTAGAGTCGAGGCGGGTCTTCCTCGATTTCGAGGGATTGCCGATGATGATGATGTCTTGTGTGTGTGTCGTAGGCTGTTAGTTTACCACACGACTTTGATCCATAGACCTCGGAAATTACAGGAAGGACTCCATGTGACGCAAAGGTCAGGCTTAAACCCAACTGTTAGTTTATTACACACAAAAACCAACGAAAAGTGACAGAACAAGACTTCTTAGAGATTGATGGAAGGCAGACAGCCAATTGCCGCTGTTGTTGATTGTAGGCTCGGGAGCTCTTTACCTTTCCGCCATCGTTCATTGATCATAGGTTTATATGTAACCTTCAGGGCTGCTGACCAAGGGCCATGCGGCTCTTTGTCGGCCGGCACGGACACGATGGGCCGAAATGGCCTCCTTCTAAGCTGTAAATTTCTATATTTCTATGTTCTGGCAGTGAAGCGGCCCTCCCATGCAGGACCAGATTAACCATGGGGCGGATGTGGCTGCAGCCCCAGGCCCACCAAAGAACATTGGCCCACCAAATAAATGTAGGAAAAAAAATACTGAATGCTATTTCACTTCTGTGTCTTGAACATGTCTTGTTGGCTACTATTGAAACGGGAGAAATATTTTATTGGCTACTATTGAAACGGGAGAAATATTGAATAGGAAGTCTCACAATGTTATCATGTAAAGTAACCACATGATATATACTTGCTTATACAGGCTAGGTTCACTTATTTATACCTATATACAGAAGTACCTATATACACTAATGTACCTATATACAGAACAAAATATGTACAAGCCTGTTTTATTTCATATGTTATTGAAAGAAATTTGCATATATGTATAGGAACCTAATATGGCAATGTTACCAGAACCAAAATATATACCTACTTGATACAGAATATATGGGCCTGGGGCAAACTGATCCAAATGGGCCGATAGTTATGTTTGTTCATGTTCATTACATGACGTATATGATTCTGATTCTGAGTATGAAAACATAGGCCAGTATATTCGGCCTGCTCTGCTTCCAGCCCCCCGGGTTTCTTTTGAAGCTGAGCCCTGAACCCCTGTGTCTGGGCGAGGGAGCGATTCTGCCGGCCGATGTGCCGACTCTCGAGCCCGGTGAGGAGACGTTCAGTGGTGGGGTGGTACTTTGAAAAAAATCAAAAATTCAAGAATTGTATTAGACTTCCATTTTCTCCCTTTTGAGTTTGAAAAAAAATTAAGCTTCAAGATGCATATTCTTTGCCTTCTTGACTCCCTCCAAAACTTCGCCGAAAATGGTGTCTTTCTGCGCCGATTTTGTAATGTGCGCTGCTTTTTCTTAAGTGTCCAGAAGGTTTTTTGTGAGTGGTCACTTATGCCATCCTAGGAAAAATGTAAGTTGGTCAAACTTGTTTGAATGTGAAAAACTGGCACAGACATCAGGTTACACCCCCAAAAAAATTGTAACCTAAAAAAATCGTACCGAACTGAATTACGCTGGCGCAGCAACTTTGGGGAAACTTGGAGATTTTTATTTACTCCCCAAAAAATGGTGCAGATAATTGAGGAAAATTGAGCCCATATATAGAGTGTTCATTTCTGTAAGCTGAGACCATCTTGTGCTATGTGGGAACTGTGGGACGCTTCGTGTGTCTTGGATAATCATGTGTACAAGGAGTACCTCCGACTGCTTGAGCTCAGGGTTTCTGAAAGACGGCATCTCCAACAGTGCAGCACTCCCTCAGTACTGCACTGGAGTATTAGCCTAGATTTTTGTGCTTCAGGAACTTCAACCTACGACCTTCTAACTCCGAGGTGAGAGTGCTACCAACCGAGCCACAGCTCATATTTAAGAGAGACAAGCTGTAGGAATTTTTCCCACCGGTTTCAGACACCAAGACTTATATGAACACTGAAACACAGACAAAGATTTGTTGGGGCTAGACTTTCCACTTCACATCGCCCATCTAAGGCCCATCTATCGCCCAAAATGGACCTCTATCGCCCATTTTCACCAAAAAATAGCAAATAGGCCTAAAACATCGCTAGTCACTGGTCAGTAACTTTTAACATTGTTATTACCAGTTTAAGTGTATCTAAGGGTTAAGTCATGGCAGGAGAGCTCGGTCGGGTGTTATGCTCCTCCTGTACCATGTGGGAACTCAGGGACGCTTCCGGTGTCCCTGACGACTACGTGTGCGGGAAGTGTATCCGCCTCCAGCTCCTGACGGTCCGCGTTACGGAATTGGAGCTGAGGGTGGATTTACTCTGGAGCATCCACGATGCTGAGAATGACGTGAGTATCACGTGTAGTGAGTTGGTCTTACCGCAGGGAAAGGGTCCACAGCCAGATAGGGAATGGAAGACCAGCAGGAAGAGTAGTGCAAGGAAGGTAGTGCAGGGGTCCCCTGCGGTCATCCCCCTGCAAAACAGATACACTGCTTTGGGTAATGTTGAGGGGAATGACTCATCAGGGGAGGGCAGCAGCAGCCAAGTTCATGGCACCGTGGCTGGCTCTGCTGCACAGGAGGGCAAGAAAAAGAGTGGGAGAGCGATAGTGATAGGGGATTCAATTGTGAGGGGAATAGATAGGCGTTTCTGCGGCCGCAACCGAGACTCCAGGATGGTATGTTGTCTCGGAGCGGGTGCAGGACATTCTGAAATGGGAGGGAGAACAGCCAGTTGTCGTGGTGCAAATCGGTACCAACGACATAGGCAAAAAAAGGGATGAGGTGCTACGAAACGAATTTAAGGAGCTAGGAGCTAAATTAAAAAGTAGGACCTCAAAAGTAGTAATCTCGGGATTGCTACCAGTGCCACGTGATAGTCAGAGTAGGAATCGCAGGATAGCGCAGATGAATACGTGGTTTGAGCAGTGGTGCAGCAGGGAGGGATTCAAATTCCTGGGGCATTGGGACCGGTTCTGGGGGAGGTGGGACCAGTACAAACCGGACGGTCTGCACCTGGGCAGGACTGGAACCAATGTCCTAGGGGGAGTGTTTGCTAGTGCTGTTGGGGAGGATTTAAACTAATATGGCAGGGGAATGGGAACCAATGCAGGGAGACAGAGGGAAACAAAAAGGAGACAAAAGCAAAAGACAGAAAGGAGATGAGGAAAAGTGGAGGGCAGAGAAACCCAAGGCAAAGAACAAAAAGGGCCACTGTACAGCAAAATTCTAAAAGGACAAAGGGTGTTAATAAAACAAGCCTGAAGGCTTTGTGTCTTAATGCAAGGAGTATCCGCAATAAGGTGGATGAATTAATTGTGCAAATAGATGTTAACAAATATGATGTGATTGGGATTACGGAGACGTGGCTCCAGGATGATCAGGGCTGGGAACTCAACATTCAGGGGTATTCAACATTCAGGAAGGATAGAATAAAAGGAAAAGGAGGTGGGGTAGCATTGCTGGTTAAAGAGGATATTAATGCAATAGTTAGGAAAGACATTAGCTTGGATGATGTGGAATCTATATGGGTAGAGCTGCAGAACACCAAAGGGCAAAAAACGTTAGTAGGAGTTGTGTACAGACCTCCAAACAGTAATAGGGATGTTGGGGAGGGCATCAAACAGGAAATTAGGGGTGCGTGCAATAAAGGTGCAGCAGTTATAATGGGTGACTTTAATATGCACATAGATTGGGCTAACCAAACTGGAAGCAATACGGTGGAGGAGGATTTCCTGGAGTGCATAAGGGATGGTTTTCTAGACCAATATGTTGAGGAACCAACTAGGGGGGAGGCCATCTTAGACTGGGTGTTGTGTAATGAGAGAGGATTAATTAGCAATCTCATTGTGCGAGGCCCCTTGGGGAAGAGTGACCATAATATGGTGGAATTCTGCATTAGGATGGAGAATGAAACAGTAATTTCAGAGACCATGGTCCAGAACTTAAAGAAGGGTAACTTTGAAGGTATGAGGCGTGAATTGGCTAGGATAGATTGGCGAAGGATACTTAGGGGGTTGACTGTGGATGGGCAATGGCAGACATTTAGAGACCGCATGGATGAATTACAACAATTGTACATTCCTGTCTGGCGTAAAAATAAAAAGGGGAAGGTGGCTCAACCGTGGCTATCAAGGGAAATCAGGGATAGTATTAAAGCCAAGGAAGTGGCATACAAATTGGCCAGAAATAGCAGTGAACCTGGGGACTGGGAGAAATTTAGAACTCAGCAGAGGAGGACAAAGGGTTTGATTAGGACAGGGAAAATGGAGTACGAGAAGAAGCTTGCAGGGAACATTAAGGCGGATTGCAAAAGTTTCTATAGGTATGTAAAGAGAAAAAGGTTGGTGAAGACAAACGTAGGTCCCCTGCAGTCAGAATCAGGGGAAGTCATAACGGGGAACAAAGAAATGGCAGACCAATTGAACAAGTACTTTGGTTCGGTATTCACTAAGGAGGATACAAACAACCTTCCGGATATAAAAGGGGTCAGAGGGTCTAGTAAGGAGGGGGAACTGATGGAAATCTTTATTAGTCGGGAAAGTGTGTTGGGGAAATTGATGGGATTGAAGGCCGATAAATCCCCAGGGCCTGATGGACTGCATCCCAGAGTACTTAAGGAGGTGGCCTTGGAAATAGCGGATGCATTGACAGTCATTTTCCAACATTCCATTGACTCTGGATCAGTTCCTATGGAGTGGAGGGTAGCCAATGTAACCCCACTTTTTAAAAAAGGAGGGAGAGAGAAAACAGGGAATTATAGACCGGTCAGCCTGACCTCAGTAGTGGGTAAAATGATGGAATCAATTATTAAGGATTTCATAGCAGTGCATCTGGAAAATGGTGACATGATAGGTCCAAGTCAGCATGGATTTGTGAAAGGGAAATCATGCTTGACAAATCTTCTGGAATTTTTTGAGGATGTTTCCAGTAAAGTGGACAAAGGAGAACCAGTTGATGTGGTATATTTGGACTTTCAGAAGGCTTTCGACAAGGTCCCACACAAGAGATTAATGTGCAAAGTTAAAGCACATGGGATTGGGGGTAGTGTGCTGAAGTGGATTGAGAACTGGTTGTCAGACAGGAAGCAAAGAGTAGGAGTAAACGGGTACTTTTCAGAATGGCAGGCAGTGACTAGTGGAGTGCCGCAAGGTTCTGTGCTGGGGCCCCAGCTGTTTACATTGTACATTAATGATTTAGACGAGGGGATTAAATGCAGTATCTCCAAATTTGCGGATGATACTAAGTTGGGTGGCAGTGTGAGCTGCGAGGAGGATGCTATTAGGCTGCAGAGTGACTTGGATAGGTTAGGTGAGTGGGCAAATGCATGGCAGATGAAGTATAATGTGGATAAATGTGAGGTTATCCACTTTGGTGGTAAAAACAGAGAGACAGACTATTATCTGAATGGTGACAGATTAGGAAAAGGGAAGGTGCAACGAGACCTGGGTGTCATGGTACATCAGTCATTGAAGGTTGGCATGCAGGTACAGCAGGCGGTTAAGAAAGCAAATGGCATGTTGGCCTTCATAGCGAGGGGATTTGAATACAGGGGCAGGGAGGTGTTGCTACAGTTGTACAGGGCCTTGGTGAGGCCACACCTGGAGTATTGTGTACAGTTTTGGTCTCCTAACTTGAGGAAGGACATTCTTGCTATTGAGGGAGTGCAGCGAAGGTTCACCAGACTGATTCCCGGGATGGCGGGACTGACCTATCAAGAAAGATTGGATCAACTGGGCTTGTATTCACTGGAGTTCAGAAGAATGAGAGGGGACCTCATAGAAACGTTTAAAATTCTGACGGGTTTAGACAGGTTAGATGCAGAAAGAATGTTCCCAATGTTGGGGAAGTCCAGAACCAGGGGTCACAGTCTGAGGATAAGGGGTAAGCCATTTAGGACCGAGATGAGGAGAAACTTCTTCACCCAGAGAGTGGTGAACCTGTGGAATTCTCTACCACAGAAAGTAGTTGAGGCCAATTCACTAAATATATTCAAAAGGGAGTTAGATGAAGTCCTTACTACTCGGGGGATCAAGGGTTATGGCGAGAAAGCAGGAAGGGGATACTGAAGTTTCATGTTCAGCCATGAACTCATTGAATGGCGGTGCAGGCTAGAAGGGCTGAATGGCCTGCTCCTGCACCTATTTTCTATGTTTCTATGTTTAGAAAAATAGACCCCCAAGTTTCGTCTCACTTCGCTGAAATAATCACCGAACAGATCGCCCACATAAGGCCCATCCCAACTTTCGGCACATAGCTGGCACTTCGCCGGGCTGATGGTAGGCCGAAAACATCACTGAGAAATAGTTGCTTTTCCGGGTTTTACAGAAGGAAATGGACACTACGGACGCCATTTTGAAGATCGGAGGAAGGGTGGAGGCAATAGAAAAAAATGAGCTAAATAGTTGTGAGTTATTTAGAGAGTTATTTATAGATAGATCAACTCAGAATATTATATTATGGTATATATATTGATAGCTATTGTATAGGCATTTTTTTGTGAAAAGTGTTTTTATAGATAGTAAAAAGAATTATTGAAATTGTTGGTCCTATTAGACTGACTGGTATACAGTGTAGAGAGAGTAGAGAGATTAGTTTAATTTAGTGAAAGTAATTATTGATAGTGATGGGGCCTATGCTTTCTCTGCCATTACTTGTAACTGATCACACGCTGGTTTCTGAAAGGATCAATCGAAGAGGTGGCAGAGTAATGCGTAGACAGAAACAGAGGAGACAGAAGAAGGGAGTGTACAGCCAACGAAGGTACTTGGAAAAGCAATCTTACCTCAACTTGTCTGAAAACGCGTGTCTTAGGAGGCTGCACTTCCGGAAGGAGGTCATCGATGAGATTTGCCAGCTCGTCAAGGGAGATCTGCAGCCTTCCAGCACCATCAGAACCGCACTGTCCGTTGAGGTGAAGGTTACTGCTGCCCTAGCCTTCTACGCATTGGGATCTTTTCAGGCTTCAGCTGGTGACATCTGCCATATCTCTCAGCACGCCTCACACTGCTACATTATGCTCGCAGGATGGACTTCATAAGCTTCCCAATGATCAGGTAGGCACAGACCGAGAGGGCTTTGGGTTTCTACAGAATATTACACTTCCCCATGGTACAGGGAGCAATAGACTGCATGCACATTGCCCTGAAAGCTCCCTTAAAGAATGCGGAGGTGTTTCGTAACAGAAAGGGGTTCCACTCCCTAAATGTGCAGCTTGTTGTCGACCACAACGAAATAATCATGACAGTAAGTGCTACATTTCCTGGCAGCATCCATGATGCGCACATCCTACGTGAGAGTGCTATCCCTGACCTGTTTGTCAATCAGCCAGAAGGTCATGGTTGGATGCTGGGGGTTAAGGATATGACCTTGCCAGTTGGCTGATGACCCCTCTGCGTAATCCCGTCACTGAAGCAGAGAAACGTTACAATGAAAGCCACATAGCGACACGCAACATCGTTGAAAAGACAATTGGAATCCTAAAGCAGCGCTTCAGATGCCTGGATCATTCTGGTGGCAGCCTACAGTACCACCCTGAACGGGTTGCTGAGTTTATTGTGGCGCGTTGCATGCTGCATAACCCAGCTATAAGGAGAGGACAAGTAATGCCAGATCAGGCTGCAGGTCCACCTCCAGAAGGAAGGGAGACAGAAGAGCCAGCCGGTGAGGAGCAAGAGGAGGAAGAGGCAGAAGAGGAGGCAGGCAAGGACCTAGGGGAGGGCAATCAGCCTGGCGATCTACCACCACTCCCCTCCCGAAGACCAGTAGTCAGTGGCAGTTATGCGGCTGCAAAGCTGTTGCGTCAGCAGCTCATTTATGAACGCTTTGCATGAACTTACATTGGGGATAGTCACATTTACAGTTATGGTTAAGCAAAAGTTGCATTTGCGTGTAGTTTCATTTTTGCCTTGCCTGCACTGGCCTGGCATCTGCATTAATGCTTAGCTTAAGCAAGGGGATGCTATAATAAGAGACTGAACAAATAATGCTGAACAACTGTAAATATGTTATGCTTAATTTAACTAAGAGAGAAGGCACAACAATTGTTAAACTCAATAAATTTTTTTAAATTAACAAAACGAATGATTCAAAACATTTTTTAATCAACATCCTGCCCCCCCTCCCCAACCCCAAATAACCATGAACAAAATAAAAAACTTGTAAAAATATTAACAATTTAATAATTTAATTGAAAAACACCCCCCCCCCCTCCCTACCTGCGGCCACGTTTCCCTCCAGGTCCTTTCCCACCCCGTGTTTTTACTCCACCCGCCCATTTCGGTCTACGCAGACCGACACAAACGCGGTGTACAGTGTGGGACGGCAAGACTTCCTGCCGTGGTGGAGGTGACGGAGTGGATGCAGAAGCCTGAGGCTCCTCTTCCGAGTTGGTGAGAGGCGGGAGCGGCCTATAAAAGGCGTACTTATGCAGCTACAGCGGGAGAGAAAGCAAAAAAGAAAATTCTCTATTGATAGGGATGAGGCACCGGGACCAAGCGGTGTGCAACTGGCGACGCCAAGACGCAACACTTTGCACACGCCGACCCCACGGAGGTCGGGTCAGCGAGGTGAGCAATCGCCTACCTCGGACCGGCAGACGGAGTGCTTGATCTCCCTGTGCAGGGTGACAGGTCAGTGTTTCGATGATTTCTCCACGAACTGGAGCCAGTTCTCAACAACCTGGAGCCAGTTCAACACGAACTTCTCCAACTGGTCTTCCGTGCAAACGGAGTTAGCATGGGTGACCTTGGAGGCGATTCGTGAACAGACCGCCACAACCAATGACACGGCGCTGCACCCCAAGGTGTCGTGTCGGCTCGGAGTGAGACCCCAGCACGCAAGCGAGTACGGAGGACACAGTTCCTCCTGACTCATAAGAACATAAGAATTTGGAACAGGAGTAGGCCATCTAGCCCCTCGAACCTGCTCCGCCATTCAATAAGATCATGGCTGATCTGGCCGTGGACTCAGCTCCACTTACCCGCTCTCCCCGTAACCCTTAATTCCCCTATTGGTTAAAAATCTATCTATCTTTGACTTGAATACATTCAATGAGCTAGCCTCAACTGCTTCCTTGGGCAGAGAATTCCACAGATTCACAACCCTCTGGGAGAAGAAATTTTTTCTCAACTCGGTTTTAAATTGGCTCCTCCGTATTTTGAGGCTGTGCCCCCTAGTTCTAGCCTCCCCGACCAGTGAAAACAACCTCTCTGCCTCTATATTGTCTATCCCTTTCATTATTTTAAATGTTTCTATAAGATCACCCCTCATCCTTCTGAGCTTCAACGAGTAAAGACCCAGTCTACTCAATCTATCATCATAAGGTAACCCCCTCATTTCTGGAATCAGCCTAGTGAAACGTCTCTGTACCCCTTCCAAAGCTAGTATATCCTTCCTTAAGTAAGGTGACCAAAAAACTGCACGCAGTACTCCAAGTGTGGCCTTACCAATACCTTATACAGTTGCAGCAAGACCTCCCTGCTTTTGTACTCCATCCCTCTCGCAATGAAGGCCAACATTCCATTTGCCTTCCTGATTACCTGTTGCACCTGCAAACTAACTTTTTGGGATTCATGCACAAGGACCCCCAGGTCCCTCTGCACCACAGCATGTTGTAATTTCTCCCCATTCAAATAATATTCCCTTTTACTGTTTTTTTTCCCAAGGTGGATGACCTCACACTTTCCGACATTGTATTCCATCTGCCAAACCTTACCCCATTCGCTTAACCTATCCAAATCTCCTTGCAGCCTCTCTGAGTCCTCTACACAACTCGCTTTCCCACTAATCTTAGTGTCATCTGCAAATTTTGTTGCACTACACTCTGTCCCCTCCTCTAGGTCATCTATGTATATTGTAAACTGTTGTGGTCTCAGCACTGATCCCTGTGGCACACCACTAACCACTGATTTCCAACCAAAAAGGAACCATTTATCCCGACTCTCTGCTTTCTGTTCGCCAGCCAATTCTCTATCCATGCTAATATATTTCCTCTGACTCCGCATACCTTTATCTTCTGCAGTAACCTTTTGTGTGGCACCTTATCGAATACCTTTTGGAAATCTAAATACACCACATCCATCGGTACACCTCTATCCACCATGCTTGTTATATCCTCAAAGAATTCCAGTAAATTAGTTAAACATGATTTCCCCTTCATGAATCCATGCTGCGTCTGTTTGATTGCACTATTCCTATCTAGATGTCCCGCTATTTCTTCCTTAATGATAGTTTCAAGCATTTTCCCCACTGCAGATGTTAAACTAACCGGCCTATAGTTACCTGCCTTTTGTCTGCCCCCTTTTTTAAACAGAGGCGTTACATTAGCTGCTTTCCAATCCGCTGGTACCTCCCCAGAGTCCAGCGAATTTTGGTAGATTATAACGAATGCATCTGCTATAACTTCCGCCATCTCGTTTAATACCCTGGGATGCATTTCATTACGATACATAATTAGAAAATTAGCCAATTTGTGGTCCAATGACAACTGTCATTTCTTTGGATTTGGATCCAACATCTGTTTGATGAGGGCACATTATACAATTTGTACTATGCGCTCTGTTGCACCATTTGAAGCAGGGTGGTACAGTGGAACCTTGGTATGTTTCATACCATTTTTGCTCATGAACTGTGAAAATTCTTCTGAACAAAATTGTGGTCCATTATCAAAAACAATTTCTTCTAGGAGGTCAAATGAAGAAAATAATCTTCGCAAAATGTCTAATGTTTTACTTGTTGTTATTTTCCGCATTGGAAACACCTCGACCTACTTCGAATGGCTATCAATCACAATGAACAATTGTCATCCTTCTAGCTCAGCAAAATCGATATGTAACCTTTGCTACACCCTGGGAGGCCATTTCCATGGCTGTAATAGTACTAATGGTGGTTTCTTGCTTACCAATTGAAATGTCGTACACTGACTGACGATGTACTCTATATCTTTATCTAGACCTGGCCACCATAAGTAACTGCATGCAAAACTCTTGGTCAAACACATTCCCAGGTGCTGGTCATGAAGATCTCCTAATAATTTGACCTTGAATTTATTTGGTATAACCACTCTTGCACCTCACATGATACAATCTTTATCGACTGATAATTCATTCCTACGAATGAAGAATGACGGATTAATATCTTTGTCTGTTACCTGGTTTGGCCAGTCATTTGTAATGTAATCATAACTGGGTCACATTTAGTTGCTCTACCAATCTCTTCAGCTGTGACTGGCAGTTCATCAATGTCTGAAAAATAGAACACTTCTTCACTATTGGGTGTAACTTGTGATGGGCAAGTCAATCTAGACATAGCATCAGCATTACTGTGCTCAGCTGATTATCTGTATTCAATATCATATGTATATGCTCTGCATTCGGGCTGCAGCTAATGTTGGAACTGGGGACTTTGGATGGAGGATTGCTGTCAGGGGCGTATGGTTCATAACGATGGTAAACTTATGACCAAACAAGTATTTGTGGAACTTCTTGAGCCCAAAAATTAATGCTAAAGCTTCCCTTTTGATTTGCGCATAATTACGCTAACTGGCACTGAGAGTGCGTGAAGCAAAAGCAATTGGTCTCTCCTCCCCACTACATAGTACATGAGAAATCGCTGCCCCAACTCCATATGGAGAGGCATCACATGCTAGCTTGATCTCCTTAGATATGTTATAGTGAACTAACATGGTGCTCTCTACCAATTGGCTTTTACACTCCTTGAATGCTGTGTTGCATTCTTCTGACCACTTCCAATGGACCTGTTTTTTCAATAGTTCATTTAGTGGATGTAACACTGTAGCCAAATTTGGTAGGAACTTCCCATAATAATTTAAAAGACCCAAAAATTGATCGAAGTTCAGTGACATTCTTGTGAGTGAGTGCTTTTCTGATTGCATCCAGCTTTCCCTTGGTTGGATGTAAACCACCTTTGTCTACTCTGTGCCCTAAGTACTCCACTGAGTTTTGAAATAACTCACACTTGCGAGCAGTCACTCGTACTCTGTGCTTCTCTAGCCATTTGAGAACTTCATTCAATATGTTGTTATGAATTTGCCTGTTTCGTGCTGAAATTAGTATGTCATCTAAATAATATACTACCCCTTCAATACCTTGCAAAATCTGGTTCATCACCTCTTGAAATATGGTGGGGCCGGAAGACACTCCAAATGGTAGCCTATTAAATTGATATAGGCCTAGATGAGTATTTATAGTCAAGCATGACTTGGACTCCTCATCTAGTTCAAGTTGTAAGTAGGCATTTGTAAGATTGGGGAGATTACCCTCTAGAACCTGGTTTACGATTACTTTATAATCACCACACAAGCTTACCTTACCATCAGACTTAGGTACAACAACAATGGGTGTAGCCCAATTACATAGATCTATCTTAGAGATAATGTTCTCAGTCTCAAGTCTTTTGAGTTGTTGCTCAACTTTCTCCTTGAGTGCATATGGTACGGGATGTGGCTTGCAGTAAACTAGTCGAGCATCCTTCTGTACCCTGACATTTGCCTTGAAGCCTTGGATTGGACTGCCTGTTTCGCAGAACACCTTCGGATACTTCTTGATGACATCATCCTTTGATGCAAATCTCATTTCAACACAAAAAATCTCACTCCAATCCAGCTTCAGTGATCCCAACCAATTTCTTCCTAGTAAGGCAGGCTTGTCTCCTGCCACAACTAAGAGAGGCAAGCTCTGAAATTGATCCTTGTATTTTACCGGTACGGTGATACGACCTACCACAGGAATGTTCTCTCCCGAGTAGCCTCGCAGCTCTATCTTGGATTTCTCCAATGGGAAATCACGCAATTTGTTGCGTACTACACTCACGGATGCACCAGTGTCGATTTCCACGGGTATCTTGGTTCCTGCAACATCTACGTGAATGATGATACTTTTCGAATCGCTGTTAGATACCCTTGTGCTCCTGATGATGTGTAGCGCTTAAACCTCCTCGTCCTATTGTTTTTCTTCCATGCTATGTAGTCTCTGGCGATTTCTACTTATAGCTTTGAAAGTTGGTTTACTCTTCAGTCGACATTTCTTCACAGATGCCCAGTTTACCTGCAGAAGAAACACTCTGCCTTCACATATGGACAACTTTGAGCAATATGTTGTCCCAGACACTGATAGCATGACTTCAATGCTCTGTTACAAATTGCCAGTCGCTGAGACCTTGGGGCCCAACTGCCTTTTACTTTTAACCTGCAGGCGATTCACCTCGGTTGTCTGACGACTGGAAATAGTATGAAATTCTCGGGAATATTGGTCGGCCATGTCCATTGACATAGCTGTCTGACAAGTTAAATCAAATGTCAAGTTAGGAGTTGTCAATAATTTTCTTCTGATCGCATCATTTTTCATCCCACAAACAAAGCGGTCACGCAATGCTCGGTCCTGAAGTTTCCGCAATTACAGTGAATACATAGAATACTACAATGTACTCACTGATACTTTCGTTGGTTAACTGATCTCGTATTCCGAAATGATAACTTTCAGCAATTTCCAGGGGCTCAGGACTGTATTGCTGTTTTGCTTAAGTGATGTGTTCTTTGACTTGACAGGCACAAGCACATTTTTCAGGGTTTTATACACCTCAGACCCTGCTTCAGTTAAGAAAATAGCCTGTTTTCTTTCCAGCACCCCCCGGTTATGGTTTTCATCATTGGGAACTTCAATGATACTACTTGCGGTGAAAAACATTTCTAGCCACTCTACATATGCTCCAAAACTTTCACAGTCGCGTTGAAACTCCCCCAAGCGCCCTATTATTCCCATAGGTGCCCATCTGGACTCTGGCAGTTCAGCCAAATATGCTTGTAATTTACCTTGGATTTTTAGCTGTTAATCAAAATAGAGAAGCTCTCAAAGTCTCTCTGTCAGTTGACTGAATCATCCACCAACAAAAATTTCAACTAGGTTATCCGATTATCCTATCCTTCGTCGCCAAATGATATATTTTCGGTACGATCTCACAAACTCACAGGCTTTAAGATGGCTGATAACTTCAGGAAGCCAGTCAGGTGACCTGCTTATTCTTGTAAATAGCAATGGCTGCAATGCCACAGTAGTCCACTGGGTGGAGCTATATATATTACAGGCACGAAACTCGGAAATGTTGCAAACAGTGAGGAGGATAGTAGCAGAAATCAGGACATAGACAGACTGGGCAGACACATGGCAGATGAAATTTAATGCAGAGAAGTGTGAAGTGATACATTTTGGTCGAAAGAATGAGGAAAGGCAGTATAATCTAAATGGTACAATTTTAAAGGGACAGAGGGGTGTACGAACACAAATCTTGGACGATGGCAGGGCAAGTTGAGAAGGCTGTTTAAAAGAGCATACGGGATCCTTGGCTTTATGAATAGAAGCGTAGAGTACAAAAGCAAGGACGTTATGCTAAACTTTTAAAAATCATATTGGTTAGGCCCCAGCTGGAGTATTGTGTTAAATTCTGGGCACCGCACTTTAGGAAGGAAGTCAAGACCTTGGAGAGGCTGCAGAGGAGATTTACTAGAATGGTACCAGGGATGAGGAACGTCAGTGATGTGGAGAGACTGGAGAACATAAGAACATAAGAAATAGTAGCAGCATTAGGTCATACGGCCCCTCGAACCTGCTCCGCCATTTAATACGATCATGGCTGAACCGATCGTGGACTCAGGTCCATTTCCCTGCCCGGTCCCCATAACCCTTATTCCCTTGTCGTTTAAGAAGCTGTATATTTCTATCTTAAATTTATTCAATGTCCCAGCTTCCACAGCTCTCTGAAGCAGCGAATTCCACAGATCCACAACCCTCTGAGAAAAGAAATTTCTCCTCATCTCAGTTTTAAATGGGCAGCCCTTATTCTAAGATTATGCCCCCTAGTTCTAGTCTCCCCCATCAGTGGAAACATCCTCTCTCCATCCACCTTGTCAAGCCCCCTCATAATTGCTATGTATGCATGCCTACAATGTTATGATGTACTGTAACTCTGAATGTACCTTCACCCTGTACACACCTTACCTGTACACCAGAGGGTGCTGCTGCTGGAGACCTAAGGGTCACCTGCACACTGCAGGTAACCCAGTAGAAAAGGGAGCTCACCTTTTGGTGTCCTCACTCTCGGAGCTGCAATAAAGGACTGCGGTCTTCACAGTTTAAGTACCATACCCCTGCCTCGTGGAGTCATTAACAGAGTGCCTACATACATAATAATGTTATACGTTATGATGGGGTTATTCTTCTCAGAGCAGAGAAGGTTAAGGGGAGATTCAGTGGAGGTGTTCAAAATCATGAATGGTAAATAACTGTTTCCACTGACATCAAGAGCTGGATTTTAGCTTTTTCTGTTTTCAGGGTGAAAATGGAGGCGGGGCGGGAAAGTTACCGGCCGGGAACAGTTTGCGCCTCAGTAGATAAGTTTGGGCATCTGGGCCCTGCATCAGGGTCGCAGCAATAAGGGAGGCGTTGTACACCTCTCATGGCGCAAGGATGGGAAACTCACGAACGAAAGTGTGCACTCCGAGAGCGGCCCGGGGGTGGGGGTGGGGGAAATCTTCAACAAAATACACAAAAATATTCCTAAAACATTGCCCACGCCACCACAACACAAATCGCTAAAAAAGTTAAAAGAACAAACACTCGCACTTGCCTTCGGAGTCCTTTACCTTCCTCTGCGCCACCGGCTATGCCGGACCACACTGATTTCCCAATCGGTCATTGCGGGCGCACTTCCGGGCGGACGGGTCGGGCAAGATTCAAAACTCCTGCCGGTGTCGCAACCAGAGGTGTCGCACACCCGGCGCAGCTCTTCCCGGCGGTGCTGCTCAGAGCCGCCGCAAAACTTGACCCGAGGATCGCGGCGGGACGCGGGTGACCTCAACGCCGCCTTTCACGCCGCTCCGGGGCGCAACCCAGAGCGCAAAGGACCGGAAAATCCAGCCCCAAGATCGGTAACCAGAAGACACAGATTTAAGGCAAAAGATCCAGTGGTGAGATGAGGAGAAATTATTTTACACGTCGAATTGTTAGTGTCTAGAATGCACTGTCTGAAAGGGCGGTGGAAGCAGATTCAATGGCCACTTTCAAAGGGGAATTTGATAAATACTTGAAGGGGAGGACATTTGCAGGACTACGGGAAAAGAGGAAGGGGGTGGGACTAACTATATGATGACTAACCAAGTTAGTCTGACCAGTAGACGCAGGTGCAGCAAGGAAGATTATAACTTGGATGAGAGGAAGACTGGACTGTCCATGGCGAAGATTGAATGATAAAATATTCACTGGCACATGTCCAAGGGTTTATAAAATTATGAGGGGCCGAGATAGATTGGATAGGAAGGACCTATTTCCCTTGGCAGAGGGGTCAAAAAACAGGGGGTATTGATTTAAAGTAATTGTAGGAGTTATAGAGGGAATTTGAGGGGACATTTCTTCACCCAGAGGGTGGTGGGGGTCTGGAACTCACTGCCTGAAAGGGTGGTAGAGGCAGAAACCCTCACCACATTTAAAAGGTAATTGGATATGCACTTGAAGTGCCGTAATCTACAGGGCTACGGGCTGTCATGTATTCTACTGTCATTGTAATCCATGTATAAACTGACCTAAGTTGTTCACCGTGAGAACACTGACCACTAGGTGGTGAACTTGTGGGAGACGCTCCTAACCTGGACTTTCAGGTATAAAAGGGGAAGCTCCACCCATCTTCTCCACTTCAGTGCTGGCTAATAAAGGACTGGTCACAGAGTGACCTTCTCTCTAGTATGGGCCTCGTGTGCATTTGTACTGTATAGTAAGGACATATTATTGGCGACGAGAAACTGGGATTTAAACCACGCGAGCATGGCCACTAGCAGCAGAGATGAGAGGTACTGTGTTGGTGATGATTGGGACGATTTTATTGAGAGACTACAGCAAAGTTTCATCACTAAGGAATGGCTGGGACAGGATTCGCCGACAAACGCAGGGCTCATCTCCTGACGGTTTGTGGATCCAGGACGTACTCCCTGATGAAGGACCTTCTAGTGCCAGAGAAGCCGTTGGACAAGACTTTTGAAGAGCTCAGTAAGTTGATCGGGGAACACTTTAAACCGGTGAGCAGCATGCACATGGCGAGACACCGGTTTTACACGCACCAGTGGCGAGAAGGGCAAAGCGTTCCAGACTTCGTGGCAGACCTCCAGCGACTGGCGAGCCTATGTAAGTTCCCAGATGCATGCAGAGCGGAGATGCTGCGAGATATTTTTATTGAGGACATTGGGCATGCTGGGGTTTTCAGGAAACTGATTGAGAATAAAAACTTGACCCTGGAAACGGCCCAGACAGTTATCTCAGGGGAGGAAGAGACCAGAATGATGTTTGACAAAAATCTTGGTTTAAATGCAGCAAATGGACAGGGAGTCAACATTGTTAATGCGGCACACAGTTCTCCAGGCAGACAGGGGCAGTCGGACATGCCCGAGCATGTAGTCGAACCCAAAGGGGGAATTCAACAAAGACAATGGTTAGCTGAACGGTGATTCATTGCCATCGCAAGGGACAATGCGGCCAGTGATGGGGCCATCAACACCTGTCAATGGCGTTTAAGGACAGTTACAGAGACAGTCAGAGATGATCGACTGGTAATGGACCTTTTGTTTCCAACAACGGCTCATGTTGGAGGTGTGGAGGCAAACAGACAGCCACAGCTTGCACGTATCAGCAATATACCTGCAGAAATTGCAACATCAGCGGTCACTTGGCGCGTATGTGCAGGAAGCCTGCAGCCAGGTTGATTACGAGGAGGACGGGCCCAATGTAAGCCCTACAAGGCCAAATGAATACTGGGGGAAATCGCTGGAAACTGAAGTTCAGCGAGTTCATGAGGAGCATATATAATGTTCATACACCAGGACGCCACCGATAATGATGAAAGTGCTCCTCAGTGGCATCCCAGTATCAATGGAGCTAGACACGGGGGCCAGCCAGTCCCTGATGAGTTTGACAAGTTGTGAGCATCCAAGGCCAGGAGGCCAAAATTATTGCCGATTGACGCACAGCTATGGACATATACAAAAGAGATCATTCCGGTGCTAGGCAACGCCACGGTAGTCGTGACCCACAAAGATTCGGAGAATATGTTGCCACTCTGGATTGTCCCGGGGGACGGTCCCGCACTGCTGGGGAGGAGTTGGCTTGCTGTCATGAACTGGAAATGAGACGATGTCAATGCAATTTCTTCTGTGGAGTGAATATCATGCTCACAGGTCCTGGACAAATTTGACTCACTATTTCAACCCGGCATTGGCACTTTCATGGGGACCAAGGTAGTGATTCACATAAACCCGGATGCCAGGCCAGTACACCACAAGGCCAGAGCGGTGCCGTACGTGATGCGAGAAAAGATTGAAGGCGAATTGGACTGCCTGCTGAGGGAAGGCATCAACTCGCCAGTCGAATTCAGTGACTGGGCGAGCCCGATTGTGCCGGTGCTCAAGGCAGATGGGTCGGTCAGGATATGTGGTGATTACAAGGCCACCATCAATCGGGTGTCACTCCAAGACCAGTACCCGCTACCGAGAGTGGAAGACTTCTTTGCGACGCTATCCAGTGGCAAACTTTTTTCAAAATTGGACCTGACCTCAGCTTACATGACCCAGGAGCTGGCGAGTGAGTCAAAGAAGCTGACCACCATCACGACACACAAGGGGTTGTTTGAGTACAACAGATGTCCGTTCTGGATTCGCTCGGCCGCCGCGATCTTTCAGCGAAATATGGAAAGCCTCCTCAAGTCGATTCCAAGGATGGTGGTTTTTCAAGACGACATCCTCATCACGGGTTGCGATACTGAAGAACACCTCCACAACCTGGAGGAGGTGCTACGCAGACTGGATCGGGTAGGTCTGCGACTGAAAAAGAGAAGTGCGTCTTCCTAGCTCCAGAGGCAGAATTCCTGGGGATGAGGATAGCAGCAGACGGGATCAGACCTACTGCGTCCAAAACGGAAGCGATCCAGAGAGCACCCAGACCCCGTAACACGACGGAGCTGCGTTCGTTCCTGGGGCTCCTGAACTATTTTGGTAACTTTCTTTCCAAATTGAGCATGCTGTTAGAGCCGCTACACGTGCTGCTACGCAAAGGTCGCGACTGGGTCTGGGGGAACAGCCAGGAAAGGGCTTTTAATAGAGCACGCAATTTGTTATGTTCCAACAATCTGTTAACGCTATATGACCCATGTAAGAAACTTGTTTGAACGTGCGATGCTTCGTCCTATGGTGTCGGGTGTGTGTTGCAGCATGTGAATGCCAAGGGTCAGTTACAGCCGGTAGCTTATGCCTCCAGAAGTCTGTCCCAGGCAGAAAGAGGCTACAGGATGGTAGAACAGGAAGCGCTCGCATGTGTATATGCAGTTAAAAAAACGCACCAGTACTTGTTTGGCAGGAGATTTGAGCTGGAGACAGATCACAAACTCCTAACGTCCCTTTTGGCCGAGAGCAAGGCCATAAATGCAAATGCGTCGGCCCGCATACAGAGGTGGACACTCAGGTTAGCCGCCCATGACAATACAATTCGGCACAGACTGCACTCAGCAGGTTCCTACTAGCCACCACTGAGGGGGCAACCAAGCATGCTGCTGAGATGGTCATGGCTGTTGAAGCTTTCGAAAGCGAAGGCTCACCCGTGACAGCCCATCAGATCAAAGTCTGGACAAATAGAGACCCGCTACCGTCTTTAATCAAGAAATGTGTCCTGAATGGGGTCTGGGCAGCCATGTACGGGGCATGCCCTGAGGAATTTAAACCATTTCACAGGCGCAAGGATGAACTCTCGATTCAGGCCGATTGCCTTCTATGGGAAAACCGAGTAGTCATGCCCCAGATGGGCAGATAGGCATTCATCCGAGAACTCCACAATGAGCACCCGGGCATTGTCATGATGAAGGCAATTGCCAGGTCACACGTTTGGTGGCCAGGCATAGATGCAGACCTGGAACTTTGTGTTCGCAGTTGCAACACGTGTGCTCAGCTGGGCAATGCGCCCAGGGAAGCCCCGCTTAGCCCCTGGTCCTGGCCCGCCAAGCCATGGTCACGCACCCATGTGGACTACGCAGGTCCTTTCATGGGAAAAATGTTTTTGGTTGTAGTAGACGCCTACTCCAAATGGATCGAGTGTGACATTCTCAATTCAAGCACATCCTCTGCCATAGTAGAAAGTCTACGGGCAATGTTCGCCGCCCATGGTCTACCGGACGTCTTGGTCAGCGACAATGGCCCATGCTTTACAAGTGCTGAATTCCAGGACTTCATGGCAGGAAATGGTATCAACCAGAGAGTCGGGATAAATGGGTCCTTTTCGATTTGAGAATCGGTGGTTAGTGGTGTGCCACAGGGATCGGTGCTGGGACCACAATTGTTTACAATATACATAGATGACCTGGAAGAGGGGACAGAGTGTAGTGTAACAAAATTTGCAGGTGACACAAAGATTAGTGGGAAAGTGGGTTGTGTAGAGGACACAGAGAGGCTGCAAAGAGATTTAGATAGGTTAAGCGAATGGGCTAAGGTTTGGCAGATGAAATACAAAGTCAGAAAATGTGAGGTCATTCACCTTGGAAAAAAAAACAGTAAAAGGGAATATTATTTGAATGGGGAGAAATTACAACATGCTGCGGTGCAGAGGGACCTGGGGGTCCTTGTGCATGAATCCCAAAAAGTTAGTTTGCAGGTGCAGCAGGTAATCAGGAAGGCGAATGGAATGTTGGCCTTCATTGCGAGAAGGATGGAGTACAAAAGCAGGGAGGTCCTGCTGCAACTGTATAGGGCCGCACCTGGAGTACTGCATGCAGTTTTGGTCACCTTACTTAAGGAAGGATATACTATCTTTGGAGGGGGTACAGAGACGATTCACTAGGCTGATTCCGGAGATGAGAGGGTTACCTTATGATGATAGATTGAGTAGACTGGGTCTTTACTCGTTGGAGTTCAGAAGGATGAGGGGTGATCTTATAGAAACATTTAAAATAATGAAAGGGATAGACAAGATAGAGGCAGAGCGGTTGTTTCCACTGGTCGGGGAGACTAGAACTAGGGGGCACAGCCTCAAAATACGGGGGAGCCAATTTAAAACCGAGTTGAGAAGGAATTACTTCTCCCAGAGGGTTGTGAATCTGTGGAATTCTCTGCCCAAGGAAGCAGTTGAGGCTAGCTCATTGAATGTATTCAAGTCACAGATAGATTTTTAACCAATAATGGAATTAAGGGTTATGGGGAGTGGGTGGGTAAGTGGAGCTGAGTCCACGGCCAGATCAGCCATGATCTTGTTGAGTGGCGGAGCAGGCTCGAGAGGCTAGACGGCCTACTCCTGTTCCTAATTCTTATGTTCTTTGTTCTATGTCAGAACGGCACCATTCAAGCCGGCCTCAAATGGCCAGGCGGAACGAGCAGCGCAGATAATCAAACAGGGAATGCTCAGAATCCAAGGGGGTTCCCTACTAAGCCGCTTATCACACCTCCTGTTGGCCAATAGATCCCGACCACACTCGCTCACAAATAATAGTCTGTCTCTCCGTTTTTACCACCAAAGTGGATAACCTCACATTTATCCACATTATACTTCATCTGCCATGCATTTGTCCACTCAGCTAACCTATCCAAGTCACTCTGCAGCCTCATAGCATCCTCCTCGCAGCTCACACTGCCACCCAACTTAGTGTCATCCGCAAATTTGGAGATACTACATTTAATCCCCTCGTCTAAATCATTAATGTACAATGTAAACAGCTGGGGTCTCAGCACAGAACCTTGCAGTACCCCACTAGTCACTGCCTGCCATTCTGCAAAGTACCCATTTACTCTTTGCTTCCTGTCTGCCAACCAGTTCTCAATCCACGTCAGCACACTACCCCCAATCCCATGTGCTTTAACTTTGCACATTAATCTCTTGTGTGGGACCTTGTCGAAAGCCTTCTGAAAGTCCAAATACACCACATCAACTGGTTCACCCTTGTCTACTGGAAACATCCTCAAAAAATTCCAGAAGATTTGTCAAGCATGATTTCCTTTTCACAAATCCATGCTGCCTTGGACCTATCATGTCACCTCTTTCCAAATGCACTGCTATGACATCCTTAATAATTGATTCCATCATTTTACCCACTACTGATGTCAGGCTGACCAGTCTATAATTCCCTGTTTTCGCTCTCCCTCCTTTTTTAAAAAGTGGGGTTACATTTGCTACCCTCCACTCCATAGGAACTGATCCAGAGTCTATGGAATGATGTGCCATGACATGGTGAGTGTTTTTCACCGGGGAGGTATATCCACTCAGGTTATCAAAGGATTTTTGATTTCCTTTCTGAGTTTTTCCAAGTGACTTTCAAAGTTGCAGAATTGCTTTTTTCAGGTCATGTTTCCTCTGCTATCAACAGTTTCCTTTTTACTTCACAGGGACATTAATCTGAGACAGAGAGCGGGATATAGAGAGCGGGATAGAGAGCGCGGGATAGAGAGAGAGGGATAGACGGATAGAGAGAGAGCAGGATAAAGAGAGAGGGATTGAGGGATAGAGAGAGAGAGTGTTATAGAGAGAAGATAGAGTGAGTGAGAGAGGATAGCGAGAGAGCGGCTAGAGAGAGAGGGATAGAGAGGGAGGGTAGAGAGGGATAGAGAGAGAGAAGGTGATAGAGATAGAGAGGGGGATAGAGAGAGGGATAGAGTGAGAGATACAGAGTAGAGAGAGAGGGGTAAAGAGAGATAGAGAGGGAGGGGTAGAGAGAGAGATAGAGAGGGAGGGGTAGAGAGAGATAGAGTGATGGAGAGAGAACGATAGAGAGAGTGAGGGTTACAGAGAGTAGAGAGAGGGGAAGAGGGAGAGGAGTAGAGAGAGAGGGATAGAGAGGGAGGGCTCGAGAGAGGAATAGAGAGAGATAGAGGAATAGAAAGGGAGGGGTAGGGAAAGATGGATAGAGAGAGATAGAGTGATAGAGAGAATGATGGAGTATGCGGGATAGAAATAGAGAGAGGGGGATAGGCGATGGATGAATGAGTGATCTTTACCCCAATGGATGAGTAATCTGGTGGCTCTCATTGTCTGGACTCACAGAAAGAAAGACCACTTGAGATGAAAAAATCTCCAATTTCAAAGGGAGGAGAACTTGGTGATAAAGTAACTAACAGAATTGTGTTTATGTTGTAGGTTCTAATGTCACCTTGGCTGCATCATTTGATGGTTTTGACACAGCACTGTATGTATCCAAAGGCTGCCCCACGAGCACCTGTGAAGGTGTGGAGAATCTGAAGCAGTTATATGTGAGTACACTGTGAGTCAGACAAGCACGGTTAGTTCTTTTAATGTATTTGCTTCATGGGTTCTTTGCTTAAGAATTCATACCAACACATTGCTGTTAAGAACTAGTTGGTTTATTAGCAAAGGTTTAACAATCACACTACCAGTTCATCCACCAGGCTCACAACCACCTGCCTCATCGTAGATCCCCGAACCCAACTGGCTGGGGTTTTATTGAGTCTTGTGAACATCACGTGACTGGCCAAGTCACTCCCAACTCAACAGCTCTACAACTATTTTAAAGCAAAACAATAAATTTAGTGCCCCTTGAAAAATGGGGGCACTAAAACTGACAAATTACCGAATAAAACTTTTTAACAATAAACGGTCAAATTAAAATTTGGTTGCCGGGAGTGATGATGCACTCCAGTCCCTCCGGCGCCCACCTCTCGCGGAAGGCCGTGAGTGTACCAGTGGATACCGCGTGCTCCATCTCCAGGAACACCCTGGCTCGGATGTAACCGTGGAAGAGAGGCAGGCAGACGGGCTGAATGACCCCCTCAACCGCCCGCTGCCTGGACCAGCTGATGGCCCCTTTGGCCATGCCCAGGAGCAGTCCTATGAGGAGGCCTTCCGACCTGCAAGCTCCCCTCCGCACATGATGCCCAAAGATCAGAAGTGTGGGACTGAAGTGCAACCAGAATTTGAGGAGCAACCCCTTCAAATAATGGAACAGGTGCTGCAACCTCACACATTCAACATAAGTATGGAACACGGACTCTTCCAGAGCGCAGAAATTGAGTCTGTGAACTGACTTAAAAACTGATTGCACGGGACTGCCCCATGCAACACCCTCCAGGGCAAGTCCCCAATAAATAAAGGGAGGACTCCCGCGTAGAGAGCACTCCATTGGAACCTGTGAGCATACATTACAGTTCTGAACTGCGATCCTGTTGCTGGGTCCTGCCTATTTAATTAATAGGGTGCAACACATCAATGGCGCCCCCACTCTCCCAAAGAAGCCCTGGTCACACTGCAATTGCAGTTTATCCACTAGGTGGAGTGCTGGGCAGGATTGTATGGAGTTTGGAGTCAGTTGTCTATTCTGCGGCGAGTGTCTCACCTCCTGACTCCTCAAAGTGTTTCCACCATCTACAAGGCACGTCAGGAGTGTGATGAAATACTTTCCACCTACCTCCAACAACACTCACGAAGTTCGACACCATCCAGGACAAAGCACCCCATCCACCACCTTAAACATTCACTCCCTCCACCACCAGCGCACCATGGCTGCAGTGTGTACCATCTACAAGATGCACTGCAGCAACTCGCCATGGCTTCTTCGACAGCACCTCCCAAAACCGTGATCTCTACCACCTAGAAGGACAAGGGCAGCAGGCACATGGGAACACCATCACCTCCATGTTCCCCTCCAAGTCACACACCATCCTGACTTAGAAATATATCGCCGTTCCTCCTGGGTCAAAATCCTGAAACTCCCTCCCCAACAGCACTGTGGGAGCACTTCACCACACGGACTGCAGCGGTTCAATGAGGCAGTTCACCACCGCCTTCTCAAAGGCAATTAGTGATCGGCAATAAATGCTGGCCTTGCCAGCGACGCCCATATCCCATGAATGAATAATTTTTAAAATGCCTTTTACACTTGTTGGACCAATTCCAGGGCTGCTTGAGTCCACGTGATCTGTTCTATTTTATCGAATGCCCGAAAAGCAACAACAAAAACTTGTATTTATATAGCGCCTTTAACATAGTGAAATGTCCCAAGGTGCTTCACAGGAATGTTACGAGATAAAAATTTGACACCAAGCCGTATAAGTAGAAGTTAATGCAGGTGACCAAAGACTTGGTCAAAAGCAAATATTTGTGAATTAATACCGTAGGTGAGTCTTTCTACGGCATTTCTTTGCCGTTTTCTCCATTCTGAAGGCTGGGAGTCATTTCCATGGGTTGCACAGATTCCTCGAGGACCTTGTCCAAGTGGACATCCCTTGTGTGAGCCAAGGCAGTGAGCATCCGCAGGTTGATCAACCTGGGGGTTGCACAGCACCTATTACGAGCTGTAATGGTACCATCTGGAAAGTTCTCCTAAGAACAAAGACGTTTGGGACCTTTGGAGTCCAGGATAGGTTGTTGACCTCAAATTGAGGGACCGAGGGCTTGAAACCCTTTCTTTCACTGCCGCACAGAATGTGAAATCCAGGGATATCCACTTATATTTGCTCCTGCCTTCCCAGAGCCACCCATCAAAGAGGCTTCTTCTGGGGCTGTTAGTTCTGCAGGGTCTGATGAGTCGGGTGGGGCCAACAAGGTGCAGAATGTGATTCATATCGATCAGGTAGTCCCCTCCCGTGTGACAATCAACCTGGTTCCTCCTGTACCCTTCGACTCTATCACTCTTGTGGTATGGGCAACGCCATTAGCACAAGGGCTGCACATCAAGAAGAATGCCCAGGACCATCTTCTCAGGACTCAACATCGCAAGAACAAATAAAAGAAACATTGCCACCCAAAGGCTGACCCAATGTCATCATAGGCAGTCCCTCGAAATCGAGGAAGACTTGCTTCCACTCTAAAAGTGAGTTCTCAGGTGACTCTACAGTCCAATATGAAAATTACAGTCTCTGTCACAGGTGGGACAGACAATCGTTGGAGGAAAGGGTGGATGGGGAGGTCTAATTTGCCGCACACTCCTTCTGCTGCCTGCGCTTGTTTTCTGCATGCTCTCAGCGACGAGACTCGAGGTGCTCAGCGCCCTCCCGGATGCTCTTCCTCCACTTGGGGCGGTCTTTGACCAGGGTCTCCCAGGTGTCTGTGGGGATGTTGCACTTTATCAAGGAGGCTTTGAGGGTGTCCTTGAAACGTTTCCTCTGCCAACCTGGGGCTCGCTTGCCGTGCAGGAGTTCCGAGTAGAGCACTTTGGGAGTAATGTAGATCAGTGGGATCACATCAAACAGGTTGACCATCCCTGTGGTTAAAAGGAAGAGCTGTGGCTGTCGTAAATATAGAACAAAAACAGACATAGAGAAATGCACAAAAAATGCATCAGCTTCTGAAAGGGAAAAGACGGACTGACCGCCAGCAGGAGCCTGGTGATGGAATGTCACTCTCATTCAGAGTGAGAGTTAATCCAACTGAAGAAAAATCTTCACCCCTTTTGAATTACACAGAATGTACACCACTCGGCCCAACAGGTCTATGCCGGTGCTTATTCTCCACTCGAGCCTCTTCCCATCCCTCTTCATCTAACTCTATCAGCATATCATTCCTTTCTCCCTCATGCACTTATCCAGCTTCCCTTTAAATGCACCAGTGCTATTCTCCTCAACCACTCCTTGTGGTAGCAAGTTCCACATTCTAACCACCTTCTGGTAAAGAATTGGACAAACTGTTGCATTATCCTTGTTATGTCTTTCGATGCTCTGATAATGACTCCACGAAGCAAAGTATTGCACTTGAACTGTAGTGACCTTAGCCCATTTAATATAACTCCAGAATGAGGATACGACATGGTGGATCCCCTTTTATACCTCGGTACCTGTGGTATACCCTCTGGTTGCACCCTCTGGTGGTGCCAGCATAGTGTATCAACCTTGTTGATGGTACCTCCGGTAAACAAGTCTCCATCTTATGCAGCTATACAGTGACTACACAGAGAGTACATCTATAGTATGCATATATAACATCACTCTCCCCGAAGTCTTTTGTGCCAATACCTTTGCACTATGTGCTCTGGCTTGGCTCTCCCCAGACTTAAGTGCCAATAGCCCTTGCACCTTGGCTATGCTTTGGCTTGGCTCTCTCCCTGTTAACCCCCAAGTTCTTATTGCCACAACGTTGGGTAGTGGTTCCCAGTTGGGATGGTTCGATGATGCAGTGGGGTTCTGGTTGTGATCCATGTGTGTGTCCATGGCTACATACATCCATTTTCCTCCTCACATGTAGATCATGCTGGTGGCTCATCACATTTATATACATTCATATACATTCAAGTCCAGAAAAGGAAATTTGCATTTACATCATTGCATTTGTGGTACATTTGACTGGTGAGATACATTCATTGATGGTACACCTTTGGGATCAGTGCTGGGGTCAGCACCAGTTCATGAGGACAAGCTAGTTCCAGAGCTGCTGGATGGTGTCCAGGTAGCCTGGTGGCGACGCACTGCCCGGTGCTGGCAGTGGGAACCCGGTTGGCCACTCTCAGGGCCTTTGCCATTGCTCCTAGCGTCGGGCAGGTTCACAGATGCCTGTGACCTCCCTGTCCTCTCCTTGTGTCCCGGGACACTTGCTCCCAGAGGAGTAATTGTCTAGCAGTGCACAGGGAGCTGCTAACTTGCTTGCCTGGGCGTTAGTTGGCTAGGGATCATGGCTGGTCCCGGTCCCAATTGGGAGAACCGCCGTGGGTGACCCCTCGCTCCCAGGTGTAGCCTTGGCGTCAATGGGGTCTGGGGGCTGCGCCTTAGTGCAGTTTGCTCTTTCAGACTCGTGGCGGTTGGCAGGGTATCGATACCGGTGCCGTTGCCCTCCTGAGATCACTTGTCTATTTTAGCTGCTTGTGGCCACACTCCGTGGTGCATCACCCTGGTCCCAGGGGCGCAGGCTACAGCATCGGGTAGCCCACTGAACCTGTGTGCTTCCGATGGGTGTTTGCTCGCTACATAATCAGAATACAGTTAAAATCCTGCATCGCACAACGTTTCATTGCTTATTGTGGATAAACTGTAGATCTGATCGCAATCGCCCGACTTGTCTTTGCTTATTACAGGTATAAAACTCTGATCATCAATTACAAGCTTTACATTTAGCTCACAGTTGTTATTACATTGAGTGAGAATGTGGGACTGTCCCTTTAAGTGTGGTGGGTTGCTGGCCTCCTTTAAGAGAGCCTTGTTATCTTTACCCCAATCCTCTTCTTCGCTGGGTACCACGTGTTGCTGTTTCAGCACTGCACCTCGTGGTCTGGCCGGCGCCATCTTTTCCTTCAGCGCTTCACCTCGTGGTTTGGGCGCCATCTTTCTTCCATCCACGATGTCGGCTGCTGTGATCCTCTTCTCCCCGGGTTCTGCCACCGAAGCTGGGAAGTCACCTCTGGATCCGATTTCCTTCCTCTGGAGTCCTGCCACTGGAGCCTGGAAGGTGCGTTCGGGTTGTCTCAGCTGGACCATCTCCGCGCAGTCGTGCTGAGTGGTCTGTGCCTCGGGTGCTGTGCTGGTCTGCTCTCTGGTGCCAGATCCAACCTCAGGTGGGGGCTTGCTTTGCTTCTGAGCGAGGGGGATGTCGATCGCTGGAGGGATGGAATCTTCCCAGCTCCAATGGATCTTTTCCATCCACCTTCTTCCGAGTAGCGTTGGTCCATCACCTGCAACAATCCACAGTGGTAACTTGTGCACCGCGCCTTAATGGAGTACCTTAACATTCGCACTACCAACGACTGGGATAAGCTCATTGGTGTAGGTGCGCAGCTTTGCTAGAACCGGGACCAACTTGGGTCGTTCAGTTGGATTGTCCCATAGCCTCTCAAAGGCTTCTTGATTCATTACTGACTGGCTCGCCTCTGTGTCCACCTCTATGAAGATTGGAGCGCCGTTTATCTCGACTTCCATTCTCAACGGGGAACATTCTGTGGTGCAGGTAATCATTCTTTATACCTCGTCGTGGGGCTGAGCTGCCTCTCTGGCTATCGCTTCATAATCTGTGTTTGATTCATGACCATCTGCAGACTCTTCATCGACACAGCGAGTCATATTTCTTTTACACTTTCACTGGAGGTAGCCCTTTGTGCTGTACCCTTTGCACACATAGTCCTTAAAACGGCACTGGTGAGCCTGGTGATTTCCTCCGCAACGCCAGCATGGTGCTAACCGATTAGCCCCCCTCAGCGGACTCAGAGTTAAGGGACTCGGGAGCCTCACCTGAGGAGATTCAAGTTCTACAGTTCAGCCTCTAAAAGGCGCCAGTCTGTGTACAGTACTTGCCGGGTTTGAGTCCTGAGGATGAGTCATCCGCCTAGAGCCGCAGGTCGAGGTCATGAATGGCTGGCTCATGGTGATGTCCTTCTGCAGTGTGACTGGTATCCACAGATAGTAGCCTGTGAAGAAGGCCCTCGTGGCCAATTGCGATGACAAAGATATCCCGCAACGCTTCGGTGAGGTGTTTGCTGAAATCACAAGGTGCCGCCAGCCTCCTGAGGCCTGCAACATATTTTGCGATTTTCAGGCCGTTGATGGGTGTAAAACCAGTGTCTGGCTGTTAGGATGTTCTCTTTGGGTTTGAGTTGTTCTTGGATCGCCAGCAAGTCCCTGACGAGGCTATAGACGGTGGACCCACAACTGGTGAGCAGGATAGCTCTGTGCTTATTAGCCAGCATGGTCGGATCATCGCCTGCCAGGATGTTTGCTCTGAAGAAATGGTTGAGCCTCTCCACAAAGGCGTACCAATCATTCCCATCGGTGAACTGCTGCAACGTAAGCTATTTTCACGTGAAAGTCCGTAATCTCGTCGCCAATTGTAATGTCTTTAGATACTCTGAAAATGACTCCACGAGGCAAAGTATTACACTTGAACTGTAGTGACCTTAGTCTATTTAATATAACTCCATATTGAGGATACCACATGGACTCCCTTTTATACCTGGGTACCTGTGGTGTACAGGTGACCCCTGGGCCTCCATCAGTTGCACCCTCTGGTGGTGCCAGCATAGTGTATACAGTGTGAACCTTGTTGATGGTACCTCCAGTAAACAAGTCTCCATGTTATGCAACTATACAGTGACTACACAGAGAATATGCATATAGTATATCTATAGTATGCATATATAACAATCCTCAAAACGCTAACATGTATTATTTTACATTGTCCAAAGGCGCCTCGTAATTGGAGTGAGTGCACAGTGAGAGGAGAAGGGGGAGTGCACCAGTGAGATTGACAACCTCTGACCCTGATTCTCTTTTTATTCCTGGATCTAGAACGCTGAGAAGTTGGGTTGTGCAATTCTGGGTCCAACATGCACCTATGCGACCTATCAGATTGTCTCGTAAGTCTCTACCTCCTAACGGTGCGAGTTGCTCTCTGTCTTGGAGTGAGAGGGGCACATCAATATTATTATTGCAGATGGTTACAATGATTTACTTTCAGGCTTGAGGTTGTTAGAGACTCGGATTGCGTGTATACCGGAGGAGGAGGCGATACGTGCACCAGATCCCTGAACTTTTGCACGACATAATTAGGTGGCAAATTACCTGTCATGTATTTGCTTCATGGGATCTTTGTTTAAGAATTCATAGCAACACATTGCTATTAAGAACGAGTTTGTTTATTAGCAAAGATTTAACAATCAGACTACACATTACCAGTTCATCCACCAGGCTCACAACCACCTGCCTCATCCCAACTCAACAGCTCTACAACTATTTTGTTGTATCAGTAATCAAGTGCCCCCCCTGATTAAAAGGGCGGAGGGGAGGGGGCACACTCCAAAAACTTTTCAAGTGTCCCCTTGTTTTTTTTTTGAGGGCACTAAAACACAAATTATACAAGTGCCCCCTGGCTAAAAGGGAGGGGGGAGCACAAAAACTGCCAACTTAAGCAAATTAAACTTTAGCCATTAAGATCAAATTAAAATTTGGTTGTCGGGGTGATGATGCACTCCAGTACCTGTGGCGCCCACCTCTCGCAGAAGGCCGTGAGCGTACCGGTGGACACCGCGTGCTCCATCTCCAGGGACACCCTGGCGCGGATGTAACCGTGGAAGAGAGGCAGGCAGCCGGGCTGAACAACCCCCTCGACCGCCCGTTGCCTGGACCGGCTGATGGCCCCCTTGGCCATGCCCAGGGGCAGTCCTACGAGGAGACCCTCGGACCTACCCGCTCCCCTCCACACAGGGTGCCCAAAGATCAGGAATGTGGGACTGAAGTGCAACAGAATTTGAGGAGCAGCCCCTTCAAATATTGGAAGAGGGGCTGCAACCTCGCACATTCAATAAAAACGTGGAAAACGGACTCCTCCAGACCGCAGAAATTACAGGCGGCCTGGGAGTCCGTGAACCAACTTAAAAACTTATTGCACGGGACTGCTCCGTGCAACACCCTCCAGGCCAAGTTCAACAGCTCTACAAACCTGTGAGCATACTCACAGGTGCATACATTACATTACCCAGCCGACCATATCCTGTAGGATGGAGGAGATGGCACTGTGTATGGATAACCCAGACTGGCCAACCTTCACCACTGAAGGAGGGTGTATGGTAAATGAGTGACTTTGCATCGATAGAAAGGTGGGTCAAGTAGGGAGTTGTGGGAACAGAGAGACCTGGGGATTCATGTACACAAATCTTTGAAGGTACCAGGACAAGACGAGAAGAGTGTTAAAAAAAGCACTTGGATTTATAAAAGCAAGGGAATACACATTCAATGAAGGACACTGAAAAGTTTAGAGGAACAAAGGGACCTTGGAGTGCAGGTCCACAGATCCCTGAAGATAGCAGGCCAGGTAGATAAGGTGGTTAAGAAGGCATACGGAATGCTTGCCTTTATTTGCCAAAGCATTGAATGCAAGAGCAGGGAGGTTATGCTTGAACTGTATAAAACACTAGTTAGGTCACAGCTAGAGTACTGCGTGCAGTTCTGGTCACCACATTACAGGAAAGATGTGATTGCACTAGAGAGGGTACAGAGGAAATTTACGAGGATGTTGCCTGGACTGGAGAATTTTAGCAATGCGGAAAGATTGGATAGGCTGGGTTTGTTTTCTTTGGAACAGAGATGGCTGAGGGGAGACCTTATTGAGGTGTATAAAATTATGAGGGGCCTAGATAGAGTGGATAAGATGGGTTTATTTCCCTCAGCAGAGGGGTCAACAGCTAGGGGGTATAGATTTAAAATAATTGGTTGAAGGTTTAGAGGGAATTTGAGGGGAACTTTCTTCATCCAGAGGATGATGGGGATCTGGAACTCCCTATCTGAAAGGGTGGTAGAGACAGAAACCCTCACCACATTTAAAAAGTACTTGGATGTGCACCTGAAGTGCCATAACCTGCAGGGCTACGGACCAAGTGCTGGAAAGTGGGATTAGGCTGGTTAGCACTTTGTCGGCTGGCACGGACATGATGGGCCGAAATGGCCTCCTTCTGTGCTGTAAATTTCTATGATTCTATATAAAGGAGGTATAAAGTACAAAAGCAAGTAAGTTATGCTAACCCTTCAGAAATCATTGCTTATGTTCAATTCTGGGCATCACACATTAGGAAGATAGAAAAGAAAAGACACAAAAGAAAGATAGAACCTCGCATGACCTCATGATGCCCCCTAGTCCTTGGAAAGGGTGCAGAGGAGATTTACCAGAATGGACCAGAGATACGGGACTTCAGCAAGTGGAGAGACTGGAGAAGCTGGGGTTGTTCTCCTTAGAGCAGAGAAGATTAAGGAAAGATTTATTAGAGATGTTCAAAATCATGAAGGGTTTTGATAGAGTAAATAAGGCGAGACAGTTTCCAGTGGCAGAAGGGTCGGCAATCAGAGGTCACAGATTTAAAGTATTTGACAAAATGACCAGAGGTAGGATGAGGAGAATTTTATTTATGCAGCGAGTTATTGTGATCTGGACTGCTTGAAAGGGTTGTGGAAGCAGATTCAAAAATAACTTTCAAAAGGGAATCGCAAGATGAGTGGGACTAATTGGATAGGTCTCTCAAAGAGCCAACACAGGCACGATAGGCCGAATGGCCTCCTTCTATGCTGTATCATACTATGATTCTATGTAGCTTCACCGATGGATCAGTGGGGTAAATGCATCGCTCCGTGTAGTGCTGAACACTACAGACAGGGAAGGTCTCACAGTGTCAGCTGTGGCTCAGTTCGTAACTCTCACCACTGAGTCAGAAGATTGTGCGTTCAAGTCCCAAAGTGAAATGAGCACATAAATCTAGGTTGACGCTCCAATGCAGTGCTGAGGGAGTGCTGCATTGTCGGTGGTGCCGTCTTTCGTATGGGACGTTAAACCGGGGCTCTCTCTGCTCTCTCAAGTGGATGTAAAAGATCCCATGCACTATTTTGAAGATCAGAGGAGTTATCCCTGGTGTCCTGGCCAATATTTATCCCTCAATAAACTGAACAAAAAAACAGATTATCTGGTCACTATCACATTGCTGTTTGTGGGAGCTTGCTCGTGCGCAAATTGGCTGCCGCGTTTCCCACTTTACAACAGTGACTACACTTCAAAAGTACTTTATTGGCTGTAAAGTGCTTTGAGACGTCCGGTGGTCGTGAAATATAAATACAAGTCTTTCTTTTTTGCACTGTGTAAGCCGATTTCAGTCGATTGGGGCTTTGCTATTCACTCGGGGAAAGATCAGCGTCCCCTGCCGCAGAGTGTTGACGTTGTGTGGGGACAGGCTTGGCCTCAGTTGGGATTTCCTCAATGAATCCCCTGCTGATATTCAAATGGGTGAGGCACAGGAAGGCGAGCCACACCCAGCGGCGCGTACTCCAGTAGTGAGAAGTCGGTGTCTTCAACAACAACCCTGCATTCATACAGCATCTTTAACCCAGTAAAATTGAAGAAATAAATGAGAGGAAATGCACTCATTCCCTGAAAAAAATGGCAAAGTGTTAAGGAGCAGTGGGATTGAGTGCTATTGAAGAAGTGAAATGTGTGATAGAAAGAAGAGGCATTCAAACCAAAGTCAATCACTTGAAAAAAGTCAAAACAATGAAAAGTAGTAGAAATAAGTACAATTGAAAAAATAACAGTACTAAATGGAAGAAAAATCATTAACTCACTGAAACAAGTCACGTGACTTGAAAACAATGAAAAGTGATCAGAAGTAGTGGAAATGAGTCCAGTAATAAAATAAGATGACGGAATGGAAAACGGCATTGAATCGCTGAGTTGAAAAGAAGCAGAAAGTGATAAGAAGAAATGAGTACAATTGGGGAAATAAAACATCTAAAATGCGAGAAAGGATTACCTCACCAATAAATCACTGAATTGAAAGCAAGCAAACGCGATAAGTAGTCGAACTGGGTGCAATAGTAAAATTAAGTGACAGAATGAAAAAAAGGTATTAAATCACTGACATAACATACCGCCTGCTTCCCGACGACATGCAAACCGTGATCCTGACCAGCGGATGCACCACAGACCCAACACACATGAGGACCAGGGTCAAGCAGGGCTGCGTCATCGCACCGACACTCTTCTCGATCTTCCTTGTTGCAAAGCTCCATCTCACCCTCAATAAGCTCCTGGCTGAAGTGGGGCTAATCTACAGAACAAATGGGAAACTGTTCGACCTCCGTAACCTCCAGTCCAAACCCAAGATCGACCCATTCTCGGTTATTGAATTACAGTACGCAGACGTCGCTTGAATTTCCTCACACTCGGAGGTCGAACTCCAAGCCATTGTCAACACCTTCGCTGAAGCGTATGAGAGCATGGGCCTTACATTAAACATCCATAAGACAGAAGTTCTCTACCAACCTTCCCCCGTCACACAGTACGGCCCCCGATTATCAAGATCCACATTGTCCAACCTTGGACAACGTGGACTATTTTCCGCACCTCAGGAGCCTAATGTCAACGAGGACAGACATTGATGACGAAGTCCAACACCGCCTTCAGAGTGCCAGTGCAGCTTTTGGTCGCCAGAGGGAGAGAGTGTTTGAAGACCAGGACCTCAAACCCGGCACCAAGCTCATGGTCTACAGAACAGTAGTGATACCCGCCCTCCTATATGCTTCAGAGACATGGACTATGTACTGTAAGCACCTCAAAGCACTCAAGTTTCATTATTAAAAGAAACAAGCAAGTCGACAGCACTGAGCCCAACAATCTTAAGTCCAGAAACTCTTTCCGTTACAATGGACTTATTCATCGCAAAACTGTAGGTGTGGAGCCAGCAGCTGACGGAAAAGGAGTGGTAGTCGTCCTCAAAAAGCGAGCAGGTCAACGCAAACCAGCAACATCCTATGAAAAGATCACAATCAACAAGAATGGCCGTGCTACCCTGAACAGTTTGCAACATATCATCCGTAAGAACAACTATCGAAAGGATCTTCGCATGGGCGGATGAGCGGTGAGAGATCGGGGCCCAGGAGTGTCGTGATTAGGGCCCAGGGAGCTTGGTCTCCAGTCATCTTGGGTAACCCTTGCCACTGGACCAAGACCTAGCTCTGTCAGGCTGGTGTGCAAAAGCCACCACACGTTAAAAAAATCCACACAAGGGCATCTTCCACCCTTCAACATGTAGTCCGGATCTGGAATATTAGGTCCTTTATTGAAACACCTGTGAACTGATCCCTTTTTGGTGTGGAAATGGGTCATCCTCAATATGAGGGACTGCCTAATACTAATACTACAAAGCACTGGAGAAGTACCACCAACGCTGCCTCCACAAGATCCTGCAAATCCATTGGCAGGATAGAAGCACCAATGCCAGTGTTCTCACTCAGGCCAATATCTCCAGCATCTAAACACTGACCACGCTCGATCAGCTCCGATGGATGGGCCACATCCCGATACAAGCACTCTACTCAGAGCTCCGACACGGGAAGTGAGCCCCAGCTTCAAGGACACCTTCAAATGCTCCTTGAAAAAGTGCAACATTCCCACCGACCTCTGGGAATCCCTATCCCAAGACCGCTCAAAGTGGAGGAGAAGCATCTGGGAAGGCGCCGAACATCTCGAGTCTCTTCGCCGGGAACACGCGGAAGCCAAGTACAAACAGCGGAAGGAGCGCACGACAACCCAAGCACCCCACCCTCCCGTCCCTTCAACCACCGTCTGCCACACCTGTGACAGAGAGTGTAGGTCCCACATCGGACTCATCAGTCACCTGAGAACTCGTATTAGTGTGGAAGCAAGTCATCCTTGACTCCGAGGGACTGTCTAAGAAGAGAAGAAAACACTGATTTAAAAAAATTCAAAGGTGATAAAAAGAAAGAAAGACTTGCATTTATATAGTGTCTTTCAAAACCACCGGACGTCTCAAAGCGCATTACAGCCAATGAAGTACCTTTGAAGTGTAGTCATTGTTGTAATGTGGGAAATGTAGCAGCTCACAGCAAGCTCCCACAAACAACAATGTGCTAATGGCCAGGTAGTCTGTTTTGTTATGTTGATTGAGGGATAAATATTGACCAGGACACCGGGGATAACTCCCCTGCTCTTCTTCAAAATAGTGCCGCGGGATCTTTTACATCCACCTGAGAGAGCAGGCGGGGCCTCGGTTTAACATCTCATCCAAAAGACGGCACCTCTGACAGTGCAGTATTCCCTCAGCACTGCACTGGAGTGTCAGCCGAGATTTATGTGCTCAGGTCTCAGAGGTGGAGAGTGCTGCCCATTGAGCCACAGCTGACACATAAGTATAATTGAATAATTAAAATTACTGAATAAAAGAAAAAGAACATTCTCAGTGAAAGCAATCACTTTATACATAAACAGCAAACGTGACAGGAAGTAGAAATGAGTACAATTGAAGAAATAAAAGTTCTAAATGGCAGTACAAGCATTAAATCACAGAAACAAATCACTGATTTGAAAAATATCCAAAATTGATGTCATAAAAATGTACAATTGAAGAAATATAATTACTAAATTGGAAGAAAAGGCTTTGATCCACTGAAATAAATTACTTAACACGAGATGCACCAAAGAAATGAGTAACAGAGAAGACCAGAGTTGTAGTATAGGTGAGTACAATCGAAGAATGAAAACATCTAAATGCAAGAGAAAGCCTTAACTCATAATTATATCATAACAAATCAGTAAACTGAAAGAAATAAAATGAATGAATGAAAGAAAAAGCGTTAACTCAATGAAATAAGGCACATTCCTTGAGGGAAATTCAAGCTGGCTCCTGGGCTGTCAGCTCCCTCGCTCTGTAACCCTACCCTGGGGCATCCGACACCATCCCTTACCCTTTCTCCCCCAATCTCCTCTCTTCCACTGTTTAATTTCCCCAGCTCTAATAGTGGCTGCATTTTAGCTCAAACTACAGTTTAAAGTTACCTGGGCCCTTCCCCCGAACCTGATGTGCTTTGTTTTCATGGGTGAGCCCTGGAACTTGGCTCAAATTTGACTTCCCAATTTCTGGATTTCTCTGCCATCAATCCACTGGACTGCACTGTAAGACTCAGTCAGCTGCTGTGACTCTGATCTTCTATTCAGTTGTTCTTTGAAAGGAATTTTGTGTACTTTACAGTCCGTTCTCCACCGCTACTGTTACCCCCTGCTGAGTCTGTGACTGTCCGACTGGTTTATTTTGCTGCTGTGTGGGTCCTGGCCAGAAATTCCCTCCCCTGGGCTAAAGTCCATTTCTGGATCTTATGGCGGTCTCCAATTTCGCCATCACTTTCTGCCACACAACAATTCCCCACATTGTCAGAGAAATACCTCCCGGTTACTGTGCCCTCCCAAATCACTACTCCAATTCCTTCCAGAACATCCATCCACATGTGAACAAGGCCATTATCCTCCATGAGCTTATTTGGATAATTACATTCAACCTATGGCCTTGAAGGAAATTCGGCTCAAACTTGATATTACCTTCCTTTTTCATGCAGCCTCCTCGCCTGGTGATACCTTCCACCACTTGCGCCCTCGAGTCAAACTTACAAAAAATATCACCCCAGGTGGGACTCGAACCCACAATCCCTGGCTTAGGAGGCCAATGCCTTATCCATTAGGCCACTGGGGCTGAATACAGGAAGTGACCCACGTGAGGGCAATTGACCACTCTGAAGTGTGACATCTGCCTCACATTGTGCAATTCTTAGAAAGCTAAGCACAGAAGGAAACTATTTTCACTGAACATAAGAACATAAGAAATAGGAACAGAAGTAGCCCATTTGGCCCCTTGAGCCTGCTCCACCATTTAATATGACCCTGGCTGATCTGATCGTGACTCAGCTCCACTTCCCCGCCCGCTCCCCATAACTCTTTATTTCCTTATTGCTCAAAATTCTGTCTATCTCCGCCTTAAATATATTCAATGACACAGCCTCCATAGCTCTCTGGGATAGAGAATTCCACAGATTTACAACACTCTGAAAGAGGAAATTTCTCCTGATCTCAGTTTTATTCCAAGGCCCCTTATTCTGAGATTATGCCCCCTAGTTCTGGTTTCCCCGATAAGTGGAAATATCCTCTCTGCATCCACCTTGTCAAGCCTCCTCAGTATCCAACATGTTTCGATAGGATCTCCTCTCATTCTTCTGAACTCCAATGACTATAGGCCCAACCTACTCAACCTATCTTCATAAGTTAACCCCCTAAGTGGGACCTGAACCCACAACTTTCTGACTCAGAGGCGAGAGTGGTACCCAATAAGCACAGATGGAAGCCACTGACTCCCATCATATCTGCCACTGCTGGCGCCATACCAGAGCCATCTACAACTGCAACTTGCATTTATATAGCGCCTTTAACAGAGTAAAACATTCCAAGGTGATTTACAGGAACGCTATCAAATCAAATTTGACACCGAGCCACATAATGAGATATCAGGGCAGGTGAACAAAAGCTGGGTCAAAGAGGTAGGTTTTAAGGAGCATCTTAAAGGAAGAGAGAGAGGTAGAGAGGCGGAGAGGTTTAGGGAGGGAATATCAGATCTTAGGGCCCAGGTAGCTGAAGACACGGCCACCAATGGGGGAGCAATTATAATCAGGGATGCGCAAGAAGCCAGAATTGGAGAAGAGTAGAGATCTCGGGGGGTTGTAGGGCTGGAGGAGGTTAGAGCGATAGGGAAGGGAGAAGCCATGGAGGGATTTGTAAACAAGGATGAGAATTTTAAAATCGAAGCGTTGCAGGACCTGGAGTCAATGTGGATAAGCGGGCACAGGACTTGGTGCGAGTTAGGATATGGGCAGATAACTTTTGGATGAGCTCAATTGATGAGTCCCATTTTCGTGGTGTTTCCCTGTTCAATGAAATAAATAAAGTTACTAAATGGAAGAAAAAGCTTTAATTCACTGAACCGAATTACTTAACACGAGATGCACCAAAGTGATCATTAACAGAAAAGAGCACAATCGAAAATGAAGACATCTAAATGCAAGTGAAAACCTTAACTCATAATGATATCATAACAAATCAGTAAACCGAAAGAAATAAAATGAGTGAATGAAAGAAAAAGCGTTAACTCAATGAAATAAGGCACATTCCTTGAAGGAAATTCAAGCTGGCTCCTGGGCTGTCAGCTCCCTCGCTCTGTAACCCTACCCTGGGGCATCCGACACCATCCCTTACCCTTTCTCCCCCAATCTCCTCTCTCCCACTGTTTACTTTCCCCAGCTCTAATTATGGCTGCATTTTAGCTCAAACTACAAGTTTAAAGTTACCTGGGCCCTTCCCCCGACCCCGATTGCTCTTTGTTTTCATGGGTGAGCGCGGGAACTTTGCTCAAATTTGACTTCCTAATTCCTGGATTTCTCTGCCATTCATACTAGGCTACTCCATTGGAATACACTGTAAGACTCAGTCAGCTGCTGTGACTCTGATCTTCTATTCAGGTGCTTAAATTTAGAGGTAACTTTTTCTAGCTTACAGACCATTCCCCTTCGCTACTGTTACCTGCTGAGTCTATGACTGTCCTACTGGTTTATTTTGCTGCTGTGTGGGTCCTGGCCAGAAATTCCCTCTCCTGGGTTGACGTCCATTTCTCTGCCATTTCTGGATCGAATGGTGGTCTCCAACTTCGCCACAAGCTTTCTTCCCCACATTGTCACAAATATTCTATGATTCTATGAAAACCTCCTGGTTACTGTGCCCTCCCAAATCACTGCTTCAACTCTTATCAGAATGTCCATCCACATGTGAACAAGGTCATTACCATCCATAAGCTTATTGTGATAATTGCATTCAAATTATGGCCTTGAAGGAAACTTGTCTGAAAGGTGATGACACCTTCCAACTTCACAAAGCCTGACTGTACCTTCCACCACTTGTCCTGTCTAAATCGCCCTATTGTCAATCTTTAAAAAAATAATCACCCCAGGTGGGACTCGAACCCACAATCCCTGACTTAGAAGACCAGTGCCTTATCCATTAGGCAACTGGGGCTAAATGCATGAAGTGACCCACCTGAGTGTAATTGACCACTCTGAAATGTGACAGCTGCCTCACATTTTCAGAGTCTCAGATCTGGACCCACAACTTTCTGACTCAGATGCGAGAGTGGTACCCAATAAGCACAGCTGGAAGCTATTTTCTCCCATCATACCTGCCACTGCTAGTGCCATATCGGCGTCATCTACAACAACAATTTGCATTTATATAGTGCCTGTAACATAGTAAAATATTCCAAGGCGCTTCACAGGAACGTTATCAAATAAAATTTGGCACCGAGCCACATAAGGAGATATTAGGAAAGGTGAGAAAAACCTTGGTGAAAGAGGTAGGTTTTAAGCAGCATCTTAAAGGAAGAGAGAGAGGTAGCGAGGCGGCGAGGTTTAGTGAGGGAATTTCAGAGCTTAGGGCCCAGGTAACTGGAAACATGGCCGCCAATGGGGGAGCGATTATAATCAGGGATGCGCAAGAGGCCAGAATTGGAGAAGCGTAGAAATCTCGGGGAGTTGTAGGGCTGGAGGAGGTTAGAGCGATAGGGAGGGGAGAAGCCATGGAGGGATTTGTAAACAAGGATGAGAATTTTAAAATCGAAGCGTTGCAGGACCTGGAGCCAATGTGGATAAGCGGGCACAGGACAGGTGCGAGTTAGGATATGGGCAGATGAATTTTGGATGAGCTCAATTGATGACTCCCATTTTTGTGGTGTTTCCCCGTTCAATGAAAGAAATAAAATTACTAAATGGAAGAAAAAGCTTTAATTCACTGAACCGAATTACTTAACATGAGATACACCAAAGTGATCATTAACAAAAAAGAGCACAATTGTAGTATAAGTGAGTACAATCAAAAATGAAGACCTCTAAATGCAAGAGAAAGCCTTAACTCATAATTATATCATAACAAATCAGTAAACCGAAAGAAATAAAATGAGTGAATGAAAGAAAAGTTGTTAATTCAATGAAATAAGACATTTTCCTTGAAGGAAATTCAAGCTGGCTCCTGGGCTGTCAGCTCCCTCGCTCTGTAACCCTACCCTGGGGCATCTTACACTATCCCTTACCCTTTCTCCCCCAATCTCCTCTCTTCCACTGTTTAATTTCCCCAGGTTCCAATAATGGCTGCATTTTAGTTCAAACGACCCTGGGAACCACTGCCTGTTCTGGGCAATTTTCCACTTTTCAGTATACCATTTGTCCCAGCCTAAACTGCCATATTGTCAATATTTAAAAAGACATCACCCCAGATGGGACTTGAACCCACAATCCCTGGCTTAGGAGGCCAATGCCTTATCCATTAGGCCACTGAGGCTAAATACATGAAGTGACCCACGTGAGGACAATTGAGCACTCTGAAATGTGACATCTGCCTGACATTGTGCAATTCTTAGAAAGCTAAGCACAGAAGGAAACTATTTTCACTGAACAAAAGAACATAAGAAATAGGAGCAGGAGTAGCCCATTTGGCCCCTTGAGCCTGCACCGCCGTTTAATATGATCATGGCTGATCTGATCGTGACTTATCTCCACTTCCCCGCCCGCTCCCCATAACTCTTTATTCCCTTATTGCTCAAAATTCTGTCTATCTCCGCCTTAAATACATTCAATGACACAGCCTCCATAGCTCTCTGGGATAGAGAATTCCACAGATTTACAACACTCTGAAAGAGGAAATTTCTCTTAATCTCAGTTTTATTCCAAGGCCCCTTATTCTGAGACTATGCCCCCTAGTTCTGGTTTCCCTGATAAGTGGAAATATCCTCTCTGCATCCACCTTGTCAAGCACTCTCATTATCCTATATGTTTCGATAGGATCTCCTCTCATTCTTCTGAACTCCAATGACTATAGGCCCAACCTACTCAACCTATCTTCATAAGTTAACCCCCTAAGTGGGACCTGAACCCACAACTTTCTGACTCAGAGGCAAGAGTGGTACCCAATAAGCACAGATGGAAGCCACTGACTCCCATCATATCTGCCACTGCTGGCGCCATACCAGAGCCATCTACAACTGCAACTTGCATTTATATAGCGCCTTTAACAGAGTAAAACATTCCGAGGCGATTCACAGGAACGTTATCAAACCGAGCCACATAATGAGATATCAGGGCAGGTGAACAAAAGCTTGGTCAGAGAGGTAGGTTTTAAGGAGCATCTTAAAGGAGGAGAGAGAGATAGTGAGGCGGAGAGGTTTAGGGAGGGAATATCAGAGCTTAGGGCCCAGGCAGCTGAAGACATGGCCGCCAATGGGGGAGCAATAAAATCAGGGTTGTGCAAGAGGCCAGAATTGGAGAAGAGTAGAGATCTCGGGGAGTTGTAGGGCTGGAGGAGGTTAGAGCGATAGGGAGGGGAGAAGCCATGGTGGGATTTGTAAACAAGGATGAGAATTTTAAAATCGAAGCGTTGCAGGACCTGGAGCCAATGTGGTTAAGCGGGCACAGGGGTGAACGGGACTTGGTTTGAGTTAGGATACGGGCAGATGACTTTTGGATGAGCTCAATTGATGAGTCCCATTTTCGTGGTGTTTCCCCGTTCAATGAAATAAATAAAATTACTAAAGGGAAGAAAAAGCTTTAACTCACTGAACCAAATTACTTAACACGGGATGCACCAAAGTGATCATTAACAGAAAAGTGCACAATTGTAGTATAAGTGAGTACAATCGAAGAATGAAGGCATCTAAATGCAAGTGAAAACCTTAACTCATAATTACTTCATAACAAATCAGTAAACTGAAAGAAATAAAATGAGTGAATGAAAGAAAAAGCGTTAATTCAATGAAATAAGACACATTCCTTGAGGAAAATTCAAGCTGGCTCCTGGGCTGTCAGCTCCCTCGCTCTGTAACCCTACCCTGGGGCATCTTACACTATCCCTTACCCTTTCTCCCCCAATCTCCTCTCTTCCACTGTTTAATTTCCCCAGCTCTAATTATAGAAACATAGAAAATAGGTGCGGACATAGAAAATAGGTGCGGGAGTAGGCCATTCAGCCCATCTAGCCTGCACCACCATTCAATGAGTTCATGGCTGAACATGCAACTTCAGTACCCCCTTCCTGCTTTCTCGCCATACCCCTTGATTCCCCAAGTAGTAAGGACTTCATCTAACTCCCTTTTGAATATATTTAGTGAATTGGCCTCAACTACTTTCTGTGGTAGAGAATTCCACAGGTTCACCACTCTCTGGGTGAAGAAGTTTCTCCTCATCTCGGTCCTAAATGGCTTACCCCTTATCCTTAGACTGTGACCCCTGGTTCTGGACTTCCCCAACATTGGGAACATTCTTCCTGCATCTAACCTGTCTAACCCCGTCAGAATTTTAAACGTTTCTATGAGGTCCCCTCTCATTCTTCTGAACTCCAGTGAATACAAGCCCAGTTGATCCAGTCTTTCTTGATAGGTCAGTCCCACCATCCCGGGAATCAGTCTGGTGAATCTTCAATGCACTCCCTCAATAGCAAGAATGTCCTTCCTCAAGTTAGGAGACCAAAACTGTACACAATACTCCAGGTGTGGCCTCACCAAGGCCCTGTACAACTGTAGCAACACCTCCCTGCCCCTGTACTCAAATCCCCTCGCTATGAAGGCCAACATGCCATTTGCTTTCTTAACCGCCTGCTGTACCTGCATGCCAACCTTCAATGACTGATGTACCATGACACCCAGGTCTCGTTGCACCTCCCCTTTTCCTAATCTGTCACCATTCAGATAATAGTCTGTCTCTCTGTTTTTACTACCAAAGTGGATAACCTCACATTTATCCACATTATACTTCATCTGCCATGCATTTGCCCACTCACTTAACCTATCTAAGTCACTCTGCAGCCTCATAGCATCCTCCTCGCAGCTCACACTGCCACCCAACTTAGTGTCATCTGCAAATTTGGAGATACTACATTTAATCCCCTCGTCTAAATCATTAATGTACAATGTAAACAGCTGGGGCCCCAGCACAGAACCTTGCGGTACCCCACTAGTCACTGCCTGCCATTCTGAAAAGTACCCATTTACTCCTACTCTTTGCTTCCTGTCTGACAACCAGTTCTCAATCCACGTCAGCACACTACCCCCAATCCCATGTGCTTTAACTTTGCACATTAATCTCTTATGTGGGACCGTGTCGAAAGCCTTCTGAAAGTCCAAATATACCACATCAACTGGTTCTCCCTTGTCCACTTTACTGGAAACATCCTCAAAAAATTCCAGAAGATTTGTCAAGCATGATTTCCCTTTCACAAATCCATGCTGACTTGGACCTATCATGTCACCTCTTTCCAAATGCGCTGCTGTGACATCCTTAATAATTGATTCCATCATTTTACCCACTACTGATGTCAGGCTGACCGGTCTATAATTCCCTGTTTTCTCTCTCCCTCCTTTTTTAAAAAGTGGGGTTACATTGGCTACCCTCCACTCGATAGGAACTGATCCAGAGTCAATGAAATGTTGGAAAATGACTGTCAATGTATCCGCTATTTCCAAGGCCACCTCCTTAAGTACTCTGGGATGCAGTCCATCAGGCCCTGGGGATTTATCGGCCTTCAATCCCATCAGTTTCCCCAACACAATTTCCCGACTAATAAAGATTTCCCTCAGTTCCTCCTCCTTACTAGACCCTCTGACCTCTTTTATATCCGGAAGGTTGTTTGTGTCCTCCTTAGTGAATACCGAACCAAAGTACTTGTTCAATTGGTCTGCATCTCTTTGTTCCCCGTTATGACTTCCCCTGATTCTGACTGCAGGGGACCTACATTTGTCTTTACTAACCTTTTTCTCTTTACATATCTATTGAAACTTTTGCAATCCGCCTTAATGTTCCCTGCAAGCTTCTTCTCGTGCTCCATTTTCCCTGCCCTAATCAAACCCTTTGTCCTCCTCTGCTGAGTTCTAAATTTCCCCCAGTCCCCGGGTTCGCTGCTATTTCTGGCCAATTTGTATGCCACTTCCTTGGCTTTAATACTATCCCTGATTTCCCTTGATAGCCACGGTTGAGCCACCTTCCCTTTTTTATTTTTACGCCAGACAGGAATGTACAATTGTTGTAGTTCATCCATGCGGTCTCTAAATGTCTGCCATTGCCCATCCACAGTCAACCCCTTAAGTATCATTCGCCAATCTATCCTAGCTAATTCACGCCTCATACCTTCAAAGTTACCCTTCTTTAAGTTCTGTACCATGGTCTCTGAATTAACTGTTTCATTCTCCATCCTAATGCAGAATTCCACCATATTATGGTCACTCTTCCCCAAGGGGCCTCGCACAATGAGATTGCTAATTAATCCTCTCTCATTACACAACACCCAGTCTAAGATGGCCTCCCCCCTAGTTGGTTCCTCGACATATTGGTCTAGAAAACCATCCCTTATGCACTCCAGGAAATCCTCCTCCACCGTCTTGCTTCCAGTTTGGCTAGCCCAATCTATGTGCATATTAAAGTCACCCATTATAACTGCTGCACCTTTATTGCATGCACCCCTAATTTCCTGTTTGATGCCCTCCCCAACATCACTACTACTGTTTGGAGGTCTGTACACAACTCCCACTAACGTTTTTTGCCCTTTGGTGTTCTGCAGCTCTACCCATATAGATTCCACATCATCCAAGCTAATGTCTTTCCTAACTATTGCATTAATCTCCTCTTTAACCAGCAATGCTACCCCACCTCCTTTTCCTTTTATTCTATCCTTCCTGACTGTTGAATACCCCTGGATGTTGAGGTCCCAGCCCTGTTCATCCTGGAGCCTCGTCTACATAATCCCAATCACATCATATTTGTTAACATCTATTTGCACAGTTAATTCATCCACCTTATTGCGGATACTCCTTGCATTAAGACACAAAGCCTTCAGGCTTGTTTTTTTTAACACCCTTTGTCCTTTTAGAATTTTGCTGTACAGTGGCCCTTTTTGTTCTTTGCCTTGGGTTTCTCTGCCCTCCACTTTTCCTCATCTCCTTTCTGTCTTTTGCTTTTGCCTCCTTTTTGTTTCCCTCTGTCTCCCTGCATTGGTTCCCATCCCCCTGCCGTATTAGTTTAACTCCTCCCCAACAGCACTAGCAAACACTCCCCCTAGGACATTGGTTCCGGTCCTGCCCAGGTGCAGACCGTTCGGTTTGTACTGGTCCTACCTCCCCCAGAACCGGTTCCAATGCCCCAGGAATTTGAATCCCTCCCTGCTGCACCACTGCTCAAGCCACGTATTCATCTGCGCTATCCTGCGATTCCTACTCTGACTAGCACGTGGCACTGGTAGCAATCCCATGATTACTACTTTTGAGGTCCTACTTTTTAATTTAGCTCCTAGCTCCTTAAATTCGTTTCGTAGGACCTCATCCCTTTTTTTTACCTATGTCGTTGGTTCCAATGTGCACCACGACAACTGGCTGTTCTCCCTCCCTTTTTAGAATGTCCTGCACCCGCTCCGAGACATCCTTGACCCTTGCACCAAGGAGGCAACATACCATCCTGGAGTCTTGGTTGCGGCTGCAGAAACGCCTATCTATTCCCCTCACAATTGAATCCCCTATCACTATCGCTCTCCCACTCTTTTTCCTGCCCTCCTGTGCAACAGAGCCACCTACGGTGCCATGAACTTGGCTGCTGCTGCCCTCCCCTGATGAGTCATCCTCCCCAACAGTACCCAAAGCGGTGTATCTGTTTTGCAGGGGGATGATCACAGGGGACCCCTGCACTACCTTCCTTGCACTACTCTTCCTGCTGTATTTTAGCTCAAACTACAAGTTTAAAGTTACCTGGGCCCTTCCCACGGCCCCTATTGCTCTTTGTTTTCATGGGTGAGCGCGGGAACTTTGCTCAAATTTGACTTTCCAATTCCTGGATTTCTCTGCCATTAGTACAATGCTACTCCACTGGACTGCACTGTAAGACTCAGCTGCAGTGACTCCGATCTTATATTCAGGTGCTTAAATTTAAAGATAACCTTTTCTAGCTTACAGACCATTCCTCATTGATACTGTTACCTGCTGAGTCTATGACTGTCCTACTGGTTTATTTTGCTGCTTTGTGGGTCCAGGCCAGAAATTCCCTCTCCTGGGTTGACGTCCATTTCTCTGCCATTTCTGGATCGCATGGTGGTCTCCAACTTCGCCACAGCTTTCTTCCCCACAACAATTCCCCACATTGTCACAAAAATTCTATGATTCGATGAAATACCTCCTGGTTACTGTGCCCTCCCAAATCACTACTCCAACTCCTACCAGAATGTCCATCCACATGTGAACAAGATCATTACCATCCATAAGCTTATTGTGGTAATTGCATTCAAATTATGGCCTTGAAGGAAACTTGGCTGAAAGGTGATGACACCTTCCAACTTCACAAAGCCTGGCTATACCTTTCACCACTTGCCCTGTCTAAATCGCCCTATTCTCAATCTTTAAAAAAGATCAGCCCAGATGGGACTTGAACCCACAATCCCTGATTTAGAAGGCCAGTGCCTTATCCATTAGGCCACTGGGGCTGAATACATAAAGTGACCCACCTGAGTGTAATTGACCACTCTGAAATGTGACAGCTGCCTCACATTTTCAGAGTCTCAGATCTGGACCCACAACTTTCTGACTCAGATGTGAGAGTGGTACCCAATAAGCACAGCTGGAAGCTATTTTCTCCCATCATACCTGCTTCTGCTAGCGGCATATCGGCGTCATCTACAACAACAACTTGCAATTATATAGTGCCTGTAACATAGTAAAACATTCCAAGGCGCTTCACAGGAATGTTATCAAATAAAATTTGGCACCGAGCCACATAAGGAGATATTAGGACAGGTGAGAAAAACCTTGGTCAAAGAGGTAGGTTTTAAGCAGCATCTTAAAGGAAGAGAGAGAGGTAGCGAGGCGGAGAGGTTTAGTAAGGGAATTTCAGAGCTTAGGGCCCAAGCAACTGGAGACATGGCCGCCAATGGGGGAGTGATTATAATCAGGGATGTACAAGAGGCCAGAATTGGAGAAGCATTGAGATCTCGGGGGGTTGTCGGGCTGGAGGAGGTTAGAGCGATAGGGAGGGGAAAAGCCATGGCGTGATTTGAAAATAAGGATGAAAATTTTAAAATCGAAGCGTTGCAGGACCTGGAGCCAATGTGGATAAGCGGGCACAGGACTTGGTGCGAGTTAGGATACGGGCAGATGACTTTTGGATGCGCTCAATTGATGAGTCCCATTTTTGTGGTGTTTTCCCGTTCAATGAAAGAAATAAAATTACAAAATGGAAGAAAAAGCTTTAATTCACTGAACCGAATTACTTAACATGAGATGCACCAAAGTGATCATTAACAGAAAAGAGCACAATCGAAAATGAAGACATCTAGATGCAAGAGAAAGCCTTAACTCATAATTATATCATAACAAATCAGTAAACCGAAAGAAATAAAATGAGTGACTGAAAGAAAAGGTGTTAATTCAATGAAATAAGACACATTCCTTGAGGGAAATTCAAGCTGGCTCCTGGGCTGTCAGCTCCCTCGCTCTGTAACCCTACCCTGGGGCATTCAACACCATCCTTTACCCTTTCTCCCCCAATCTCCTCTATTCTACTGTTTAATTTCCCCAGGTTCCAATAATGGCTACATTTTAGTTCAAACAACCCTGGTCATCACTGCCTGTTCTGGGCAATTTTCCACTTTTCAGTATACCATTTGTCCCAGCCTAAACTGCCATATTGTCAATATTTAAAAAGACATACACCCCAGATGGGACTTGAACCCACAATCCCTGGCTTAGGAGGCCAATACCTTATCCATTAGGCCACTGGGGCAGAATACAGAAAGTGACCCACCTGACGGCAATTGACCACTCTGAAATGTGACATCTGTCTGACATTTTCAGAGTGTGAGAAAGTTGAGCACAGATAGAAGCCATTTTCTTCCATCATATCTGCCACTGGCAGCGCCACACCAGAGCCATCTACAACAACAACTTGCATTTATATAGTACCTTTAACATAGTAAAACCTTCCAAGGTTTTTTACAATAGCGTTATGAAACAAAATTTGACACCGAGTCACATAAGGAGATATTCGGAGAGGTGACCAAAAAATTGATCAAAGAGGTAGGTTTTAAGAAGCAACGTAAAGGAAGAGGGAGAGACGTAGCGAGGTGGAGAGGTTTAGGGAGAGAATTCCAGAGCTTAGGACCTAGGCACTTTAAGGCATGGCCACCAATAGTGGAGCAAAAAAAATCGAGGCTGAGCAAGAAGCCAGAATTAGAAGAATGAAGAGTAAGAAAAGTAGGCTAAAAAGTAGAACAAAAAATGTGAAATGAATAACAATATCATCACAAATTCACTTTTCTTTTACTTGTCAGACTGGAAACATTTTTGGAGATCCCCATCATCTCTGCAGGAAGCTTTGGGTTATCCTGTGATTTTAAACCCAATATGACCAGGATGCTGCCCACGGGTAGGAAGCTCTCCAACTTTTTGGTAGCGCTCTGGGCGGACGAGAAAAGGATAAAGCTGCACAAGTGGGACTCGACGTATTTCTACAAAAAAAATTTAACTACGGAATCCTGTTTCTGGTAGGTGCTTGTTATATATTCCACCTCGGAATAAGATTGATACTCTTCTCATAGTACTCGCTACTCTCTCCAAATGGGTCTCACCTCCTGGGCTGAGATGCTCCAAATTTGTCACAAGTGAATGAACCTCCTCGCCATAGTTAAAGTCACCCAGTATGACACAGCCAATGAACCTCATCCCCAGAGCCAAGAGGCTTCTGTCTCTACTTTCAGCCGACTATAGTTACATAACGAGATTGAAGAAATATGGTCAGTGTGTTTTTTGGACGGTCCATTGGAAGGATTGAGCCTGATGGGCTGGCCTCTTCTCATTTAATATCTGCCAACAGAGTTGACATCAAGAGCATTTAGGTCCCTGGAATATGGAGAACTCAAATGTCCACACATTTAGGCCCCTGCATGATAAAGGCAAGCCTTTACTTTGGCCATGAAGACTGCAAGCAGGCCTGTCAGAAGCACAGGGCTTTCCATCTCAGACAAGAAAGCCGCAGAGACCACGAGCAATTGAAGCTGGATACAGGCAGGGAAAGGGATGTTTCTCCCAGGTTTTGATTTCTACCTCAGGAGCAACAAACCTGTTTTGATTCTATAAAACATTAAAGAGCTCTTTTGCCACAACAGACTCCAAGACACATCCCTGTCCACTTACTGAACGAAAGGCATAGTCTTCCGCATGGTTCCTGGGTCAATGTGATAGGCTGTGCCCTATAGTTCAGTAAACGGACGGGGATGTGTACTGGAGCCATCAAGAGAAACCATCCCAACCACAGTTTTGCCCAAGGCTTCTCTTGGAAATGCTGCAACAGACTGCACCAGCGAGTGTTGGATGGTGGTGATTCCCAGTCCCTCCTTCCCTCACCCCCATGTGTCCCAGCTTGGCTCAGTTGTTAGCACGCTAATCTCTGAGTCATGACTGTAGGTTTAAGCCCCACTCCAGGGCTTGAGTATATAATCTAGACTGATAACTCAGTGCAGTACTGGTGGGAGATGATGTGCTCTAGATGTTAAACCAAGGGGCCATTTGCATGTTCCAGTGGCTGTGATGGCTATTAAAGATTCTATAACCATTTCAAAGGAAATTTCGGCTCTTCTCTTGATATCCTGGCTATCATTCCTCCCTCAGCCAACAGCTCCAAAAATGGCTGTTTGTAGGATATTGCAAGGTATGCGTTGGCTTCTGCATTTGTTGAGAAGAACCTGCATTTATGTAGCACCGATCCTGTCCTCAGGACATTTACATAACACCAGTCACTGCACTTCAAAGTAATGTCATTGGTGGTGAAATATTTGAGACATTTCTCAGAGGAGCAATAAGGTTCTTTACAAATGGCCGTCGGTCCTGATTTCAGTAACAGCATTGTGGGCAATTGCTACATGTATTGCCCACAGGAAAACATCTAATTCCAATTCAGTATAGCCCCCTTCACTTGGAACCGGTTACTTTGCTTTCCTTCTTTTACTGGAGCGCAAGGAAAGGAGAAGGAACAGCACTGAATTCCACCTTAGCCAACACCCTACAGCCAGGTGAAGTACTCATAATATTACTGATGTTATGTATCCAATAACTGTTAGACTGAGTACTGTTTAACTCCAAGAGGGATGACCTTGGCTCTGCTTTATTAAGGCCCAAAGTGACTAATATACAAAATGGCTGGCCCTTAATACTTGGGCTGCACACACATGCGTGCAGCCCAATGGCCTCCAACAGTGACGCCATCTAGTGGCTAGTGATGGCAAAAGTACATACATGACAATACTCCACTCTGAGATATTAACACAGTCTTTTACAAATTGAGACAGTCTGGTGTTTTATGCTCCCGGGTTGACCGTCTCAGTTCAACTCCAGCCGTGGGTAAGTGCTCAGAGGCTGTTGTGACTGGTGGCTGGGTGGCTGACTTGGTGGGAGTGGCAATGGCCATGTCAGGGATTGAAAGTCCATTTTCATTGAATATGTCAGTGATTGAAAGTCCCGATTCACTGATGGCCACTGAGTCCTCTGATGACTGGGGGTAGGTTGGTTGGTCGTCGATTGTCTCTTCCTCCGACTGTTCCGGTTCGTCTGTGTGCCGCAGCTTTGTCTGATCCATATGTTTCCTGCATGTTTGCCCATTTTTGAGCTTGACAATAAATACTCTGTTTGTTAGCCTCTTTGGCCATGGCAGTACCAGCGATCCACTTGGGACCCTGACCATAATTCAGGACATATACAGGATCATTTACAGAAATATCGCGTGACACAGCTGTGCAATGGTGATACCCTTGCTGACTTTGTCTTCTATATTCAACATGATTATTCAAGTCAGGGTGTACAAGAGATAGTTTGGTCTTAAGACCTCTCTTCATCATTAGTTCAGCAGGCGAGACCCCTGTAAGCGTGTGTGGTCTTGTCCTGTAACTAAGCAGTATGATGACAGGCGGATCTGCAGTGACCCTTGGGTTACTCGCTTCATACTCTGCTTTATGATTTGGACAGCATGTTCTGCTTGCCCATTGGATGCAGGTTTGAACGGTGCTGACCTTACATGTTTGATACCATTGAGTTTCATGAACTCTTGAAACTCCTGACTGGAGAAGCACGATCCGTTGTCGCTAACAATGATGTCAGGCAGACCATGTGTCGCGAACATGATACTGAGATTCTCAATGGTAGCTGTGGATGTGCTGGATAACATGATTATACACTCTATCCACTTCGAACATGCATCCACCACAACTAAAAACATCTTCCCCAGGAAGGGACCCTGCAAAGTTGATGTGGATCCTGGACCATGGTTTGGACGGCCACGACCACAGCGGCGATTCTGCTGGTGCTTTGCTGAGCTGCATGCAAGTGTTGCACTGATGCACACATGATTCCAGCTCAGATTCAATTCCCGACCACCATTTATGAGACCTGGCGATGACTTTCATCATTCCAATGCTGGAATGTGTGCTATGCCGCTCACGTACAAATGTTTCTCTCCCTTTCTTGGGCATAACAACACGATTGCCCCACAGTATACAATCCGACTGAATAGATAGTTCATCTTTGCGACGAATGTAAGGTTTGGTCTCCTCGCACATTTGCTTGGGTATGGCAGATCAATCACCTTTGAGGATGCAGCTCTTCACCACCGATAAAATCGGGTCCTGGCTGGTCCAGGTCTTAACTTGTTGAGTTGTGACAGGGGTTCCTTCACTCTCAAAAGCATCCATAACTAACAATAGGTCTGCCGGTTGTGGCATTTCCACCTCCGGCGTGGGCAACGGCAGACGGCTCAATGCATCGGCACAATTCTCGGTGCCAGGTCTATGGCGAATGACATCATCATAAGCGGATAATGTCAGCGCCCACCTCTGCATGCGGGATGAAGCATTGGTATTGATACCTTTGTTTTCAGAGAACAGTGAAATGAGCGGCTTAAGCATAGAAACATAGAAACATAGAAAATAGGTGCAGGAGTAGGCCATTCGGCCCTTCAAGCCTGCACCACCATTCAATAAGATCATGGCTGATCATGCACTTCAGTACCCCATTCCTGCTTTCTCTCCATACCCCTTGATCCCCTTAGCCGTAAGGGCCATATCTAACTCCCTCTTGAATATATCCAATGAACTGGCATCAACAACTCTCTGCGGCAGGGAATTCCACAGGTTAACAACTCTCTGAGTGAAGGAGTTTCTCCTCATCTCAGTCCTAAATGGCCTACCCCTTATCCTAAGACTGTGTTCCCTGGTTCTGGACTTCCCCAACATCGGGAACATTCTACCCGCATCTAACCTGTCCCGTCCCGTCAGAATCTTATATGTTTCTATGAGATCCCCTTGTGATCTGTCTCCAGTTCAAACTGAAGATCAAACAGGTACTGATGAATCTTTTTAACCCCATACACACAGGCTAGTGCTTCTTTCTCTACCATGCTGTAGGCTCTTTCCCCTTTAGACAAACTTTTTGAAGCATAAGCGACTGGTTGAAGTTTACCCGACTCATTAGCTTGTTGGAGTACGCAACCAATTCCATATGACGAAGCATCACAGGTCAATACTAAACGTTTACATGGGTCATAATGTACCAGCAGCTTGTTAGAGCAAAGCAGATTAGTGACTTTCTCAAAAGCTCTGTCTTGAGATGCACCCCACACCAAGTTGTCGCCTTTTCTTAGCAGCATGTGCAGTGGTCGTAATAAGGTGCTCAATTTAGTTACCGAAGTAGTTGAGTAGACCCAGGAACGAACGCAGCTCCATCACATTCTGTGGCTTGGGTGCATTCTTGATGGCCTTGGTTTTCGTGTCCGTGGGCCTGATGCCGTCAGCAGCAATTTTTCTCCCCAGGAATTCGACCTCTGGTGCCATGAAGACGCACTTCGAGCGTTTCAGTCTGAGTCCCACTTTGTCCAGATGATGTAGGACCTCTTGTTCAGATGTTCCTCGGAGTCATGACCTGTGATCAAGATGCCATCTTGGAACACGACGGTTCTGGGAACGGACTTCAGTCGATTCTCCATGTTCCTCTGAAATATTGCTGCAGCCGAGCGAATTCTAAAAGAGCACCTCTGATAAATAAACAGTCCTTTATACATGTTAATGCATGTAAGTCTCTTCGACATCTTGACCAGCTCCTGTGTCATGTTGGCCAACGTCAAGTCCAGTTTGGTGATTGACTTCCACCCGGCTAGTGCTGCAAACAAATCATCAGCCTTCGGTAACGGGTACTGATCCTGTTTCAAAACCCTGTTGATCATAGCCTTACCGTCTCCACAGATTCTGACTGTGCCATCACTTTTCAGCACAGGAACAATGGGGCTGGCCCATTCATTAAATTCATCCAGTGATATGATCCTTTCACACTGGAGTCTGTCCAGTTCGATTTCGACCTTCTCCCTCATCATATATGGAACTGCCTGAGCTTTATGATGGACGGGTCTTGCATCCGAGTCCACGTGGATCTGCACCTTGGCTCCCGTGAAGTTGCCGATGCCTGGTTCGAACAGCGAAGGGAACTTGCTCAGTACTTGGGCACATGTATCTTTCTCCGACGACAATGCCTTGATGTCGTTCCAATCGCAGCTGATTTTTTCAAACCAGTTCCTGCCGAATAGTGTTGGGCCATTGCCTGGGACAATCATAGCGGTAACTCGTGAACCACACCGTCATACGACACTTTAATTGTGGCACTGCCAATCACCGTTATGAGTTTTTTTGTGTACATGCGCAACTTGGCATTGACTGGACTCAGCCTGGGCCTCACAGCACTTAGGATCCCATAGCTTGTCTAATGCCCTCTGGCTCATTATCGATTGACTCGCCCTCATGTCCAGTTCCATCGATACTGGCACCTCATTAAATTTCATGTTGATCATTATCAGTTTGCTCTTAGTTAGGAACGAGTACAGTCCATACACTTCCTCCTCTGGTATCTCGGATTGCATATCCGGATCCGCGCTATACTGGTCATCATCCTCCACGTGGTGTGTCGCAGCACGCTTGCTCATCTGCGGACACTTGCGCTGAAGATGCCCCATTCTCAGACAGCCTTTGCAACTAAATTGCTTAAATCGGCACTGCTGGTGCTGGTGATTTCCCCCACAATGCCAACAGGGAGAAATCGGATGCATTCCCGCTAGCGGACTTTGGGCAGCCACAGGTTTTGCGTACGCAGTCGGGTAGGCCCTGCCACGTGCCGCTCTGCCGAACACCGAATCAATCATATTTACAGTACTTGCCGAGTTATGATTTTTCACTGATATCTGCTTTATCCGTCGTTATGTATGACTGGGTGATCGTGATGGCCCTGTTCAAGTTCAATGTCTCCACTGCCAGTAGTTTACGCTGAATCACCTCGTGGTTGATGCTGATTACAAAAAAGTCCTGCAGCATGTGTGCCAACACAGCCCCGAACTTACATGGTCCCACTAGACGTCTCAGATCGGCAACAAATTCCGCTGCATTCTGGCCCTCTGAGCGAACGTGCGTGTAAAATCTGTATCTCAAGATGATGATGCCTTCATCTCGCTTAAGGTGGTCCTGTACCAGTGTAAACAGTTCTTCATACGTTTTCTCTGTTGGACTCACAGGCTGGAGTAGATTCTTTATCAGACCATAAATTTTTGGACCGCTAACCGTGAGGAACACCGCCCGGCGCCGATTTGCGTCGCCGACCTCCTCCATTTTGTTGGCCACGAAGAACTGGCTCAAACGGCTCACAAAGTCTGCCCAATCTTCTCCTTCCACAAATCGCTCCAACAATCCAATTGTGCTCATTTTTGCATGCAAAGGTTCTTGTTGCCTCGTTGCCAAATATTGGTATATGCAATAACTATTAGACTGAGTACTGTTTAACTCCAAGAGGTATGACCTTGGCTCTGCTTTATTAAGGCCCAAAGTGACTAATATACAAAATGGCTGGCCTTTTATACTTGGGCTGTACACACGTGCGTGTAGCCCACTGGCCTCCAAAAGTGGCGCCATCTAGTGGCTAGTAACCCCAAAAGTACATACATGACAGCTATGGTACTAGCAGTGGCAGATATAATGGGAGAAAATAGCTTCTATCTGTGCTCAACTTTCTCAGACTCTGAAAATGTGAGGCAGAAGTCACATTTCAGAGTGGTCAATTACCCTCAGGTGGGTCACTTCATGCATTCAGCACCAGTCGCCTAATGGATAAGGCACTAGCCTCCTAAGCCAGGGATTGTGGGTTTGAGTCCCACCTGAGGGTGATGTCTTTATATAAAGATTGTCAATATGTTGGTTGGACAAGTGGTGGAAGGTATCGCCAGGTGGGGAGGCTTCATTTGGACCAAGGTGTCATCAACTTCAAATTTGTGCAAAGTTCCAGTGCTCACTGATGGTCACAGGGCAGGCAGGGTCAGTAGACATGGTATCTCCCTAAATAGCTCTGCCTTGCTACCTCTCTCTTCTCCTTTAAGACACTCCCTAAAACCTACTGCTTTGACTGAGAAATGAGCCATGCCTCTGTGGATCACACTGTTGTTTCTGAGTCAGAATGTTGTGGGTTCAAATCCCATTACAGACAGTTGAACACAAAAATCTAGCTGACACTTCAGTGCAGAGGAGGTGCTGTATTTTGGCTTGATTGATGACGGAAAGTGTCATGGACTGTGAGACAAGTTTCCTTCAAAACTGAAATGTCAATACAATCATCCACAATAAGCTCATGGATAGACACAAGTGGGTAGGGCAGAGTAACCGAGAGGTATACTGAAGGTATTTCTGTGAAAATGTGGAGAATTGTTCTGTGGCAGAAAGTGAGGATGAAGTTGGAGGCCGCCCTAAGATCCAGAAATGGACTTTAACCCAGGAGAGGGAATTTCTGGCCAGGACCCACACAGCAGCAAAATAAACCAGAAGGACAGTCATAGACTCAGCAGGTAACAGTAGCTATGGGGAATGGACTGTAAACTACACAAAATTCCTTTCAAAGAACAACTGAGTAGAAGATCAGAGTCACAGCAGCTGACTGAGTCTTACAGTGCAGTCCAGTGGAGTAGCATAGTATGAATGGCAGAGAAATCCAGGAATTGTGAAGTCAAATTTGATCAAAGTTCCAGGGCTCACCCATGAAAACAAAGAGCAATCGGGGTCAGGGGATAGGCACTGGGCACGGTATCTCCATAAACATCTCCGCCTCACTACCTTTCTCTCCTCCTTGAAGACGCTCCTTGAAACCTACTTCACTGACCAATTGCCCTCAGGTGGGTCACTCCATGTATTCAGCCCCAGTGGCCTAATGGATAAGGCACTGGCCTTCTAAGCCAGGGATTGTGGGTTCGCGCCCCACCTGGGGTGATGTCTTTTAAAGATTGACAATACGGCAGTTGAGGTTGGGCAAGTGATGGAAGGTATCGCCAGGCAGGGAGGCTTCATTTGGACCTGTAGTGTTTGCAGGCACTCCAGTAATGACTCCACGAGGTAAGGTATTACACTTGAACTGTTGTGACTTTAGTCCATTTATTGCAGCTCCTGAATGAGGTTACAGTAAGGTGGGCTCCCTTTCATACCTGGTTACCTCTGGTGTACAGGTGACCTCTAGGTCTCCACCTGTTGCACCCTCTCGTGGTACAGGCATATTATATACAGTGTGAAGATACATTCATTGGTCTTATGTAACTGTACTTTGAGTGTACAGGGTATATACATACACAACATCACTCCCCCCTTGTGCCACTGGCCTTTGCACTGGGTGCTCTGGCCCTCGACTTGAGTGCCCAAAGCCCTTGCACTTTGTCTGTGTTTGGGAATGGCTCTCTCCCTGTCGACCCCCAAGTCCTTATTGCCACGACATTGGGAAATGGTCAGCAGTGGACGGTTGAAGGTTGAAGTGGGGTTTTGAGTGAGTTCTGGGTGTGATCCATGTGTGTCCATGGCTACATACCCCCATTCCCCCCCCCACCCCCATACATAGACCATGCGTGTGGCTTGACATTTGCATTTACACACATGTACAAAAAAAAAACGATTGGTTACATGACTGTTTGGGTTTAGCAGTGGTGGAACACATACATTTTACAGGTGAGGTACATACATGGTATTGCAGTCTTGCCCCTGGGGTGTAGGTGCAGGTGGGTGAGGACGCTAGTTCCAGAGTAACCGGACTGTGTCCAGGTTGTCTGATGGCGGCGCTGCGCCCCCTGCCAGCTGGGTGGGCCCAAGTCGCTCCCTTGGCTGGGTCTCAGGGCCTTTGCCGTTACCTAGTGGTGGGCAGAGCCACAGGAATGTGTGGCTTCCCTGTCCTCCTTTGAGAGCTGCAGGGTCTCCCTGCTGCCCTTCAGCGGTAGTGGGAGCCTGGTCATCCCAGGTCCCATCGGGAGGGCTGGATGTTGCTGGTCTCTTGCTCCCTGTGCTGGCCCTGGTGGCCAGAGGGGTCGGGCCGATCTGGAACAGGGTGCCGGTAGTGGTGTCTGTGCCGTCCGCTGATCGCTGGCCCTGCAGTGGGTAAGCTCCCACTGTGTGTGGCCACACTTCCTGGGGCATCGCCTTGGTCCCGGAGTTGCAGGCTACATGATTGGGTAGCCCGCTGGACCTGGGTGCTTCAAACGGGAGATTGCCCTTGGTTTTGTCGGTGAGCATCTTGAACCTGGCATCACACATTATTCCATTGTTTACATTCATGATACATTGTCTTCGATCGCTTTCAGGTACGAGTTCACATTTGTCAATTACATCTTTACGCTCAATTACATATTTTCCCTGTATATTACCAGCATCGCTCTACAATATTACATTTAGATACTTGTGTTCATCAATTACACCTTTTCCGCTTATCCTACCAGCATCGCTATTCAACGGTACAGTTAAATACTTGCATTTGTTAATTACATGTCTCACATTAGTATCACCGGCATCTCTGCACAAAAAGTGGAACTATCCCTTTAATTGTTCTGGGTTGCCGGTCTCCTTTAAGAGTGCTTTGCAATCTTTATCCCAATCCGGTTCGCTGCTCGGCATCACGTGTTGCTCCCTTAACGCTGCCCCTCGTGGTCTAGTCGCGGCCATCTTGATTTCAGGCACTTCGCCTCGTGGTGTAGGCGCCACCTTTTCACTCTCTTCGAGGTAGGCTGCGGTGATCCTTCTCTCTCCAGGGTCTGCCACCGAAGCCGGAGAAATACCTTCTGTGTCGATCTTCTCCCTTCTGAGTCCTGCCATGGCCCGGAAGGTGTACTCTGTCCGTTCAGGTTGGATCATCTCGCCGTTGGGTGGTGCGTCTGCGCAGTCGAGCTGGACGGTAAGATCTTCAGGTGCTGCGATGGATTCAAATTTGGGGCCGCCTAGGACGTCGATCGCCAGGGCCTGGAGGCTTTCCCAGCTCCAACAGATTTGGATTTGCTTCATCCAACTTCTTCCTAGCAGCGTTGGACCATCACCAGCAACGACCCACAAAGGTAGCTTGTGCATCGCACCGCCGTGGGACACCTGGACATCCACGCTGCCAACGACTGGGATGGTGTCGTTTGTGTAAGTGAGCAGCTTCACCTGGATCGGGAGCATTTTGGGTTGTTTGATAGAGTTGTTCCAGAGTTTCTCGAAGGCCGCCTGATTCATCAGCGATGGGCTCGCCCCTGTGTTGACCTCCATCAAGACTGGAACACCGTTGATTTCAATTTCTATTTTCAACGAGGAACTCTCGGTGGAGCAGATAAACACTCCGTATATCTCTTCCTGGGGCTGAACTGCATCCTGGACTCTCTCCTCCTCTTCATCAGTGCTGGAACCCGGATGATCGGCTAACCCTTCAGCGACGCGGTGAGTAAAATTTCTTTTACATATTCGCTGGAGATGGCCTTTAGTGTTACAGCCTTTGCAAGTAGTGTCTTTGTATCGGCACTGGTGGGCCCTGTGATTTCCTCCACAGCGCCAGCATGGGGCTGGCCGGTTGGCCCCATGCGGCGGACTCGGGTACAGGGCTCGGGGTCACAGTCTTGCCTCTGAAAGGCGCCATTCGGTTCATGGTACTTGCCGGGTTAGAGTCCTGGGGTTGAGTCATCATCCTTCTGGAATCGCAGGCCGAGGCCACGAACGCTTGGCTCCCGCTAATTGCTTTCTGCAGGATGACGGTGGTATCCACAGAGAGCAGCCTGTGGGGGGGGGGGGTCTTCGTGGCCGATTCCAATATCAAAGATGTCCTTCAGTGCGTCGGTGAGGTGGTCACCAAAATCACACAACCGTCTCAAGTCTGCAGCGTATTTTGCGATTTCTTGGCCTTCGGGCCGCCGGTGTGTGTATAACTCTGGCTGTGAGGATGCTCTCTTTTTGCTTAAGCTGTTCCTGTATGCGTTACGAGCTCCGCGAACGTTTTCGTTGTCATCTTCTCTGAGCCTAGCAAGTCCCTGACAAGGCCATGAATGGTGGGCCCACAACTGCTGAGCAGTATGGCTCTGCGCTTATCAGCCAGCGAGGTTGGTGTGTTTCCAGCCAGGTCGTTCGCGATGAAGTGGTGTTCTAGCCTTTCCACAAAGGCATCCCAATCTTCTCCATCAGCGAATTGCTGGATGTTGCTAAGTTTAAGCATTTTTCGTGTGGAATTCGTATTCTCGTCGCCAATTGTAGTGTTTGCAGGCACTCGCGTAATGACTCCACGAGGTAAGGTATTGCATTTGAGAGCTCCTGAATGAAGTTACAGTCAGGTGGGCTCCCTTTTATACCTGGTTACCTGCGGTGTGCAGGTGACCTCTAGGTCTCCACCAGTTGCACCCTCTGGTGGTACAGGCATATTGTATACAGTGTAAAGATACATTCATTGGCCTTATGTAACTGTACATTGAGCATACAGGGTATATACATATACAAAAAGACCAAGGTGTCATCAACTTCAAATTTGTGCAAAGTTCCAGTGCTCACTGATGGTCACAGGGCAGGCAGGGTCGGGGGATGGGTAGTGGACACAGTATTGCTCTAAACAGCTCCGCCTTGCTACCTCTCGCTCTTCCTTTAAGATACCCTCTAAAACCTACTGCTTTGACCCAGAAATGAGCCATGGCTCAGTGGGTAGCCCTCTCCCATTACAGACACGAACACAAAAATCTAGCTGACACTTCAGTGCAGAGGAAGTGCTGCACTGTTGCAGGTGCTGTATTTTGGCTTGATTGATGACGCAAAGTGTCATGGACTGTGAGACAAGTTTCCTGCAAGCCCAAAATGTCAATACAATCATCCACAATAAGCCCATGGATAAACACAAGTGGGTAGGGCAGAGTAACCAAGAGGTATACTGGAGGTAATTCCGTGAAAATGTGGAGAATTGTTCTGTGGCAGAAAGTTAAGTTGGAGGCCACCCTAAGATCCAGAAATGGACTGTAGCCCAGGAGAGGGAATTTCTGGCCAGGACCCACACAGCAGCAAAATAAATCAGTCGGACAGTCATAGACTCAGCGGGTAACAGTAGCAATGGAGAATGGAATGTAAACTACACAAAATTCCTTTCAAAGTGTTATGTCTGTAATACTCTTATGAATGACTCCACGAGGTCTAGTATTGTAATTGAGCTGTTGTGACCTTAGTCCCATTTATTGTAACTCCAGAGTAAAGCACAAACATGGTGGGCAGCCTTTTATATTGGGCCCTGCACACCTATGCAGGTGACCCTCAGGTTTTCCACCACAGTGCCCTCTGGTGCCATACCTTATGTGACTATACAGTTAGTATACATGGTCTACATACATGACATCACTTCCCCCCAAGCCTTTAATGCAAATTGACTCGTACATTGATGGTGACCTGTGCTTTGCTCTTCCTGGTTGACCATTGGACGGTCGCTTCTAGCTTGGGTGGGTTGGTAGTGAGTGGAGGTCCCCGTGGTTTCTGGTTGTGAGTCCATGACTATTCCATTCTCCCCCCCAACACAGAGATCATGCTAATGGCCCGTTACACGCAAGTTGCATTCAAGTTCATCACATGGGTTTACATTTACATCTTGGTAATTTGTTGGATGGATTACAGTTGCATTTATTTTTGTGTGGTACATTTATTTGATCAATACAAGTATATCAGTACACAAGGACAGTCTAGTTCCAGCACGGCCGGATGAGATCCGGGTCGTCTGGTGGCGGCGCAGTGCCCCATGCTAGTGGGTCTGTGAGTGAGGTGAGCTCATTTTGCTCGAGTTGCCGGAGCTCGGGGCTCTTGCCGTTACTCCTAGTGTCGGGCAGGCCCAAAGACAGCTGATGTGTCTGTGACCTCCCTGTCCTTTTCGTTTGCGCAGTGTTGCTGCTGCTCCCTGGGAAGCGGTCTGAGCAAGTGAGCGTTTCGTCTAAGCGACGGTGTGGCTGCCTCGTCTTGTCTAACAGTTCACAGGGGACTGCTGACTCGCTTTCCTTGAGGCACCGTTGTGAGCACTCTCTAGTTTGGGATCCTGGCTGGTCCAGGTCCCGTTCGGAGGAGGCGTTGCGGGTGACCCTTCGCTCTTGGACATTGCCGTGGTGGCGAGTGGGTTTGTGGGCTGCGCTGTTTCCACCCGGGTGGTGAGCGATGGTAGCCGACTTGAGCATAGGCACAGTTTACTTTTTCTGGCCCGTAGCGGTTCATGCCATCGGATGCCTGCAATGTTAAACCGATCTGAGGCAGGGTATCGCTACCAGTGCCTCTGCTCTCCGGAGATCGTTTACTCTGTGGCTTGTCTACTTCTGTCAGCTGTGGGGACACTTTATGATACATCGTTCTGGTCCCGGGGACACAGGTTACAGCATTGGGTAGCCCGCTGGACCTGTATACGACCGTTAGGAGTTCGCCCGCTATAATGGCTGATTGCAATTTGCACCCAACATCGCTCAACAACATTTTGCTCATTACAGCTGGACTTTTACATTGGTTACCAATTTCAAGCAGTTCATTCAAAAATGGCAGGTTGCTGGCCTCCTTTAAAATGGCCTTATTACTTTTACCCCAATCATCTTCCTTGCGTGGAAGCACGTGCCATTGCTCCATTAGCGCTGCACCTCGTGGTTTGGGCGCCATCTTTTCCCTGTCCATGATGTCGACCTCCGCGATCTTCTTTCCCAGGGATTCTGCCACTGAAGCTGGGAAAGCGTCCTCGGATCCAATCTTCCTCCCCAGAAGTCCTGCCACTGAAACCGGGAAGGTGCGTTCTGGTCGTCTCGGCCGGATCATCGCCATGCAGTTGTGATGAGCGGTCTGTGCCTCGGGGGCTGCGCGGATCTGCTCTCCGATCCCTGGTCCAACCGAATGCGGGGGCTTGCTCTGCCTCTGAGCATGGGAGACGTCGATCGTTGGAGGGATGAAGTCTTCCCAGTTCCAATGAATCTTCCCCAGCCATCTTCTTCCAAGTAGCGTTGGTCCATCACCTGAAACAATCCACGATGGTAAATTGTGCACCACGCCATCATGGGATACACTTACATCCGCACTACCAACAACTGATATCAGTTCCTTGGTGTAGGTGCGCAGCTTTGCCTGAACCGGGATCAGCTTGGGTCGTTCAGCTTGATCGTTCCATAGCCTCTCAAAGGCTTCCTGGCTCATTACTGACTGACTCGCCCCCGTGTCCACTTCCATGAAGACTGGAACACCATTTATCTCGACTTCCATTATCACTGGAGGACAATCTGTGATGCAGGTATAGACTCCATACACTTCGTCCTGGGACTGAGCTGCCTCTCTAGCCATCTCCTCATAATCCGTGCTGGAGTCACAGCCATCTGCTGACTCCTCTTCCACGTGGTGAGTCACAGCTCTTTTGCACATTCGCTGGAGGTGTCCCTTTGTGCTGCAGCCTTTGCACACATAGCCTCTGAACCGACACTGATGAGCTCTGTGATTACCTCTGCAATGCCAGCATGATGCTATTCGACTTACGTTTGCACCCCTCGGCGGACTCTGAGTTAAAGGACTCGGGGGGGCCTGTACGCTCTGCCTTGGGCAGATTCACATTCAACAGTTCTGCCTCTGAAAGGCGCCATTCTATTTACAGAACTTGCCGGGTTTGAGTCCTGAGAGTGAGTCATTATCTGCTTGGAGCTGCAGCTTGAGGTCATGAATGCCTGGCTGATGCTGATGGCCTTCTGCAGAGTGACGGTGGTTTCAGCAGACAGTCGCCTGTGAAGAAGGACCTCATGACCGATGCCAATTACGAAGACGTCCCACAACGTATCGGCGAGGGATGCGCCAAATTCACACGGTCCTGCCAGCCTCCTGAGGTTGGCAGCTTACTTTGCGATTTCTTGGCCCTCAGGACGGCGGTGTGTATAAAATCGATGTCTGAAGTTGCATGATCAGCCATGTTCATATTGAATGGTGGTGCAGGCTCGAAGGGCCGAATGGCCTACTCCTGCACCTATGTTTCCAATCCGACCTTTCAGACTAAGAGCATGGGGGTGAGGGGGAGGGGGAGGATGAAGCCCCCACTGTTGTACTCACTCTGGAGGAGGTGCAGTTGCTGCCCATTGAGGTGTCCGCCCCTTTCCTGAGTGGTGCGAATGTTGGGACATTTCATGATTTCACATTGTCCGAGGCTGTGGCTCCCACTGGGATGCTGCGAGCCACACCCAGGATGAGGAGGAGAAGGAGAGCTCGACAGTGCTCTCCTGAGGTGCAGGATCTAACAGATGTGGTTCAGATGATGGCAATGAGTGCGGAGAGCATTGACCTTACCCGATCACTCCTGGACACCATCAGTGGGGTGGGTGATGAGGTATCAGGACCGTCGGGAGAAGTAAAAACACTCTCACGAGAAATGGGAACACTGTCCGGGAACATGAGGGAGGGAATGTCACAAGTAGCTGATACACTGTCAGTGAACATTAAGGAGAGAATGTCGCAGGTAGTTGAGACGCTGTCGGGACACATGAGGGAGGGAATGTCAGAGTTAGCTGCTGCAATAAGGGAACATGCCCAGACCCTATTGCCATTGATGGAATCAACTGCCACTGCCACTCCAATCCCCGGACCAGCCTCTGAAGAGGCCCAAGTCGGGCCTGCCACATTATCGCCTGCTCACGCCCCCCAACAAGAAGTGTGCATTACCGAGATTCTCAAAAGAATAAGCTTGGAACCAACCCGAGAAACATTGCCACCGCCTGCGGGCAGGGGTGGAGTCACCAAGACCAAGCGGAGCGGGCGGTCTTAGAATAAGGTGGAGGAGAGATGGGTGCAGCCTTTCTTTGCTGCTGTTGTTATCATTATTGTTGTTACTGTGTAACTGTTCTCAAATTAAAGGTTTTTTGTAAGTGATGTAAATTTACAAGTTTAAAAGTTTGTAAGTGATCTTAAAGTTTGTAAGTGATCTTAACTGAATACTTCAAAGTTTGATACAAGAATATTTTTATTAAAGTTAAGTTAAGTACAAACAAGTGTTAAAATTTTGAATAAAATATATTTTAAATTATAACTGAATCATTTACATTATTTGCTTCATTATTAACACAACTTTTTGATCGAAAGAAGAAGCATTTACATTATTTGCTCCATTAACACAACACAACATTACAGAACAGGTCCAAAGAGTAAACATGGTCCATTTGGAATAGTTGTCGCTGAGCCTTCGGGCAGCAATGCATTCACGGATGAACTGCTGGCGCAAGGCTCGAGCAATCGTTAAAAGGGCACGACGGCCCGCCCTCCTCCGTCGTCGTGCTCCGGGTTCAGGTAGTTGCATGGCTTCCTCGTCCTCCTCATCATCTGCATCTTCATCCTCATCATCAGCCACTCTCACCTAAGGTGGGTCTTCTTCTACCAGCTGCTGCTGCATCATGATGGCTAAGTTATGCAGCATGCAGCACACAACAGTGAACTGACCGACAATCTCAGGGGGGTATTGCAAGTAGCTTCCGGAATGGTCCAAGCATAGGAAATGCTGCTTCAAGATGCCAGTGGTCCTCTCTATTATGCTGCATGTTGCTGTATTTCCGCTCAGCTTCCGTACGAGTTACGTGTAGAGGCGTCATGAGCCAGGTGGCGAGGCCATATCCTTTGTCACCCAGCAGCCAGCTCTGCCCTTCTGGCTGCTGCTGAAACATGGCAGATATAGCGCTCTCGCGTAGGATGAACGCATCCTGGGTGCTCCCAGGGTATCTCGCATCAACCGCTATGATGCGATGCATGTTGTCACAGATGAGCTGAACGTTCACGGAGTGGATTCCTGTACATCTCGGAATCCTCCAAAAGTGCTCGCAAGGCGATGTGGGTATAATCAATGCAACCCCGTACCTTTAGGAAGCCAGCAATCCTGGAGAAGTCCACAGCCCTGTCACGCATTGCCTGGGTGGTCATGGGGAACTTTATGTAGTCATTCGTCCGGGCATATAGTGCAGCAGTCACCTGCCGAATGCAGGTATGTGTTGCATGTTGAGAAATGGCGCACACGTCCCCAGTTGTGGCCTGGAATGATCTAGATGCATAAAATGAAAGTGCAGCTGTTACCTTTACTTCAACTGACAAAGCAGTCCTCCTGACGCTTCTAGGGTGCAGGTCTGCTTTTATTACAGATCTCGGTTACAACTCTTTGCGGAAATGCAACCTTCTCATACAGTCTGCATAACCTAGATGCAGGTATGAATGCCTGTCTCGATATACTCGACTTGGATAAGGCCTCCTGCCCATTATCCTACGTGCTCTGAGGTTCCTCACCAATCTTCTCCCCTGCAGCACCATCATGCAAAAGGCTTACACGAGGTATGGCATTATCAATATTGCCCCCATAATTAAATTGTAGCTTTGCAAGAAGCTCAAAACAGCAGGACAAAGCACTCACACCTTCTTTCCTCTCTCTCTCCAAGCTGCGCAACCTAGTATGGACCACACCCTGGTCTGCGCATGTGCAATAGGCTTGCTTAGAACGGGAAGCTAGGCATTCAGTGAAGACATTTGGGGCACAAAGTCGAATGCAATTTTTAAATTTTTGATTTTTTTCAAAGTTCCCCATCACCGACCGAACGTCTCCTCACCGGGCTCGAGGGTCAGAGCTTCAGCCAGCAGAATCTCTCCCTCGCCTAGACACAAGGGCTCGGGACTCAGCTTCCACCCCCGCCCCCCCACGCCCCCACCCCCCACAAGGGCATCTTTTGAAGCCGAGCCCCGAGCCCCTGTGTCCGGGCGAGGGAGTGATTCTGCCGGCCGACGCTCCGACCCTCGAGCCCGGTGAGGAGACGTTCAGTGGTGGGGTGGTGCTTTGAAACAAATCCAAAATTAAAGAATTGCATTAGACTTCCAGTTTTTCCTTTTTGACTTTGAAAAAAATGAACATTTATGATGCATATTTTTTGCCTTCGTGACTCCCTCCAAAAATTCACCTAAAAACAATGGCGTCTTTCTGTGCCGATTTTGCAATGTGCGCTGCTTTTTCTTAAGTGCCCAGACATCAGGTTATGCCCCCTATGACGCAAAAGAATCGTAACCTAAAGAAATCATACCTAACTGAATTACGCTGGCGCAGAAACTTTGGGGAAACTTAGAGATTTTAATTTACTCCAAAAGAAACGGTGCATGGCGAAAAAATGGCGCAGATAACGGGGGGGAATTGACCCTATGATTCTATGAAACCAATCGAGAAAAAAGGAGAAATCTCTTTACTCAGAGAGTGATGAGAATGTGAAACTCACCACCATAGGAAGTGGTTGAGGCAAATAGCTTAGATACTTTCAAAAGGAAACTGGCCGGAAGAAAAGGGAGAAGAGACATAGAAATATAGAAACATAGAAAATAGGTGCAGGAGTAGGCCATTCGGCCCTTCAAGCCTGCACCACCATTCAATATGATCATGGTTGATCATGCAACTTCAGTGGAAGCAAGTCATCCTCGTTTCGAGGGACTGCCTAGAATGGGGATGATGAGTATCCCACTCCTGCTTTCTCTCCATACCCCATGATCCCTTTAGCCGTAAGGGCCACATCTAACTCCCTTTTGAATATATCTAATGAACTGGCCTCAACAACTTTCTGTGGTAGAGAATTCCACAATTCTCTGAGTGAAGAAGTTTCTCCTCATCTCGGTCCTAAATGGCTTACCCCTTATCCTTAGACTGTGACCCCTGGTTCTGGACTTCCCCAACATCGGGAACATTCTTCCTGCTTCTAACCTGTCCAACCCTGTCAGAATTTTATGTTTCTATGAGGTCTCCTCTCATTCTTCTAAATACCCTAGTCGATCCAGTCTTTCTTCATATGTCAGTCCTGCCATCCCGGGAATCAGTCTGGTGAACCTTCGCTGCACTCCCTCAATAGCAAAAATATCCTTCCTCAGATTAGGAGACCAAAACTGAACACAATATTTAAGGTGTGGCCTCACCAAGGCCCTATCCAACTGCAGTAAGACTTCCCTGTTCCTATACTCAAATCCTCTCGCTATGAGGGCCAATATGCCATTTGCCTTCTTCACCGCCTGCTGTACCTGCATGCCAACTTTCAATGACTGAGGTACCATGACACCCAGGTCTTGTTGCACCTCCCCTTTTCCTAATCTGTCACCATTCAGATAATATTCTGCCTTCCTGTTTTTGCCACCAATGTGGATAACCTCACATTTATCTTCATTATACTGCATTTGCCATGCATTTGCCCACTTACCTAACCTGTCCAAGTCACCCTGCAGCCTTTTAGCATCCTCCTCATAGCTTACACTGCCACCCAGCTTAGTGTTATCTCAAACTTGGAGATATTACATTCAACTCCTTTGTCTAGATCATTAATGTTGAAAGGCTGAGATGAAGAAAGTGGAACACCAGCACAGACTGGTTGGGCCGATTGCCTTATTTCCGTGCAGTAATGTAATTCTATATAATTTCCAGCATCCGCTGTATTTTGCTTTTGTTTGCGTGTATAATACTATTGGGTGCAAAACTCATAATATGTCTGGATGTATATATAATACTACTGGGTGTAGTACTCAATACTACTGGATATATACCTATATATACTTGGGAACGGTAGCATAGTGGTTATGTGACTGGTCTGGTAATCTCATAATCCCGCCCTGATAGCTGGGGAATTTAAATTCAGTTAATTAAATAAATCTGTAACGGTGACCATGTAACTACCAAAACTATGTCAAAACTGATCTGATTACGAATGTCCTTTAGGAAAGGAAATCTGTCATCCTCACCTGGTCTGACCTGTATGTGACTCCAGACCCACAGCATCCCTCTGCAATGGCCTAGCAAGCCACTCAATTGTATAGGGATGGGCAATAAAGGTTGGGCTTGCCAGCAACACTCACATCCCATGAATGAATAGAGAAATGTACATAATAATACTGGGTGTAATATTCATAACACGATTGGGTGCAGTACTTCTAATCCTACTGGGTGTAACAACACTGATTGCACTTCAAAAAGCAATCGCTTGGCTTTGGGGTGTCCTGGGTCGTGATGTGAGTGAAGTGTTATTCTTTCTTACAGGATGCGTCCCACTTTAACGGATTCTGTTTCTATGATTTTAGGTATATGAATGCTTTGGAAGCTGGGTCAGCTCAATTCTCTTTAGGTTTAGAGCTGACAGAAATCATCCGCGACCCAATGAAATTCAGGAACATAATGACTAAGCCAGGCAGGAAGAGTAACGGTGAGAATCATGGTTCTGCTCCGGGTGCTGTGTAAATATGTCATTCAGCTAAAACTTGCGGATGTCAGAAAACGGCGGAAGCGTTTAGTAAGCTGTCAGTCCCACAGGCGGAACTGTCACCTGATATCTCCATATGTTTTTTTCACCTAATTTCTTGTCCCCCCTTTTATGGAAACATTGTCCTCAGTACCTCAGCCAGTGACCCAATATAGAACTAAAGACATTCCAGGGAAAGCAAAATAAAAATATGGCTAACCAAGCCTATTGCTTTGATTGATCCAAGCCCTACGCTTCTCACCATATACCTCAGTCCCACCTATTTATCTTCTCACTTTATCCCTCAATCCCACCCTACCAGCCTTTTCACCATGTCCTTAAATCTAACCTATCTATTCACCATATCGCTCAATGCCACTGCCCTGCATTCTCACCATATCCCTCAATCCCACCTAGCCACCTTCCCACTATTACCTTCAAGTTACAACAGGTCTCTGAGAGGGACAGGGAGTGAAGTGCGTAGCTCACAGTACAGATAGAAAGCCGGCTCAGACTACATACGTTGTACTATAGTCCTTGCTTGCAGCACGTGGACGCTTTTTCTATTCAAAACTCCCAGCCCAATCTTCCAAAGTTTAGTAATTTGTTTCTATCTTTCCCCTGCAGCCCTCATCGGACTCATCGTTTCCATGAGACCTACCTCCTGCTCCCAATTCCCTCCAGACTCGGGCCCTGACCGCTCATCTACCTTTCTTTGCTCATTGCTTGCTGATATCATCAACCCCTACCTTTCGAACACTTTCATATAAAGTCCCCCACCACCCCTGTCTGCTCTCTAACTTCTGGCCCATCTCTAACCTCCCTTTTCTCTCTGAACCAAACTCCGTGCCCACCTCTCCCACCAATCCCTGTTTGAAACCCTTCAGTCTGGTTTCTGCCCCATGCACAGCACGGATCCCACGCCGGTCAAAGTCATCGGGAATATCCTATGTGACTATGCTCGAGGTGCGCGAACCCTCCTCATCCTCCAGGACTTTTAACAGTCCATAGTCCATCCACTTCACCCTTCTCTTCTCTTTGACTCACCTCTGTGACCTGCCCTATCATAGATCCACTCCAGTGGAGGCAATATATCTCCTCTAATGACTTCCCTCCCATTCTGTATAGTGCTGCCCAGCACGCTCCAAGATATCATCCTTGACTCCCTCCTGTAATGTATGCACCTGTGAGGATGCTCACAGGTTTTTAGAGCTGTTGACCTCCTCCAGGAAATCCCCACCATGCCTTTCAGTTCTGCGCGGAGGGGTTTCCTGTATGGGCTGCTCCTGCACACTCTCCACATTGCCATCCTCGTCTGCCGTCCGGACACACCGTGGCGCACCATCTTGCCGTCCGGAGGAGGCAGGGGTCCCCAATGGAGTGCTCTCTACGCGGGAGTCCTCCCCTTATTTATTGGGGACTTGGCCTAGAGGGTGTCACATGGAGCAGTCCCGTGCAATAAATTTTTAAGTCGGTTCACGGGCTCCCAGGCCGCCTGTAATTTCTGCGGTCTAGAGGAGTCCATGTTCCATGTTTTTACTGAATGTGTGAGTTTGCAGCCCCTCTTCCAATATTTGAAGGGGCTGCTCCTCAAATTCTGGTTTCATTTCAGTCCCACACTCCCGATCTTTGGGCACCCTGTGCGGAGGGGAGCGGGCAGGTCGGAAGGCCTCCTCGTAGGACTGCTCCTGGGCACGGCCAAGGGGGCCATCAACTGGTCCAGGCAGCGGGCGGTCAAGGGGGTCGTGACTGCCTGCCTCTCTTCTGCGGTTACATCTGAGCCAGGGTGTCCCTGGAGATGGAGCACACGGTGTCCACCGGTACGCTTGTGGCCTTCCGCGAGAGGTGGGCGCCAGAGGGACTGGAGTGCATCATCACCCCCGGCAACCAAATTTTAATTTGATTTTAATATCTAAAGTTTAATTTGTTTAAGTTGTCGGTTTTAGTCCCCCCCCCCCCCCGCCTTTAGCCATGGGGTACTTGTATAATTTGTGTTTTTAGTGCCCTCAAAACCCCCCCCCAAAAAACAAGGGGGCACTTGAAAAGTTCTTGGAAAGTGCCCTCCCCCGCCCCCCCCCCCCACCCCCGGCCCCCTTTTAATCAGGGGGACACTTGATTACTGATACAACTAAAATAGTTGTAGAGCTGTTGAGTGGGAGTGGTTAAGCCAATCATGTGATGTTCATAAGACTCAATAAAACCCCAGCCAGTTGGGTTCAGGGGATCCATGATGAGGCAGGTGGTTGTGAGCCTGGTGGATGAACTGGTAATGTGTAGTGTGATTGTTAAACCTTTTGCTATTAAACCAACTAGTTCTTAATAACAATGTATTGCTATGAATTCTTAAGCTAAGAACCCATGAAGCAAATATATTACACCTTCTATTCCTCAGTTGAATGCTCTTCTCCATGACATTCTCCATGATCATGGAGCACATGTCCATTGTCCCCTGATGACAACCAGCATTCCATCAGAAAGAACATAAGAAATAGGAGCAGGAGTTGGCCATTTGGCCCCTCGAGCCTGCTCCGGCATTCAACGAGATCGTGGCTGATCTTCGACCTCAACTCTACTTGCCTGCACAATCCCCGTATCCCTTGATTCCCTTAATATCCAAAAATCTATCGATCTCTGTCTTGAATATACTCAATAACTGAGCTTCCACAGCTCTATGGGGTAGAGAATTGCAAAGATTCACAACCCTCTGAGTGAAGAGATTTTTCCTCATCTCAGTCCTAAATGGCTGACCATTCTGAGACTGTGGCCCATGGTTCTAGACTCCCCAGCCAGGAGAAACATCCTCCCTGCATCTACTCTGTCAAGCCCTGTAAGAATAATTAATGTTTCAATGAGATCACCTCTCATTCTTCTAAACTCTAGAGAATATAGCCCTAGTCTACTCAATCTCTCCTCATTGGTGAGTTCCCCCATCCCAGGAATCTTTGTTGGTGAACCTTTGTTGCACTCCCTCGATGGCAAGTATATCCTTCCTTAGGTAAGGAGACCAAAGCTGTACACAATGATTCCATGACTATTGCTGACAGCAAGTCAAGCATGAGCCAGAACTGTCTCCAGCTCAACATCGACGAAACTGAAACCTTCCTGTTGGAGCTCCTGCCAGAAAATGTGTGGTTCAGGCACTGAGACCCCACTGCAATTGTTTAGTCAGGCTGAATCTGATGCTATGCAACCTCAGCCTCCTGCCCAACCTTAGAACCCCATCCAGTCTATCACCAAGACCCATCTACCTCCACATTCACAACGGAAGGCCATCACCACCAAAATCCTCGTTGCCGCTTTAGTCACCTCCCAGTTTGACTTCTCCAACACACCTCGCTGGCCAATGAAGCTCCGCATTACCTAAACTCCCAACTCACCCAGAATTCTGCCATTTGTGTAAGTCCCACACTCTCATCACCCTCACCGATCTCAACTGACTCCCCGTCGTTCAGCTTGTTAACTCCACACTGATTCTCAATCCCCGCCCCCCTCCCCACTGCCTCACAGTTCCCTATCTATGCAACTTCCAGCCCACGCCCTCCGCATCATCGACCCTCACCCAATGAATGGCCCTCCCACTCACCCTCCACACCACCAGTGTCCTCTTACCCGACACTCTGGAATTCTCGACCTGAACGCCTCCACCTAGCTCCTCTTCAAACCTCAAAACCAACCATGTTTTTTGGCCATCTTCCCAACGTCTTTCCCTCTTCCAGCTCGTGTCCCCTGATGCCATTTATAAAGCACCTTTCAATGTTTTCATGTATGTACTGCGCTTGATAAGTGCATAGTTTTTTTTTTGCTTTTGCTGTTATCGAGTGCATCTAAATTGTTTGGGTTAGTTCAGCCTGTTGATTGATTTAAATAGTTTATTTAGGTAGTTATGTTGTTTGGATTGGCTTTGGTAGTAAAACTTTTACAACTTGTTGACTCTGGTTGACCAGCTGAGTCAGATGTTCAAGATCCGTATAGCTACCCCACCCAGCATAGCCCACAATACTTAAGCTGTGGTCCTCTTCCCAGTGGGGCGTTAGAGTGTGAGATGATACCTTGTTGTTCCTCTTGCTCCTCCTCACTAATGGCCAATTGATGGGCCAGCTGTAAGTTCAAAGCCACATCAACAAGGAAGGGTGGGTTCTATTAATAAATAACAGACCACAACATTACTGTAGACATCACAGTATTGTATGTTACCGCAGACACTCCAGTGTAGTGCTGAGGAAGTGCTGCACTGTCGGTGGTGCCATCTTTCGGATGAGACGTTAAACCGAGACCCAGTCTGCCCTCTCAGGTGGACATAAAAGATCCCGTGGCCACTATTTCGAAGAAGAGCAGGGCAGTTACCCCTGGCGTCCTGGCCAATATTTATCCCTCAATCAACATCTCCAAAACAGATTACCTGGTCATTGTCAGATTTTCTGTTTATGGTAGCTTGCTGTGCGCAAATTGGCTGCCGCATTTCCCACATTACAACAGTGACTACATTTCAAAAAGTACTTCATTGGCTGTAAAGCGCTTTGGGATGTCTGGTGGTCGTGAAAGTGGCTATATAAATGCAAGTCTTTCTTTCTCTATACTGCTCATGGTACCAGTCATGTAGTCTGCTATGTACTCAGATGGAAGATTGCCCTTCAGAGTTGACAGTTTAAATCCAGTGAATGAAGCCTCGAAAAATTCTGAGCTGTTCCCTAATGACACTGTGATGTTAATAGATCTTGGTGACACTGCAAAACAGCTGATGAATATTGTGCCAAGTACCACAATAACAACAATGAAAATGATAAAGGAGGCTCCAACCAGGTACACGAGAAGGCAGAGGGAGGATAAGAATCACTGTGCCATGATGAATTTTGCTGCAGTGTTTGCAGTAATGTTCAATGGATGCACTGGTATTATGGCTGGATCCAACATGTCTGGTGATTTAAGAACCCCAGTTATTCTATTCCCAGCGGCACTATTACAGCTGTAATTTTTACGCACATCATATATACTATTTTGTTTCTAATGGTCAGCTGCACTTGTGAGAGATCAGGTGTTCTGCTCCATTCATAACTCTTCCAATATTTGAAGCAGCCCATGTCACCCTAAAGTAGGTCCCTAACGTAGACCTGGCGGAGGTGCAGCGAATGAGGGTATGGGGCCCAGAAGAGGTCGAGGTCCCACACTGCGATAGGTTCGTGCAGCGCAGCAGGTCTCCCGTCGTCCTGGTTTACCCTTGCCACCGGACTAAGACCTAGCTCTGTCAAGCCCGTGTGGTGGCTGATGTGCAACGGTCACCACACGTTAAACAAATCCACGCACAGGCATCTTCCACCCTTTCAGCTGGAGTTCAGGACTGGAACATCGGGTCCTTCATCGAAATATCTGTGGAAGCAAGTGATCCTCGTTCAAGGGACCGCCTATGATGATGATGATACTGCTCATACACATACAAATATTAGCTTACCTCCTCATGGCGTTACACATGAGGAGTCAAGACCAAGTGTCGTGTTCAGGTGAAGTGGATTTTGAGGTTGGATGATAAGTGGACCAAGGAGTATGTTTAGTCCCCATTTTAAAGTCATACATTCTGTCCTTATTTTTAGACATTACTTTGATTGGATATTATTATTTATAGTTAAATGTGGGTACAAAATGTGAAGTACCAACTGTACAGCTCGGTGTCCCAGTTCATCAATATATTCAATTAGCGTCCAATAGCACTGGCCGAAGTCCTCCAGCCCTGTTCCTCACCTCAACCTGTGACCATTCCCAGCGAAATCTCCCAGTGAAGAATAAGAAGGGAAGTGAATTACAGGCTGGAATCTAATCGAACGGTTTCCACTTGTGGGGAGTTCAAAACTAGTGACCGTAAATGTAAGATGGTCACTAATAAATCCAACAGGGAATTGAGGAGAAACCTCTTTACACAGAGGGTGGTGAGAATGTGGAACTCGCTACCACAGGGAGTGGTTGAGGCGAGTAGCATCGATGCATTTAAGGGGAAGCTGGATAAACACATGTTTAACATCTCAAATGAAAGATGGCTCCTCCGTTAACACTGCTCCGTTAACACTGTTCCCTCAGCGCTGCTCCCTCAGTGCTGCACTGGAGTGTCAGCCTAGATTTTTTGTGCTCAAGTTCCTGGAGTAGGATTTGAACCCACATCATCATCATCATAGACAGTCCCTTGAAATCGAGGAAGACTTGCTTCCACTCTAAAAGTGAGTTCTCAGGTGACTGAACAGTCCAATACGGGAATTACAGTCTCTGTCACAGGTGGGACAGACAGTCGTTGAAGGAAAGGGTGAATGGGGAGTATGGTTTGCCGCACGCTCCTTCCGCTGCCTGCGCTTGCTTCCTGCATGCTCCCACAACCCACAACCTTCTGACTCAGAGGCAACAGTGCTCCCCACAGCTGACAATAGAATGATATGCAGATAGGGTTAGATGAAGAAGGGTGGGAGGAGGCTTGAGCAGAGCATAAGCACCAGCATGGACCAGTTGGGCCAAATAGCCTGTTCTTTGTTGTACATTCTATGTCATTCTATGAAACAGATTCCTGAGAGTGAGTTCCAGGCTGGAATCTAATTGAAGGGGTTCGGATAACACCATAAACAATACGAAAGGTTCAAGTCCATCCTTTGAAGCTAAGATAGGATGAGAGCCTTGTTGTGGCTGTCTGTGAATACTGAGATTTGTTGGGTTTTTCCTGCATGGGATCCTGTTGGTGGGTGAGATAGTGTATCAGCGACATGACTGTTGCTGGCACTCCTGTTCTCAGCTTTGGGTACAGAGACGACATACGCTCCTCCTGAGGGCCATTTATCTCTTGCCGCGCTGCAGTGGCGTGGACCTTCATCGCTCGCTGTAGATTGCCCAAGTTGCAGTCCCTCATGTTGCAGCCCAGATCGTGAGTGGCAGCAAGCAAGTTGGCCATGGGGAGCTTCACAGCTCAGCCCAATCCTGTCTCCCCTAACATCGCTGGGATGTGTGGTGTCCCTGCACCTTACTACAAATTCACATGAGGCATGTATTGCAGACGCAGTCACTCTGTGACCTTAACCTTTATTCCCAGGACCAAGGGGTGCTGACCCTGGGTGGGACCTCTATTTTTATACCTGGAAACCCAGGTGAGGAGTATCTCCCACAAGTGGTCAGGGTGTGCATTTCTAGGGTATGCATGAAGGTTACAGTTACATGAAGATTACCGTTGCATGATGGTTACATACATGACAATACCTCCCCCCTTATGTCTTTTTGTGTCAAAGGTTAAGTCTTTCAGGTGGTCGATGCTCTCTCGTGGAGCACCGCAGTTGTGGCTCTGGTGGCTGAGCCTCGGCACGCGTCTCTGTCACCTGAGGTGATTCCGGCCTGTCCGGGCTGGCTGCAGGGACGGTGCATGCTGTGGACTGTCCTCGTTGCTCGTCCACTGGCAGTAATGTGGGTGACATCTCATGCTCTTCTTCAGGTTCCTCTGTGTCTATGCTGAACCTTTTCTTTACTTGGTCCAAGTGTTTGCGGCATATCTGCCCATTGTTTAGTCTGACCACGATGACCCTATTCCCTTCTTTGCCAATTACACTGCCCTCAAGCCACTTGGGTCCCAAAGCATGGTTAAGAACAAATACCGGGTCATCCATTTCTATACACCACCCCTTGAGTTTCGATCATGGAACTCGGTTTAGGACTGGCGCTTGACCTCAACAATGTCTGCCAGGGCTGGGTGGATGAGGGGTGGCCGCGTTTTAAGCGTGCGTTTGATGAGGAGTTCCTCTGGCGGGACTCCCGTGAGCGAGTGCGGACGGGACCTGTAGGCCAGCAGGAGGCGTGATCGGCGATACTGAAGGGAGAGTCCTTGGATGCGTAGCATGCCCTGTATTATGAGCTGGACCGCACGTTCCGCCTGGCCATTGGAAGCCGGCTTGAACGGCGCTGTCCGGACGTGTTTGATACCATTGCCCGACATAAACTCCTGGAATTCATGGCTGGTGAAACACGGGCCATTGTCGCTGACCAGCGTCCGGCAAGCCATGGGTCGCGAAAACCGTACGCAGACTCTCCACGGTGATGGATGTCGTGCACGAGTTTAATATGATGCACTTGATCCATTTCGAGTATGCATCGACAACGATCAGGATTTTCCCCATGAACGGGCCCGCATAGTCTACGTGAATACGTGACCATGGCCCGGTGGGCCAGGGCCATGGGCTGAGTGGGACCTCCCTGGAGGCATTGCCCAGCTGGGCACACGTCGTGCACCTGCGAACCCAGTGTTCCAGGTCTGAGTTAATCCCCGGCCACCATACATGTGACCGGGCAATGGCCTTCATTAACACGATGCCAGGGTGCTCGCTGTGGAGTTCCCTTCCTTTCTGGGGCATGACTACCCGGCTGCCCCATAGCAGGCAGTCGGCTTGGATGGAGAGCTCATCCATCCGTCTCTGAAACGGTCTGACCTCCTCGGGGCACGCCCTGTGTGCGGGTGCCCAATCCCCAGTCAGGACACATTTCTTTATCATGGATAGGAGGGGGTCTCTGTTGGTCCAGAGTTTGATCTGGTGGGCTGTGATGGGGTGTCAAAAGCCTCAATGGTCATGACCATCTCAGCACTCTGCTCCGATGCCCCCTCGGTGGTGGCCAGTGGGAGAGCCCATCGCTGTATGCGAGCTGACGCATTGGCATTGACAGCCTTGCTGTCGGACAATAGGGATGTTAACAGCTTGTGGTCCGTCTCTAGCTCGACCCGTCTACCGAAAAGGTACTGGTGCATCTTTTTCACACCGTAAACAAGCGAGTGCTTCCTTTTCGACCATGCCGTATCCACGCTCTGCCTGGGAGAGTGACTTGGAGGCATAAGCCACCGGTTGGAGTCAGCCATCATCGTTACCCTGCTGCAACACACACCCAACCCCGCATCGCACGTTAAAACCAGCTTTTTACAGGGGTCATACAAAGTCAACAGTTTGTTAGAACACAGCAAGTTCCTCGCCTTTTTGAAAGCCCGTTTTTGACAGTCCCCCCAAAGCCATTCACAACCTTTATGCAGGAGCATGTGTAACAGCTCCAACAATGTGCTTAAGTTCGGCAGAAAGTTCCCGAAATAGTTCAAAAGTCCCAGGAATGATCGCAACTCCGACATGTTGCCGGACCTGGGCGCCCGGCGGATTGCCTCCGTTTTGATTCGGAAGGCCGGATCCCATCTGCAGCAACCCTCCTGCCCAAAATCTCGACCTCTGGGGTCAAAAACACACACTTGGCCTTTTTCAGCCGCAAGCCTATCCGGTCCAGTCAGCGTAGCACCTCCTCCAGGTTGTGGAGGTGTTCCTCGGTGTCTCGACCCGTTATAAGAATATCGTCTTGGAATACGATTGTTCCAGGAATGGATTTGAGCAAACTTTCCATGTTTCTCTGAAAGATAGCTGCCGTCGAACGAATGCTAAACGGACACCTGTTGTGGATAAATAATCCCTTGTGCGTCGTGATGGTGGTCAGAAGCTTGGATTCTTCAGCCAGTTCCTGAGTCACGTAGGCCGAAGTGAGGTCCAGCTTCATGAACAGCTTGCCACCTGCCAGCGTGGCAAAAAGGTCCTCCGCTCTCAGGAGCGGGTATTGGTCTTGCAGCGACACTCGGTTGATGGTGGCTTTGTAGTCGCCACAAATCCTGACCGAGCCATCTGCTTTAAGGACAGGAATGATGGGACTTGCCCAGTCGCTGAATTCAACGGCCGAAATTATGCCCTCTCTGAGCAGCCTGTCCAATTCACTTTCAATTTTCTCACGCATCACATACGGCACCGCTCTGGCTTTGTGGTGCACTGGCCTAGCATCCGGAGTGATGCGTATCACTACTTTAGTGCCCTTGAATGTTCCGACACCGGGTTGAAACAGTGACCCGAATTTTTGTAGGACCTGTGAGCATGAACTTCGCTCCACAGATGAAATGGCGTGCACATCCCCCCATTTCCAATTCATCTCAGCTAGCCAACCCCTCCCCAAGAGCGCGGGGCCATTTCCCGGGACGATCCAGAGTGGCAGCCGGTTCTGTGATCCATTTTGTGTTACCACCAAGTTTGCACTGCCCAGCACTGGGATGATCGCTTTGGTGTACGTCTGTAGCTGCGTCTCAATGCGTTCCAGTTTGGGCCTGCTAACTCTGTGTGGCCATAGTCTCTCAAATTATTGGGCACTATAAGTGACTGGCTAGCTCCCGTATCCAGCTCCATGTGCCATTCAATAAAACTTTCATCATCATGGGTAGCGTTTTAGTGTATGAGCTGTGGACGTCAGCCACATGAACCCGCTGAACTTCAGCATCCATGGCTTTTCCCCAGGCATCATCCTGCATTGCAGACCCCTCGTCTGGTTCTTCTGTCTCGCAGATTAGCCTTGCTACAGCCTTTTTGCACATCCTGGCTAAGTGTCCACTGACGCTACAAATCCTACAGGTATATTGCTGAAATCTGCAGCTTTTCGCAGTATGTCTGCCCTCGCACCTCCAGCATGAGCTAAGATTGTTGTTAACAAAGGGACTGTTACCAGGCATTCCTCTCTGATTGCCCATTTGGTTGTTTCTAAGCACTCTGATGGTGGGTGTTAATGGGCCCATCGGGGGACGCATTGTTCCTCGTGATGGCGTAAATTGCCGATCCCCTTTCCATTGTCCCTGTTGCGGGCCCACCCTAGAGTCTGTTGCTGCCTGGGTGGTTTCGAAATGCTCTTGCCTGCCTGGGGGGTCCTGAACCGCGTTCACCATGTTAACTCCCTGGTCCATCGCCACATTTGGACCAGGGCTGCGCATGTAAATTAGCTTGGTCTCCTCTTCCCCTGCCATGAAGGTCTGAGCTATCAATGCCGCCCCTTCTAAAGTCAAGTCTTTGGTCTTTATGAGCTTCCTGAAAATCCCGGCATGATTAATGCCCTCAATGAAGAAATCCCTTAACATCTCCCCCCTGCAGGCGTCTGTGAACTTATATAGACTGGCCAAGTGCCACAGGTCTGCAACGAAGTCAGAGATGTATTGTCCCTCCCGACGCCGGTGTGTGTAGAACCGGTGCCGGGCCATGTGTACGCTACTCGCCGGCTTGAGATGCTCACTGATCAGCTGGCTGAGCTCTTCAAAGGACTTGTCCGCTGGCTTTTGGGGTGCGAGCAGGTCTTTCATCAGCGCATACGTCTGTGGTCCGCAGCTGGTCAGTAGATGCGCCCTCCGCTTGTCAGCTGCTGTCGCTCCCAGCCAGTCCTTCGTGACAAAGCTCTGCTGGAATCTTTCCACGAAGTCATCCCAGTCCTCACCCACACAGTAACGTTCCTCTGTGCTACCGGTGGCCATCCTCGTGGTTCGGTGATTCCCGTTTCTCGTCGCCAAATGTGGTGTCCCTGCACCTTACTACAAATTCACACGAGGCATGTACTGCAGACACAGTCACTCTGTGACCTTAACCTTTATTCCCAGGACCAAGGAGTGCTGACCCTGGGTGGGACCTCCCCTTTTATACCTGGTAACCCAGGTGAGGAGTGTCTCCCACAAGTTCACCCCCTGTGGTCAGGGTGCGCATGTCTATGGTATAAGTACAGTGTACAGGAGTTGCATGAAGGTTACAGTTACATGAAGATTACTGTTGCATGATGGTTACATACATGACAGGATGGGGATCAGCGGCCGTGGTTAAATCTGTTCCCTTCACTTGCTCGGGAGCAGTTGTAGAACCTGCACTGCCAGCCCACTTGAGCCTAGCCAACAGCACAGACAGAGCTTGGAAGCTGTACCACTCAGTGACCAACTGGGTCAGCGGGTCTGAGGCCCCTCTGTAATTTTATTGTTTGTGATGGTTAGATCTTGAAGCTGGTGTGTGAGGTGATCTGATCGGCGGGAGACTGAAGTACCATTTGGAGTATTGTCACTTTGGGAGTCTCAGCCGTGGCTCAGTGGGTAGCACCCGTGCCTTTGAGTCACTAGGTTGTGGGTTCAAGTCCCACTCCAGAGACTTGGGCACTTAATCTTGGCTGACACTCCAGTGAACTACTGAGGGAGTGCTGCACTATCGGAGGGACAGTACTGAGGAAGGGCTGCACTATCGGAGGGGCAGTACTGAGGGAGCACTGCACTGTCGGTGGGGCAGTACCAAAGGAGCACTGCATTGTCGGAGGGGCAGTACTGAGGGAGGACTGCACTGTCGGAGGGGCAGTACTGAGGGAGCACCATACTGTCGGAGCTGCAATACTGAGGAAGCGCCGCACTGTCAGAGGTGCAGTACTGAGGGAGCGTTGCACTGTCGGAGGGGCAGTATGAAGGGAGTGTCGGAGGGCCAATACTGAGGGAGGGCTACACTGTCGGAGGGGCAGTACTGAGGGAGCGCTGCACTGTCGGAGGGGCAGTACTGAGGGAGCGCTGCACTGTCGGAGGGGCAGTACTGAGGAAGCACTGCACTGTCGGAGGGGCTGTACCGAGGGAGCGCTGCACTGTTGGAGCTGCTGTCTTTCTGATGAGATGTTAAATCAAAACAAATGGAAGACAGGGAAGAATTTTTTAGAAACAACCCATTGAACACCACTGATATCACAATGGAGCTGTGATCAGTGTAGGTTTTAAGGAGCATCGTAAAGGAGGAGAGAGGTAGAGAGGCGGAGAGGTTTAGCCAGGGAATTCCAGAGCTTGGGGCTCAGGCAACAGAAGGCACCGGCACCAATGGTGGAGCGATTAAAATCGGGATGCGCAAGAGGCCAGAATTAGATGAGCGCAGAGATCACGGAGGGTTGTGGGGCTGGAGGAGATTATGAAGATAGGGAGGGGCAAGGCCATGGAGGGATTTGAACACAAAGATGAGAATTTTTAAATCGAGGCGTTGCTGGACCGGGAGCCAATGTAGGCCAGCGAGCATAGGGGTGATGGGTGAACGGGACTTGTGCGAGTTCGGACACGGGAACGCTGCTGGCTCAAATCTACAGAGTGGGAAGGTCGGGGCTGATGAACAGCGAGAGTTTGTGGTGGAGGTTATCGAGTGATTGAGGCGGAGGAGTGATGAGAGACCGTGGCTGAGATTCGGAGAGTGATTGTGGCGGAGGTTCGGTGAATGTTTGGTGAGGAGGTACGGTGATAGATCGTGGCGGAGGTGCAGCCAATGTTTGTGGCGGAGGAGCGGTGAGAAATTGTGACGGAGGTTCGGCGAACGTTTGTGGAGGAGGAGCGGCGAAAGATCGTGGCGGAGATGCGGTAAATGAGGGTGCGGGGCCCAGAAGAGCCGAGGGCCCAGGGACAGCACGGGCCAGCCCACACTGCGGTATGTGTGCGCACTAGGTCCATGTAACAGAGCAGGTCTCCAGTCGTCCTGGATAACCCTGACCACTGGATAAAGGCCCAGCTCTGTTGAGCTCGTGTGGTGGCTGATGTGCAACGGTCACCACACATTAAAAAAATCCACACACAGGTATCTTCCACCCCTGGAGTACAGGACTGGAATATTGGGTCCTTCATTGAAACATCTGTGAACTCATGAGGAAGCAAGTCATCCTCGTTCGAGGGACCGCCTATGGTGATGACAGAGCTTTTTAATTTGTATGAGACCGGCAGATCCCTGGTGAACTGTGTGTTCGAGTTAATCTGTCAGCAGGTGGGAAAATATCCACAGGACCCAAGATTTATGGGCCATTTACAGCATCGAATCCATTGTGCGATAACAGTGTTGTTTTTTTTAAAAACTGCAATCGTAACTCTGCTTATCATTGCTCGGCAAATACTCAACTGCTCAAAGTTTTTTTGCTGCTCGGCTATAAATTCTGCTCTCCGCCCTCAATAAAGCAATTCCTGCCGAATCCTCTCTGGGCAAGGAGTGGCCGTGCGACACACACACACATGTTCAACGCTCGGCCCCTGACCCACCCTTCCCCCGGCGCTCAGCGAGAGCTCGGCCCCAGCTGCACCAACCAAAGCGGTTCATTGTTCCTGGCACAAGGTTCACAGGTTAATTCCATCCTATTGTGCTCTGGCCCACCGTGCTATGCCATCGTCGGTTTGCTCATTGCACCAGTACCTGGTGAGCGGGATTTTATTTGGAAGCAAGTCTTCCTCGATTTCGAGAGACTGCCTATGATTTTTTGAGGCCTGTCCAATTTGGATGGGACGGTTGTTGAACTGCTTCCTTACTCTTTTTTGTTTTGTTGCTTTAAACGTTAGATTACACACACATGTTCAGTTGTAGTAATGGCAGGATCAGGGTTTTATTTAAATCTTCATACTACACAAAAACCAGAATGAAAGTTACTGAGACATACACGTCATATAACCAGTGCTCCCTGCTTAAAACACACTCCAATTCTAGTGTCTCTGTTAAAAGAGTCTTTGCTCACCACTCTTAATCAGGTCTTTGAACTCAACATTCCATACATACTGTCAACGGTACATCAACACACATACAAATAATTAACAAACAGACAATGTAGACTAAACGACCAGCTATCCATTGCCCTGAGATCAGATCTTATTGCCGCAATCGACTCCTGCCATGAATTACCGTAAACACACAGGTGACCAGATTGACACATTGAATGGCTGAATGATGATGATGATCATCATCATAGGCAGTCCCTCGGAATCGAGGAAGACTTGCTTCCTTAGGTGGCTGAACAGTCCAATACCTGAACCACAGTCCCTGTCACAGGTGGGGCAGATGGTCGTTGAGGGAAAGGTTGGATGGGACAGGTTTGCCGCATGCTCCTTTCACTGCCTGCGTTTGTTTTCTGCATGCTCTCGGCGATGAGACTCGAGGTGCCCAGCGCCCTCCCGGATGCATTTCCTCCACTTAGGGCAGTCTTTGGCCAGGGACTCCCAGGTGTCAGTGGGGATGTTGCACTTTATCAGAGAGGCTTTAAGGGTGTCCTTGTAACGTTTCCTCTGCTCACCTTTGGCTCGTTCGCCATGAAGGAGTTCCGAGTAGAGAGCTTGCTTTGGGAGTCTTGTGTCTGGCATGTGAACAGTGTGGCCTGCCCAGGGGAGCTGATCGAGTGTGGTCAGTGCTTCAATGCTGGGGATGTTGGCCTGTTCAAGGATGCTAACGTCGGTGCGTCTGTCCTCCCAGGGGATTTGTAGGATTTTGCAGAGACATCGTTGGTGGTAATTCTCCAGCGACTTGAGGTGTCTACTGTACATTGTCCACGTCTCTGAGCCATACAGGAGGGCGGGTATTACTTCAGCCCTGTACACCATGAGCTTGGTGGCAGATTTGAGATCCTGGTCTTTGAACACTCTTTTCCTCAGGCGGCTGAAGGCTGCACTGGCGCACTGGAGGTGTTGTTGAATCTTGTCATCAATGTCTGCTCTTGTTGATAAGATGCTCCCGAGGTATCGGAAATGGTCCACGTTGTCCAGGGCCGGGCCGTGGATCTTGATGACTGGGGGGCAGTGCTGTGCGGTGGGGACAGGCTGGTGGAGGACCTTTGTCTTACAGATGTTTAGCGTAAGGCCTGTGCTTTCGTACGCCTCAGTAAATACGTCGACTATGACTTGCAGTTCAGCCTCTGTATGTGCACAGACGCAGAAGTCGTCCGTGTTCTGTAGCTCGATGACAGAGGTTGGGGTGGTCTTGGACTTGGCCTGGAGACGACGAAGGTTGAACAGGTTCCCACTGGTTCTGTAGTTTAGTTCCATTCCAGTGGGGAGCTTGTTGACTGTGAGGTGGGGCTTAACAGCGAGGAAGATTGAGAAGAGGGTTGGGGCGATGACGCAGCCCTGTTTGACCCCGGTCCGGACGTGGATTGGGTCTGTAATTGATCCGTTAGCAAGGATCACGGCCTGTATATCGACCTGGAATAGGCGGAGTCTGGTGACGAACTGTAGGGGGCATCCGAAGCGGAGGAGGACGCTCCATAGACCCTCGCGGTTTACAGTATCAAAGGCCTTTGTAAGGTCGAAGAAGGCCATGTATAAGGGCTGCTGCTGTTCCCTGCATTTTTCCTGCAGCTGTTGTGCTGAATGACTCTTGCACCATCTGGCATCCTGCTTTTGTGGAGACATCCTCTGCTTTGGTCCAAACTTCAATACACTCCATGTTCATCAGACAGCTGCTTCAACATTTAACCCAGCGTGTGTCATCTCCAGACCGCACTGAAAGTGAGACATTCCAGAGACTCAGGGTTTCGCTCCCACAAACGTCTGGATTTCTGAGTACGTCGTTAAAGTCACGGAACGTTCCAGTGCAAAAACCAGGATGTTTGTTCTATCAAATGCGGGTCGGAGGTTATCTGCCTGCGCAGGCAGCCACGGTGCGCCGGTGGTGGAGGGAGTGAACGTTGAAGGTGGTGGATGGGCTGCCAATCAAGCGGGCTGCTTTGTCCTGGATTGTGTCGAGCTTCTTCAGTGTTGTTAGAGCAAAATGGAGAGTATTCCATCACACTCCTGACTTGTGCCTTGTAGATGGTGGAAAGGCTTTGGGGAGTCAGGAGATGAATCCTTGGTGGAAATATTTTGTCTGATTTAGCTCCTGTGAAGCGCCTTGGGATGTTCCACTGCATTAAAGCCGCTTTATAAATGCAAGTTTCTTCTTCCTGCTGCATTGCAATGCTTCCTGAAGGTGTTCTCTCACTGCAAGGCATTTGCATACTCCGTGTATTGAAGGAACACTCACCGGGCTCCATTCACCACTCAGTTTAATATAGAGAAACCCATGGTGGTCTAGGCTTTGGTACATGATCTGGACTGAATTGGCTGGCCTTGGCCAGGACGCTACAATTAACCTCGGCTTCCTGGGCTAAAGAAGGTGGTGATGGAGTGAAAATGAGCCGGTGCTCACGATCGCAACCCATTGACCCCCCTACTGGAAATTGTTGTGTATCTGTAAAGCATGCACTCCCATGTTCTGCCACCAGGGAGTGCATCCCCTGAAGTCCCAAGGGATCCCAGCATCCCTTGGGAGCACTGTATATAAGCCGGCCCCTAAAGCCTGTTCCTCACTCTGGAGTGTCTTAATAAAGACTGAGATCACTGTTACTTTAACCTCCCTGTATGCAGTCTCATCTGTGTTCGGAACACAACAACTGGCGTCGAGTATACGAATCCAACGCAAAGATGCAGCAAACTGTGGGCATCCTGGAGAAGTTCTCGGAAGGTGAGGACTGGGAAGCCTATGTCGAATGGCTAGACCAGTACTTTGTAGCCAACGAGCTGGACGGAGAAGGAAGTGCTGCAAAAAAGAGAGTGGTCCTCCACACGGTCTGCGGGGCACCGACCTACAGCCTCATGAAGCATCCTCTGGCTCCACAGATAAATCGTATGAGGAGCTATGTACATTGGTTCGGGAGCATCTTAACCCGAGGGAGAGCGTGCTGATGGCGAGATATCGGTTCTACATGTGCCAGCGATCTGAAGGTCAGGAAGTGGCGAGCTACGTCGCCGAGCTAAGGCGACTTGCAGACAATGTGCGTTTGATGGCTACCTGGAGCAAATGCTCAGAGACTTTTTTGTACTGGGCATTGGCCATGAGACCATCCTACAAAAACTTTTGACTGTTGAGACACCGACTCTCAGTAAGGCCATTGCACTAGCACAGGCGTTTATGTCCACCGGTGATAACACCAAATAAATCTCTCAGCACACAAGTGCTAGCAATGTTCATAAATTAACTGGAACTGTGTTTGCAAGCAGAAATGTACAGGGCAGAAACCACGAGTCTGCAATTGCCAACAGGCCTCAGGTGACCCAGATGACTCAGAGTCCGCAACAAAGGATGAATGCAAGGCAATTCACACCTTGTTGGCGTTGTGGAGGCTTCCATTCAGCCTATTCATGCCACTTCAAAGGGTATGTTTGTAAGAGCTGTGGAACAATGGCGCACCTCCAACGAGCTTGCAGACGAGCTGCAAGCTCTGCAAAACCTGCTAACCACCACGTGGCAGAGGAAGATTGGTCCACAGTGGATCAAAGCAATTTTGAGCCTCAGAGAGAGGAGGCAGATGCTGAAGTACACGGGGTGCACACATTTTCGACAAAATGTCCACCTATAATGTTAAATGTAAAATTGAATGGCTTACCTGTAGCAATGGAACTGGACACTGGCGCTAGCCAATCCATCATGAGTAAAAAGATATCTGAGAGACTGTGGTACAACAAGGCACTCAGACCAGCCCTGAGCCCCATCCACATGAAACTGAGAACATACACCATGGTTAAGGTCACCTACGAGGGCACAGTGCACGAACTGCCAGTGGGGATTGTCCCGGGCGATGGCCCCACACTGCTTGGAAGGAGCTGGCTGGGCAAAATCCGCTGGAACTGGGATGACATCCGAGCACTATCACATGTCGATGAGGCCTCATGTACTCAGGTTCTAAAAAAATTTCCTTTCCTTTTTGAGCCAGGCATTGGAAACTTTTCCAGGGCGAAGGTGCGGATCCACTTGGTCCCAAAAGCATGACCCATTCACCACAAGGCGCGAGCGGTACCTCACATGATGAGGGAGAGAGTGGAAATCGAGCTGGACAGGCTGCAAAGCGAGGGCATCATCTCCCCAGTGGAATTCAGCGAGTGGGCCAACCTGATTGTTCCAGTACTCAAAAGTGATGGCACGGTCAGGATTTGCGGCGATTATAAAGTAACTATTAATCGTTTCTCGCTACAGGACAAATACCCACTACCTAAGGCAGACGACCTATTTGCAACGCTGCCAGGAGGCAAGACGTTCACCAAGCTCGACCTGACATCGGCCTACATGACGCAGGAGCTGGAGGAGTCTTCGAAGGGCCTCACCTGCATCAACACTGTATTGTGTACAGTTTTGGTCTCCTAACTTGAGGAAGGACATTCTTGCTATTGAGGGAGTGCAGCGAAGATTCACCAGACTGATTCCCAGGATGGTGGGACTGACCTATCAAGAAAGACTGGATCAACTGGGCTTGTATTCACTGGAGTTCAGAAGAATGAGAGGGGACCTCATAGAAACGTTTAAAATTCTGACGGATTTAGACAGGTTAGATGCAGGAAGAATGTTCCCAATGTTGGGGAAGTCCAGAACCAGGGGTCACAGTCTAAGGATAAGGGGTAGGCCATTTAGGACCGAGATGAGGAGAAACTTCTTCACCCAGAGAGTGGTGAACCTGTGGAATTCTCTACCACAGAAAGTAGTTGAGGCCAATTCACTAAATATATTCAAAAGGGAGTTAGATTAAGTCCTTATTACTAGGGGGATCAAGGGGTATGGCGAGAAAGCAGGAATGGGGTACTGAAGTTGCATGTTCAGCCATGAACTCATTGAATGGTGGTGCAAGCTAGAAGGGCTGAATGGCCTACTCCCGCACCTATTTTCTATGTTTCTATGTTACACGCATCTACATCTGCAACAGATGCCCGTTTGGAATTCGGTTGTCTGCAGCGATCTTCCAGAGAAACATGGAGAGCCTACTCAAGTCGGTACCACGCACGGTGGTTTTTCAGGACGACATACTGGTCATGGGTCGGGACACCGTCGAGCACCTACAAAACCTGGAGGAGGTCCTCCAGCGACTGGATCGCGTAGTGCTGCGGCTGAAGAGGTCGAAATGCGTCTTCATGGCAACAGAAGTGGAGTTTTTGAGGAAAAAGATCACGGCGGACGGTATTCGGCCCACAGACGCCAAGACGGAGGCTATCAGAAACGCGCCCAAGCCACAGAACTTCACGGAGCTGCGGTCGTTCCTGGGACTCCTCAACTATTTTGGTAACTTCCTACCGGTGTTAAGCACCCTCTTAGAGCCCCTACATGTGTTATTGCGTAAAGATGAGAACTGGGTATGGGGAAAAAAACAAGTAATTGCTTTTGAGAAAGCCAGAAACATTTTATGCTCCAACAAGCTGCTTGTATTGTATAACCCACATAAAAGACTTGTGCTAGCATGTGACGTGTCGTCGTATGGAGTCGGATGTGTTTTACAACAAGCTAACGTTGCGGGGAAGTTGCAACCTGTCGCCTATGCCTCCAGGAGCTTGTCTAAGGCCAAGAGGGCCGACAGCATGATTGAGAAAGAGGCATTAGCGTGTGTGTTCGGGGTAAAGAAAATGCATCAGTACCTGTTTGGCCTCAAATTTGAGGTGGAAACCGATCACAAGCCCCTCATAGTCCTGTTCGCTGAAAACAAGGGGATAAATACTAATGCCTCAGCCCGCATACAAAGGTGGGCACTCACGCTACCAGCGTATAACTATACCATCCACCACAGGCCAGGCACCAAGAACTGTGCGGATGCTCTCAGTCGGCTACCATTGCCCACCACCGGGGTGGAAATGGCACAGCCCGCAGACTTGTTGATGGTCATGGAAGCGTTTGAAAATGATAAATCACTTGTCACGGCCCACCAGATTAGGACTTGGACCAGCCAAGATCCTCTGCTGTCCCTAGTAAAAAACTGTGTACTGCATGGGAGCTGGGCCAGCATCCCTGTTGAAATGCAAGAGCTAATCAAGCCGTTCCAGCGGCGAAAGAACGAGCTGTCCATTCAGGCAGGCTGCCTGTTGTGGGGTAACCGGTAACCGCGTAGTGCTACCCAAAAAAGGCAGGGAGACGTTCATCTCAGATCTCCACAGCACACACCCGGGTATAGTAATGATGAAAGCGATCACCAGATCCCACGTGTGGTGGCCCAGTATCGACTCTGACTTATAGTCCTGTGTACGGCAATGCAGCGTATGTGCTCAGTTGAGCAATGCACCCAGAGAGGCACCACTAAGGTCGAGGATCCATGTCAACTATGTGGGCCAGTTTCTTGGTAAAATGTTCCTGGTGGTGGTGGATGCTTTTTCAAAATGGATTGAATGTGAAATAATGTCGGGAAGCATCGCCACTGCCACCATTGAAAGCCTGAGGGCTATGTTTGCCACCCACGGCCTGCCTGACATACTGGTCAGTGACAACGGGCCATGTTTCACCAGTGCCGAATTTAAAGAATTCATGGCCCGCAATGGGATCAAACATGTCACCTTGGCCCCGTTTAAACCAGCCTCCAATGGGCAGGCAGAGCGGGCAGTACAAACAATCAAACAGAGCCTTAAACGAGTCACAGAAGGCTCACTCCAAATCCGCCTGTCCTGAGTACTGCTCAGCTACCGCACGAGACTCCACTTGCTCACAGGGGTGCCCCCGGCTGAGCTACTTATGAAAGGGACACTTAAAACCAGACTCTCGCTGGTTCACCCCAACTTGCATGATCAGGTAGAGAGCAGGCGGCAGCAACAAAATGTAAACGATGGTCGCGCCACTGTGTCACGGGAAATTGATCTGAATGACCCTGTGTATGTGCTAAACTATGGACATGGTCCCAAGTGGATCACGGGCACGGTGATAGCTAAAGAATGGAGTAGGGTGTTTGTAGTCAAACTAGACAATGGACAAATTTGCAGAAAGCACCTGGACCAAACGAGGTTGCGGTTCACACACTGCCCTGAACAAGCCACAGCAGACACCACCTTTTTCGAGCCCACAACACACACCCAAAGCATCAACGACATCACCCCGGACCAGGAAATCGAACCCATCTCGCCCAACAGACCAGCAAGGCCAGGCTCACCCAGCGAGGGCACAGCCAACACACCAGAACAGACATTTGTACCGAGGTGGTCCACTAGGGAAAGAAAGGCTCCCGACCGCCTCACCTTGTAAATAGTTTTCACTTTGACTTTGAGGGGGAGTGATGTTGAGTATCTGTAAAGCATGCACTCCCATGTTCCGCCACCAGCATCCCTTGGAAGCACTGTATATAAGCCGGCCCCAAAGGCCTGTTCCTCACTCTGGAGTGTCTTAATAAAAACTGAGGTCATTGTTACTTTAACCTCCCTGTGTGCAGTCTCATCTGTGTTAGGAACACAACAGAAAAGGTGTGAGGATACTACTATTTCTTAAGTGTGACGGGAAAAGCTTATAATAGATGTCTAGTTTGGCTATCCATTCGACGGCCACCTGAGATGCCGAGTGTAGATCACAGAATCATAGAATAGTACAGCACAGAAGGAGGCCATCCGACCCATCGCGTCTACACCTGGCTCCTCCAAGGGAGCAGCCCAACTAGTCCTACTCCCCCACTCTCCAGGGTTTCTGCTGATCCTCCATAGAATCATAGACATTTACAGCACAGAAGGAGGTCATTTCTGCCCATCATGTCCGCGCTGGCCAACAAAGATCTATCCAGCCTAATCCCACTTTCCAGCTCTAGGTCCGTAGCCCTGTAGGTTCATCATCATAGGCAGTCCCTCGGAATGGAGGAAGACTTGCTTCCACTCTAAAAGTGAGTTCTTAGTGTTATGTTCAGAATAACTCCACAAGACTGTATGCTGTAAGCTCAAACTGGTGTGATCTTAGTCTCTTTAATCAAACTCCAGAGTAACCAATCAGTACGGCAGACAACCTTTTATACTTGCTTGCATGAGGTGTGCAGGTGACCCTTGGGTCTCCAACAGGTGCGCCTCCTGCTGGCAAGTCTTGCGCTATTATAATGTTTACATACATAACATCATTCCCCCTCCAAAAGTCTTAGATACAAGTTATTTACAAGTTGAGGCGATCCGGGGCTCTGCGTTCCCAGGTTGATCGCCTGAGTTGAAGTCCTGGTATGGATGAGTCGGTCGGATCACTGCTGCACTGCAATGTGGCTGGTCTGATCGGACTGTCGGGCATGGTGGGTTCATCCTCGTGATTGACCGCGAGGTCGATTGCTGGTTGGGTGTGTGTTGGTGGATCAATGATGGTAATGTCCTCTTCAAACTGATCTTGGTTGTCAGTGAATCGCAGTTTGTTCTGATCCAAGTGCTTTCTGCATGTTTGTCCATTCAGAAGTTTGACAACAAACACTCAATTCCCCTCCTTGGCTAAAACAATGCCAGCAACCCATTTGGGACCATGACCGTAATTAAGAACAAATACAGGGTCATTAACCTCAATGTCACACTATACAGCCGCGCGATCGTGGTACATGTTATGCCGGTGAAGCCGGGTTTCTACATGATCATTGAGATCCAGGTGGTCTAAGGAGAGCCTGGTTTTGAGTGCTCTCTTCATTAACAATTCTGCCGGGGGAACCCTGGTAAGTGAGTGTGGTCACGTCCGGTAGCTGAGCAGAATCCGGGATAACTGGGTCAGGAGGGAACTGTCCGTCACGCGGTGATAGTTTGGATTGCCCGTTCTGCTTGACTGTTGGATGCGGGCTTAAACGGCACAGACCTGACATGTTTGATGCCATTGCGGGTCATGAACTCATTGAATTCTGAGCTGGTGAAACATGGTCCATTGTTACTAACAAGGACATCGGGCAAACCATGGGTGGCGAACACGGCCCAGAGGCTTTCAATGGTGGCAGTGGATGTATATGATGACATTATTACACATTCAATCCATTTAGAGTAAGCGTCCACTGCTACTAGGAACTAGCAAAATCTACGTGGACCCTGGACCACAGTTTGGAGGGCCATGACCACAGACTCAGTGCAGCGTCCCTTGGTGCATTGCTCAACATTGGTGTTACATTGGTGTACGCATGACTCCAATTCCGAGTCAATGCCGGACCACCAAACGCGAGACCTGGCGATAGCCTTCATCATGACTATGCCTGGGTGGGTACTGTGTAGGTCACATATAAACGTTTCCCTGCCTATTTTTGGCAAAACCACGCAAGTCCCCCATCGAAGACAATCCGATTGGATGGACATTTCATCCTTGTGTCAGTAAAACGGCTTAATTTCGTCTTGCATTTCCCTGGGACCAGCTGACCAGCTCCCATTAAGGACGCAGTTTTTTACTAGTGATAGTACAGGGTCCTGTCTAGTCCAGGTCCTGATCTGGCGAGCTGTGACGGGTGACCCCTCACTCTCAAAAACATCCATTACAAGAAGCAAGTCTGCGGGGGTTGCACCATTTCCACCCAGGTGGTGGGAAAAGGTGGCCGACTGAGGGCATCAGCACAGTTTTCAGTGCCTGGTCTGTGGTGGATTACATAGTCATATGCAGATAATGTTAGTGACCATCTTTGGATGCGGGACAAAGCATTGGTGTTAATACCTTTCTGAAAACAGCGAAATGAGCAGTTTGTGGTTGGTTTCGAGCTCAAACCGAAGCCCAAATAGATATTGGTGCATTTTCTTAACCCCGTATACGCATGCTAATGCTTCTTTCTCAACCATACTGTAGGCTCTTTCAGCCTTAGATAAACTTCTGGATGTATATGTAACCGGTTGCAGTTTGCCTGACATATTGGCTTTCTGTAATACACAACCGACCCCGTACGAAGATGCATTACAAGCTAGTACTAAATGTTTACACGGGTCAGAGAATACAAGTTAACTTGTTAGAACATGGCAGGTCATACATTACAAGTAACTTGTAAGAACATGGCAGGTTTCTGGCCTTATCGAAGGCTGTCTCTTGAGATTTACTCCAAACCCTTATGTAGCAATAAATGCAAAGCTTCCAGCAAAGTGCTCAACCGGGTAGAAAGTTATCAAGATAGTTGAGGAGTCCCAGGAACGAACGCAGCTCCGTCACATTCTGTGGTCTGGGTGTATTCTTGATGGCCTCCATCTTAGAGTCCGTGGGTCTGATGCCGTCTGCCACAATCTTTCTCCCCAAAGATTCGACCTCTGGCGCCAGGAAAACATACTTGGAGTGTTTCAGCCTGTCGCACTCGGTCCAGTCACTTTAGAACCTCTTCCAGGCTGTGCAAGTGTTCGGTGGTGTCACGACCAGTGATTAGGATGTTGTCTTGAAACACAACGCTGCGCGGAACCGATTTCAGCAGAATCTCCATGTTCCTCTGGAAGATGGCAGCAGATGAGAGAATCCCAAAAGGGCATCTGTGGTATATGAACAGTCCTTTGTGCGTGTTGATGCACGTCAATCTTTTCGAAGGTTCAGCCAGCTCCTGTGTCATGTAAGCAGAGATTAGATCCAGCTTGGTGAACGACTTCCCCCCTGCTAACGTTGCAAACAGGTCCTCCGCTTTGGGTAGTGGGTACTGGTCCTGCAATGAGATTCGGTTGATTGTTACTTTGTAGCCTCCGCAGATTCTGACCGTGCCATCGCTTTTCAACACTAGAACAATTGGACTGGCCCACTCGTTGAACTCGACTGAAGTCTGTCCAGTTTGATCTCGATTTCCTCCCGCAGCATATATAGAAACATAGAAAATAGGTGCAGAAGTAGGCCATTCGGCCCATCAATCCTGCACCACCATTCAATAAGATCATGGCTGATCATTCAACTCAGTACCCCTTTCCTGCTTTCTCTCCATACCCTTTGATCCCTTTAGCCGTAAGGGCCATATCTAACTCCCTCTTGAATATATCCAATGAACTGGCATCAACAACTCTCTGCGGTAGGGAATTCCACAGGTTAACAACTCTCTGAGTGAAGAAGTTTCTCTTCATCTCAGTCCTAAATGGCTTACCCCTTATCCTTAGACTGTGTCCCCGGTTCTGGATTTCCCCAACATCGGGAACATTCTTCCTGCATCTAACCTGACCAGTCCCGTCAGAATTTTATATGTTTCTTTGAGATCCCCTCTCATCCTTCTAAACTCCAGTGAATACAGGCCCAGTCAATCCAGTCTCTCCTCATATGTCAGTCCTGTCATCCCGGGAATCAGTCTGGTGAACCTTCGCTGCATTTCCTCAATAGCAAGAATGTCCTTCCTCAGATTAGGAGACCAAAACTGAACACAATATTCCAGGTGAGGCCTCACCAAGGCCTTGTACAACTGCAGTAAGACCTCCCTGCTCCTATACCCAAATCCCCTAGCTATGAAAGCCAACATACCATTTGCCTTCTTCATCGCCTGCTGTACCTGCATGCCAACTTTCAATGACTGATGTACCATGACACCCAGGTCTCGATGCACCTCGATTTTCCTAATCTGCCACTATTCAGATAATATTCTGCCTTTGTGTTTTTGCCACCAAAGTGGATAACCTCACATTTAACCACATTATACTGCATCTGCCATGCATTTGCCCACTCAACTAACCTGTCCAATTCACCCTGCAGCCTCTTAGCGTCCTCATCACAGCTCACACCGCCACCCAGCTTAGTGTCATATGCAAACTTGGAGATATTACACTCAATTCCTTCATCTAAATCATTAATGTTTATTGTAAATAGCTGCGATCCCAGCACTGAGCCCTGCGGCACCCCACTAGTCACTGCCTGCCATTCTGAAAAGAACCTGTTTATCCCGACTCTTTGCTTCCTGTCTGCCAACCAGTTCTCTATCCACGTCAGTACATTACCCCCAATACCATCTGCTGTAATTTTGCACACCAATCTCTTGTGTGGGACCTTGTCAAAAGCCTTTTGAAAGTCCAAATACACCACATCCACTGGTTCTCCCCTGTCCACTCTACTAGTTACATCCTCAAAAAATTCTAGAAGATTTGTCAATGCATGATTTCCCTTTCATAAATCCATGCTGACTTGGACCGATCCTGTCACTGCTTTCCAAATGCGCTGCTATTTCATCTTTAATAATTGATTCCAACATTTTCCCCACTACTGATGTCAGGCTAACCGGTCTATAATTACCCATTTTCTCTCTCCCTCCTTTTTTAAGGATAGTGTTAAATCCAAGAAAGAAGCATATAAATTGGCTACACTCCAGTCCATAGGAACTGATCCAGAGTCGCTAGACTGTTGGAAAATGATCACCAGTGCATCCACTATTTCTAGGGCCACTTCCTTAAGTACCCTGGGATGCAGACTATCAGGCCCTGGGAATTTATCGGCCTTCAATCCCATCAATTTCCCCAACACAGTTTCACGCCTAATAAGGATTTCCTTCAGTTCCTCCTTCTCACTAGACCCTCGGTCCCCTAGTATTTCCGGAAGGTTATTTGTGTCTTCCTTCATGAAAATAGAACCAAAGTATTTGTTTAACTGGTCTGCCATTTCTTTGTTCCCCATTATAAATTCACCTGAATCTGACTGCAAGGGACCTACATTTGTCTTCACTAATCTTTTTCTCTTCACATATCTATAGAAGTTTATGCAGTCAGTTTTTATGTTTCCAGCAAGCTTCCTTTCATACTTTATTTTCCCCCTCCTAATTAAACCCTTTGTCCTCCTCTGCTGATTCTAAATTTCTCCCAGTCCTCAGGTTTGCTGCTTTTTCTGGCCAATTTATATGCCTCTTCCTTGGATTTAGCACTGTCCTTAATTTCCCTTGTTAGCCATGGTTGAGCCACATTCCCTGTTTTATTTTTACTCCAGCCAGGGATGTACAATTGTTGAAGTTCATCAATGTGATCTTTAAATGTTTGCCATTCCCTATCCACTGTCAACCCTTTAAGTATCATTCGCCAGTCTATTCTAGCCAATTCACGTCACATACCATCAAAGTTACCTTTCCTTAAGTTCAGGACCCTAGTCTCTGAATTAACTGTGTCACTCTCCATCTTAATAAAGAATTCTACCATATTATGGTCACTCTTCCCCAAGGGGCCTCGCACAACAAGACTGCTAATTAGTCCTTTCTCATTACACATCACCCAATCTAGGATGGCCAGCTCCCTAGTTGGTTCCTCGACATATTGGTCGAGAAAACCATCCCTAAAATCCTCCTCCACTGTGTTGCTACCAGTTTGGTTAGCCCAATCAATGTGTAGATTAAAGTCACCCATGATAACTGCTGTACCTTTATTACACGCATCCCTAATTTCTTGTTTGATGCTGCCCCCAACCTCACTGCTACTGTTTGGTAGTCTGTACACAACTCCCACTAGCGTTTTCTGCCCTTTGGTATTCCGCAGCTCCACCCATACAGATTCCACATCATCCAGGCTAATGTCCTTCCTTACTATTGCATTAATTTCCTCTTTAACCAGCAATGCTACCCCGCCTCCTTTTCCTTTCTGTCTATTCTTCCTAAATGTTGAATAGCCCTGGTCACCCTGGAGCCATGTCTCCGTGATGCCAATTATAGTGTATTCATTAATTGCTGCCTGTGCAGTTAATTCATCCACCTTATTATGAATACTCCTCGCAATGAGGCACAGAGCCTTCAGGCTTGTCTTTTTAAGACACTTTGCCACTTTAGAATTTTGCTGTACTGTGGCCCTTTTTTAGTTTTGCCTCGGGTTTCTCTGCCCTCCAATTTCACTTTTCTTGTTTCTATCTTTTGCTTCTGTCCCCATTCTACTTCCCTCTGTCTTCCTGCATAGGTTCCCATCCCCCTGCCATATTAGTTTAACCCCTCCCCACCAGCACTTGCAAACACTCCCCCTAGGACATTGGTTCTGGTCCTGCCCAGGTGCAGACCGTCTGGTTTGTACTGGTCCCACCTCCCCCAGAACTGGTTCCAATGTCCCAGGAATTTAAATCCCTCCCTTCTGCACCACTCCTCAAGCCATATATTCATCTGAGCTATCCTGCGATTCTTGCTCTGACTAGCATGTGGCACTGGTAGCAATCCCGAGATTACTATCTTTGAGGTCCTACTTTTTAATTTAACTCCTAACTACCTAAATTCAGCTTGTAGGACCTCATCCTGTTTTTTACCTATATCGTTGGTACCTATATGCACCACGACAACTGACTGTTCACCCTCCCCCTCCAAAATGTCCTGCAGTCGCTCCGAGACATCCTTGACCCTTACACCAGGGAGGCAACATACCATCCTGGAGTCTCGATTGCGGCCGCAAAACTGGAACTGCTCGGGCCTTGTGATGAACGTGCCGTGAATCAGGGACTAGATGGATCTGCACTTTGACGCCTGTGAAGTTGACGATGCCTGGCTCGAATAATGAAGGAAATTTGTTTAGCACTTGGGCGCACGAGGCATCATCCTCTGAAGACAGTGCTTTGATGTTGTCCCAGTTCCATCGGATCTTTCCTAGCCAGCTTCTGCCGAACAGCGTTGGGCCATCGCCTGGTACAATCCATAGTGATAAATCATGCAAAGCTCCATCGTACGATACCTTCACTGCTGCACTGCCAATGAATGGTATGAGCTATTTGGTGTAAGTGCGCAGCTTGGTGTGAATCGGGCTTAGTTTTGACCTTTGTGCCTTGTTACCCCACAGTTTCTCAAAGGTCTTCTGGCTCATATTGACTGACTCGCCCCCGTGTCCAAGTCCATGGAAACTGGAATGCCGTTTAATTTGACTTTCAACATTATCGGAGGACTTTTGGTGGTGAAGGTGTGCAGCCCATACACTTCCTCTTCAGCCTCGGGTTGAATTGCCTCTCTTATTCGTTCAGCGTGATCCGCGCTGGATCAGTCATCTTCTGCCGACTCTGCCATGTGGTGAGTCACAATGCTTTTGCACATTCGCTGGAGGTGCCCCATTGTTCCGCAGCCTTTGCACACGTAGTGCTTGAATCGACATTGATGGGCTCTATGATTAACCCCGCAGCGCCAACATGGTGTTAATGGATTCGCATTCACGCCCCACGGCAGACTCTGAGTCATCTTAGATCTGGCCTCTGCAGGCGTGTCTGCTCTGCCATGTACAGTCCTGCCTGCTCAAGATGTTATTTTATGCACAGTACTTGCCGGTGAGCTTCGATGCTGAGAAGATATCTGCTTAGTGTTATCGTTCGTGGACATGAAAGCCTGGGCTATCGTGATGGTCTTGCTCAGATCTAGGGATTCGGCAGACAGCAGTTTGCGAAGAATGACCTTGTGGCCGATTCCAAGCACAAAAAAGTCCCTCAACATTTCCCCCAAAAATCCAGCAAATTCGCATGGTCCCGCAAGGCATCTTATGTCGGCGACATAGCTTGCCACGTCCTCGCCCTCGGAGCGATGGTGCGTATAAAAGCGATACCTGGCCATTAAGATGCTCTCCTTCGGCTTGAGGTGTTCCCAAACCAGCCAGCATAACTCTGCATATATCTTGTTCGTTGGTTTTATCAGTGCTTGCAGATTTTTGATAAGACCATATATCGTGGACCCACAAACGGTGAGGAGAATCGCCCTGCGCTTGACCGCATTACTGTTTGTATCCAGCTCGTTGGCCACGAAGTACTGGTCAAGATGCTCAATGAAGGCTTCCCAATCATCACTCTCAACAAATCTCTCAAGAATATCAACGGCAGTCATAATGTCGTTTGAGTAGTTCGTTTGTCTTTGTGCGGCGACGGAGTAAGCATTGTGCTGGCGAACTATCAAAGCCTTCAGTTGGTGTGTTTGGCCAGATGAAAAGGTTCATGTAGAAGTCACCACAGTCTTTCTTTGTCTTCTTGATTAACCACTTTGCGAGTTTAACTGCATTCTCAACCTTTCCGTTGCTTTGTGGATATTCTGGTGAGCTTGTTACGTGATTGAATCCATACTCTGTGGCAAAGTTTGTGAAGTGTTGTGAGTTGAAGGGCGGTCCATTGTCGGATTGAACCTTGTCTGGAATACCATGGTTAAAGAAGTGTTTCTTGAGGTGTTTGGTGCAAATTGTCTATCCCGAAATAGTCCGAGTAGTAGTCCATTGTGCATAAATAATCTTTGCCATGGCGTGTAACTATGTCACAACCAATCTTTTCCCATGGTCTCTGAGGGAGGTTGTGACTTATCAATGGTTCTTTTGGTTGGCTCGATTGATAGGTGTTACATGTTTCACACTTTGAAACATAATCTTTTATGTCACTGTTCAGTCCTGGCCAGTAAACGGATTCTCTGGCACGTCGAAGAGTGCTCTCGATGCCAGTGTGAGCAGCATGAAGTCGCTGACCAATGTCGGATCTCAGAGATTTTGGTATGACACAGCGATAGCCTTTGAAGACTATGACATCCTGCGTTGTGAGTTTGCCATGAACTTTGAAGTATACATGCGTTTCAGGCAGGCATTCATTTGTGGTTTCTGGCCATCCCGTTGTGATTTGTTGTATGACCAGTTGTAGTGTGGAGTCGCTTGCAGTTGGGCGTTGTATGGTAGTCAGTCCTTGTTTGAAGAGTGGGAGAAAGTCCACCATGTGGATGCATTCCACTGCAATTTCTGTCGGTGATCTCTCCATGTTTTTGTGGTATTCACGCGAGAGGGTGTCTGCTAGGTACATTTTTTTTTCCTGATTGATACTTTATTTCAACGTCATATTGGTTGAGCCGAATGAGCAGATGTTGTAGTTGCTTGGGTGTTGCAGATAACAGCTTGCATCGTATTGCAACCAAAGGCTTATGGTCTGTCCATAGCGTGATCTTGCAACCATATACATATTGATGGTTTTGTTCCATTCCGGAGACTTGAGCAAGCAGCTACTTTTCGATTTGAGAGTATCAGGTTTCTGCTGGAATGAGTGCTCGGCTTACGTATGCAATTGGTTGTCCCTGTTGCAGAAGGACGAACCCAAGATGAGAAGCTCGCTCGAAGCATCTGCTTGACCTTCGGTTGTAAGTTTGTGGCCAAAGCACTTGAGCACCGGAGAATCTGTCATGCGTTGTTTGATAGCTTCAAACACTTTGTCTTGTTCTTCAGTCCATTTCCAGACCGTGTCTTTGTGAGTAAGCTATCACAGAGGCTCGCTGAAGTCTGAAAGATCGGGCAAGAATTTTGGGAGGTACTTTGTCATGCCAACAAATCGTTGTACACCTCGACATCCTGCGGTTTCTGCATTTCGTTGATGGCGACCACTTTGCTTGGGTTGACTTTGAGTCCATCACTGGACAATATGTGTCCCATGTATTTCACTTGGGAGCTCTTGTATTCGAACTTATCGAAGTTTAGTTTGAGGTGTGAAGTTTTTAGTCTCTGCATCTCTGCATGAATTTACGTAAGTTGCGTCATGATCGTGATTGGCCTCTTTAAGTGTCTCACCACGTCCAGTGATCACAATATCATCTGCAATCTTGTAGACTCCATCTAGGCCTTCTGGACTAGCTTCTGCTGGAAGATTTCCAGGGCAGGACTGATAACAAACGACATTCTATGATATTGATATCGTCGCTATGGAGTCTGAAAGGTCATGAGGTAGGAGGACTCTGTGTCTAGTCCACTAGCTAGGAGGTATAGGGAGCTGTCTTGAGAGAGAGGGTCTGTGAAGGAACATCACCTTAAGCTCCACATGGCTGTCTGAGATCTCCCAAATAAATAGAGTTAAGTTGAATGAAGATTGTTCAAGAGACTATAAAATACACAAAGTTACCGTTAAAAGATTCTACGAGTAATGTGTAAAATGTGACCCTCACCAATGAGTTGTTACTTGGCTTGCTGCTTGGGGCAGTTTAGGTGTACACTGTTTGAGATGTGAGGCTGGAACAGGTTAGCCTTCACAGTTAAATATCTGGCCAACACTTACCATCTGGGCTCACACAGACAAAATGAGGTCCCTTGGGTGTGAGGTGTAGGAGAGATGGCAGAGTCTGTAGAATGGTACTCCAATACCCCAAGAGAAGGGGAGAAAATTGGAGGGAAAAGGAAGGAAAGATACAAATGAATACACATTAATATAACTATGTTTCTTACTCACAGTGATCATCATGTGTGGGACAAGCAGCGACATTGAGACATTATTACATGGAATTAACCCACACAAAGATATTGTCATCATCCTATTGGACCTGTTCAAGTAAGTACCACGTCCTGGCTTTAGATTTGGCAATTATTCTCACTGACCAAAAGATGTCAGTACTGGAGAATCTTTTCATTTTTTGCCATGAATCCCAAGTTTGGGTACAGCACGGGGTTAGATACAGAGCAAAGCTCCCTCTACACTGTCCCATCAAACACTCCCAGGGCATGTACAGCACAGGTTAGATACAGAGTAAAGCTCCCTCTACACTGTCCCATCAAACACTCCCTGGGCAGGTACAGCACGGGTTAGATACAGAGTAACGCTCCCTCGAAACTATCCCATCAATCTCTCCCAGGGCCGGTACAGCACGGGTTAGATACAGAGTGAAGATTCCTCCACACTGTCCCGTCCAACACTCCCAGGGCAGGTACAGCATAGGCAGTCCCTCAGAATCGAGGAAGACTTGCTTCCACTCTAAAAATGAGCCCTGAGGTTGCTGAAAAGTCCAATACGAGAACCAAAGTGCCTGTCACAGGTGGGTCAGATAGTCGTTGAGGGAAAGGGTGGGTGGGACTGATTTGCCGCATGCCCTTTCTGCTGCCTGCGCTTGGTTTCTGCATGCTCTCGGCGATGAGACTCGAGCTGCTATGCGACCTCCCGGATGCACTTCCTCCACTTAGGCCGGTCTTTGGCCAGGGACTCCCAGGTGTCGGTGGGGATATTGCACTTTATCAGGGAGGCTTTGAGGGTGTCCTTGTAACGTTTCCGCTGGCCACCTTTGGCTCGCTTGCCGTGAAGGAATTCCGAGTAGAGCGCTTGCTTTGGGAGCCTCATGTCTGGCATGCGAACAATGTGGCCCGCCCAGCGGAGCTGATCTAGTGTGGTCAGTGCTTCAATGCTGGGGATGTTGGCCTGGTCGAGGACGCTAACGTTGGTACGTCTGTCCTCCCAGGGGATTTGTAGGATCTTGCGGAGACATCGTTGGTGGTACTTCTCCAGCGACTTGAGGTGTCGACTGTACAGGGCAGGTACAGCACATGTTAGATACAGAGTAAAGCTCCCTCTACACTGTCCCATCAAACACTGCCAGGACAGGTGTAGCATGAGTTTAGATACAGAGTAAAGCTCCCTCTACACTGTCCCATCAAACACTCCCAGGGCAGGTACAGCACGAGGTTAGATACAGAGTAAAGCTCCCTCTACACTGTCCCATCAAACACTCCCAGGACAGGTGCAGCATGAGGTTAGATACAGAGTAAAGCTCCCTCTACACTGTCCCATCAAACACTCCCAGGGCAGGTACAGCACGGGATTAGATACAGAGTAAAACTCCCTCTCCACTGTCCAATCAAACACTCCCAGGGCAGGTACAGCACGGGGTTAGATACAGTGTAAAGCTTCCTCTACACTGTCCCATGAAACACTCCCAGGGCAGGTACAGCACGGGGTTAGATACAGAATAAAGCTCCCTCCACACTGTCCCATCAAAGGGTACAAAGGAAGTTTACCAGGTGAGGTTGGAAAAGTTAGGACTCTGTTCTCCTCAGAACAGAGAAGTTGAGAGACGACCTAATGGAGATTTTCAAGATGATGAGGGCAACGACTATTCCCTGTGGTGAGTGGGTCAATAACCAGAGGTCCTAGATTTAAAATCATTGGCAAACGATCTCGAGGGGGAATGAGGAGAAATTTTTTCACTGAGTTGTCGGGATGGGAACGCTCCACTTTAAAAGGTGGTGGGAGCTGGTTCCATAAATCATTTTAAAAGGGAGTTGGACGGGAACTTGAGGATGAGGAACTGACAGGGTTACGGACAAAAGGCAGGGGAGTGGGGTTAATTGGATCACTCTTTCAAAGAGCCGGCTCAGGCACGAGGAGCTGAATGACCTCCTTCTGTGCAGTAAGTTTCTATGATGCTGATTATAATAAGCTGCACTGGCATACTTCCTTGTCATTTTTGGTTCTGATGCCAGCCCATAATAACCAAATTTATTGACTTCACGTTCACGACCTGACCTGGGGTTAGATGAAGGAGGGTGGGAGGAGGAGGCTCGTGTGGAGCATAATCCCCAGCATGGACCATTTGGGCCGAATGACCTGTTTCTGTGCTGTGGGCTAGATGTAATTCCATCACATGTTGGATTTTGAACTCATGAACCCCTGGGTTTGCTGGACCAGTACCATAACCGCTAGACCACTGCATCCTCCGTGGAGCATTCAGAAGCTGGCATTTTCACTGTTTCTGTGCCTTTTTACGTCAAATTGTGGCTCTGTGGCTTCCCTTGCAGTGCAGAAACCCTTGTTCCAATTAGCACTTTCTCCATTAGAGGAGCTGGCCTTTTGTCAGGCAAGTGGTGTGAACCCACAACCTCGCAGTCCTCCTCGAGTGTCTATGAATCGCTTTACTCATGAGGACCAGTGATGCCGTTGGGAGGGGTGAGGTGGGGAAGGCGGAGGGGGAAATGTTGCCTCTTGTCTTTCTCACAACGCTGCCCCTTCCTCTCTCTGATAGCCACACCTACTCTCCTGGGGCAGATTCGATGGATTACATGAAACACGTCCTGGTGGTCACCCTTCTGGCTCCGGAATACAACCACACCTCACAAAATGCCAGCAACACCACATCGGTAAGAAGCAAATCTCCCTGAACAGGCTCGGAGACACGATCAGGTCCATTTGGTGCATCCCAGTGCAGGTTGTTAAACCTTCAAATGGAATGTTGGCCTTTATTGCAAGGGGGATAGAGTATAAAAGCAGGGAAGTCCTGTTACAAGTATACAGGGCGTTGGTTAGACCACACCTGGAGTATTGCGTACAGTTCTGGTCTCCTTATTTAAGGAGGAATATTCTTGTATTGGAGGCTGTTCAGAGAAGGTTCACGAGGTTGAGATGAAGGGGTTGTCTTATGAAGAAAGGTTTAGCAGGTTGGGCGTGTACTCTTTGGAGTTTAGAAAAATGAGAGGTGATCTTATTGAAATGTATAAGATTCTGAGGGGGCTCGACAGGGTAGATGCTGAGAGGATGTTTCCCCTCTTGGGGAAATGGAACTAGGGGGCATAGTTTCAGTATAAGGGGTCGCCCATTTAAAATGGAGATGAGGAGGAATTTCTTCTCTCAGAGGATTGTGATTATTTGGAATTCTCTGCCCCAGAGAGCTGTGGAGGCTGGGTCATTGAATATATTTAAGGCGGAGATAGACAGATTTTTGAACGATAAGGGAGTGAAGGGTTATGGGGAGTGGGCAGGGAAGTGGAATTGAGGCCAAGATCAGATCAGGCATGATCTTATTGAATGGCGGAGCAGGCTCGAGGGGCCAAATGTCTTATTCCTGCTCCTATTTCTTATGTTCAAGAGAAGGAGCGACTGATGCCCATGTGTGATTTAAACTCAACAGCTAAAGATGATTGTTCCGCTTTATTTTCCCCTCCAATTTTCTATCTCCTCTTCTGAAGCTCACCCGAACCTCTCTGCCCTCCAGTGCTTTATTCAAGTGGCCATTACTCATATTTAAGCTTGGACAGTGAATGCCTGCAGGTGTTTAAACCATGGTCTCATGTATGTAACCTTCATGTAACAACACTGCAATACAGTATATACTTGAGAAATGCACACATTGACCACAGGGGGTGAACTTGTGGGTGACATTCCTCACCTGGTCATCCAGGTATATAAAGGGAGGTCCCACGCAGAGTCATGACTTCTTGGTACTGTGAATAAAGGTGCAGGTCACAGAGTGACCTTGTCCATAGAATGTGCCTCGTGTGGATTTGTGGTACTGTGTAAGGACTTTACAGTGGCGATGAGAAACGGGAATCAACGACCCACGAGAATGGCCACCGGTACCACAGAGGAACGGTACTGTGTTGGTGAGGACTGGGACGATTTCATTGAGAGGCTTCAGCAGAGCTTTGTCATGAAGGACTGGCTGGGATGCAGCGGCCGACAAGCGAAGGACTCATCTACTGACAGCTGTGGACCTAAGACTTACACGCTCATGAAAGACCTGCTAGCACCCGAGAAGCCGACGGACAAAACCTTTGAAGAGCTCAGCAAACTAATCGGTGAGCACCTCAAACCAGCGAGCAGCGTACACATGGCCCGACACAGATTTTATACCCACCGACGTCGGGAAGGACAGAGCATACCGGACTTCGTTGCGGACCTTCGGCGCTTGGCCAGCCTCTGTAAGTTCACAGACGCCTGCAGGGGGGAGATGCTAAGTGATTTCTTTATTGAGGGCATCAGTCATGCCGGGATTTTCAGAAAGTTAATTGAGACCAAGGACTTGACCTTGGAAGCGGCGGCGTTGCTGGCTCAGACTTTTATGGCGGGGGAGGAGGAAACCAAGATAATATACGCGCGCAACTCTGACTCCAACGTGGCAATGGATCAGGGGGTCAATATCATAAACGCGACTCAGAGCCCAGCAGGCAGGCAAGGGCAGTTCGACACACCCCAGGCAGCAATAGACCCAGAACAGGTTTTCAAAACAGACAATGGCAGGCTGAATGGACATTTACGCCATCCCAGTGGACAATGCGTTCTGGGATGGGGCCATTGACAACCACTAACAGGGTGCTTAAGAGCAGTCAAAGGGACAATCAGCGAGGAATGCCTTGCAACAGCTCTTTTGTTCACAACAATGGGAATCTCAGTTCATGCTGGAGGTGTGGGGGCAGACATGCTGCCAGGACTTGCAGGTTTCAACAGTTCGCCTGCAGAAATTGTAACCTCACTGGTCATTTAGCTAGAATGTGCAGGAAGCCTGCGACCAGGCTAATTTATGAGGCGAATGGACCTGAAGAGGGGTCTGCGAGACAGGATGATGCGTGGGGCAAATCAATGGACGCTGAAGTTCAGTGGGTTCATGTAGCAAACATTCACAGCTCATATACCAAAACGCCACCTCTGATGATGAAGTTCCTATGAAACAGCATCCCTGTACGTATGGAGCTGGACATGGGGGCCAGCCAGTCACTCATGAGCGTTCAACAATTCGAAAAGCTATGGCCACTCAAAGCCAGCTGACCCAAACTAGAACGCATTGAGACTCAACTACAGACATACACCAAAGAAATCATTCCAGTGCTAGGTAGTGCAAGGTTGGCTGTCACACACAATGGATCAGTGAACCGGTTGCCGCTCTGGATTGTCCCGGGCAATGGTCCTGCACTGTTGGGGAGGAGCTGGTTAGCTGAGATGAACTGGAAATGGGGGGATGTGCACGCCATGTCATCTGTGGAGCGAAGTTCATATTCACAGGTCCTACAGCAATTTGAGTCGCTATTCCAACCTGGTGTCAGGACGTTCAAAGGTACCAAAGTAGTGATTCGCATCACCCCGGATGCCAGACCAGTGCACCACAAAGCCAGAGCTGTGCCGTATGTGATGCGGGAGAAAATTGAAAGCGAATTGGACCGTTTGCTGAGAGAGGGCATCATCTTGCCCGTTGAATTCAGCGACTGGGTGAGCCCCATTGTTCCCGTCCTAAAAGCGGATGGCTCGGTCAGGATTTGTGGCGACTACAAGGCCACTATCAACCGGGTATCCCTACAAGACCAATACCCGCTTCCGAGAGCGGAGGATCTTATTGCCACGCTGTCAGGCAGCAAGCTGTTCACCAAGTTGGACCTCACTTCAGCTTACATGACCCAAGAACTGGCCAATGAATCCAAACTACTGACCACAATCACCACGCACAAGGGACTGTTAGTTTACAACAGGTGCCCGTTTGGCATTCGATCAGCGGCTGCGATCTTTCAAAGAAACATGGAAAGCCTGCTCAAATCCATTCCTGGAACGATCGTATTCCAGGACAACATCCTCATCACGGGTCGGGACATAGAGGAATACCTCCACAACCTGGAAAAGGTGCTACGCCGACTGGACCGGGTAGGCCTGCGACTCAAGAAACTTAAGTGTGTGTTTTTGGCTCCTGAAGTCGAGTTTCTGGGCAGGAGGGTTGCTGCAGACGGGATTCGGCCTACCGAATCCAAAACAGAGGCGATTCGACGAGCGCCCAGGCCCTGTAACACATCGGAGTTGCGTTCATTTCTGAGACTCTTGAACTATTTCGGGAACTTTCTGCCGAACTTAAGCACATTGTTGGAGCCGCGACAAGTGCTCCTGCGTAAGGGTTGCAATTGGTTTTAGGGAGACTGTCAAGAACGGGCTTTCAATCGGGCGCATAACTTACTCTGTTCAAATAGATTGTTGACCCTGTACAACCCCTGTAAGAAATTGGTTCTGACATGTGATGCATCGTCCTATGGGGTTGGATGCGTGTTGCAGCAGGGTAATGCTGAGGGGCAACTCCAACCTGTGGCTTATACCTCCAGATCGCTCTCTCAAACAGAACGTGGATATGGGATGGTTGAGAAGGAAGCACTCGCATGTGTCTATGGGGTGAAAAAGACGCACCAGTACCTTTTTGGCAGGAGGTTCGAATTAGAAACGGACCATAAGCCGTTAACATCCCTGTTGTCAGTCAGCGAGGCTGTCAATGCCAATGCGTCAGCTCGCATACAGAGATGGGCTCTCACACTGGCCGCGTATGACTACGCTGACGCGCTCAGCAGGCTTCAACTGGCCACCACTGAGGGGGCAGCGGAGCAAAGCGCTGAGATGGTCATGGCCATTGATGCCTTTGACAGCGCAGGCTCCCCCATCACAGCCCGCCAGATCAAAATCTGGACAAACAGATCCCCTTCTATCCCTGATTAAGAAATGTGTCCTGACTGGGGATTGGACGCCGCACACGGAGCATGCCCTGAGGAGGTCAGACCGTTTCACAGGCGGATGGATGAGCTCTCCATCCAAGCCGACTACCTACTATGGGGCAGCCAGGTAGTCACGCCCCAGAGGGGCAGGGAAGCTTTCATCAGGGAACTCCACAGCGAGCACCCAGGCATCGTGCTGATGAAGGCCATTGCCCGGTCACACGTTTGGTGCCCGGGAATTGATTCAGACCTGGAACACAGGTGCACGAAGTGTGCTCAGCTGGGAAATGCCCCTAGGGAGGCCCCACTCAGGCCATGGTCACGCATTCACATAGACTACGCGGGCTCGTTCATGGGGAAAATGTTTCTCATCGTGGTTGATGCATACTCGAAATGGATCGAGTGCATCATTTTGAATTCGTGCACGACATCCACCACTGTGAAGAGTCTACGTGCGGTCTTTGCGACCCATGGTTTGCCGGACATCCTTGTTAGCAATAATGGCTCATGTTTCACTAGCTACGAATTCCGGGAATTCATGTCGGGTAATGGCATTAACCATGTCAGGACAGCACCGTTTAAGCCGGCCTCCAATGGCCAGGCGGAATGTGCGGTCCAAATCATAAAACAAGGTATGCTCAGGATTCAAGGACCCTCCCTTCAATGCCGCCTATCGCGCCTCCTGCTGGCCTATAGATCCCGACCGCACTCGCTCACGGGGGTCCCGCCCGCGGAGCTCCTTATGAAACGTACACTCAAAACTCGGCTGTCCCTCATTCATCCTGTCTTGTCCAACATTGTTGAAGGCAAGCGCCAGTCCCAAAATGAGTACCATGACCGTAATTCAAGGGGGAGATATATAGAAATTGGTGACCCCGTATTTGTTCTCAATTACGCTTTGGGGCCCAAATGGGTTGAAGGTACTGTAATAGACAAAGAGGGGAATAGGGTCATCGTGGTTCAACTTAACAATGGGCAGATATGCCGCAAGCATCTGGACCAAGTAAAAAAAAGGTTCAGCATGGACTCTGAGGAACCTGAGGAAGATCATGAGATGGTATTCACACCACTGCCAGTGAACGAGCAACAAGAACAATCAGCAGCATGCACAGTCCCTACGGTCAGCCCGGACAGGCCGGAATCCCCACAGGGGACAGACACGCAACAGCCAGATCCCCAACTGCGGCGCTCCACGAGGGAGCGCAGACCACCCGAGAGACTTAACCTGTGATCCCAATAAGACGTTGGGTGGGGGAGGTGATGTCATGTATGTAACCTTCATGTAACAACTCTGCAGTACTGTATATACTTGAGAAATGCACACATTGACCACAGGGGGTGAACTTGTGGGAGACACTCCTCACCTGGTCATCCAGGTATATAAAGGGAGGTCCCACGCAGGGTCATCACTTCTTGGTCCTGTGAATAAAGGTTCGGGTCACAGAGTGACCTTGTCCTTAGAATGTGTCTCGTGTGGGTTTGTGGTATTGTGTAAGGACTTTACACATGGAACCATAGAATTTATAGGGCCGTTGGAGGCCAATCAGCCCATCGTGCCTGTGCTGGTGATAGGCCTTCAACTGTAGCTGCCGCCTCTCATCCCATTTCCTTGCCCTTTCCCCGTATCCTTTTATATTCTTTTTCAAATACTTATCCAAACCTTCTTTAAATAGTTATAGCCACAACCTCAATGCTCTGTGTTCCAGTAAGCTTTTATGTGAGGAAGATTCTTCCAACTCCCTCCCCACCTTTATTCTTCTACGGATAATCTAGGTCGACACTCCGGCGCAGTACTAAGGGAGTGCTGCACTGTCTCAGGTGGAGGCTAAAGCAAGTTCCCCCATTTTCCCATTCAGGTGGGTGCAAAAGATCATGTGGCTCTATTTGAGGAGGACCAGGGACGTTCTCACGAGTGGTTTGATCGAAATTTTCAAGATATTAAGGGGAACTGATGGGATAGACAGAGCAAAACTATTTCCACTGGTTGGTGGGGTCTAGGACTAAGCATGACCTAAAGCCAGGACTTTCAGCAGTGAAGTTGGGAAACACTTCTACACACAAAGGGAGGTAGATAGCACAGATTTAAGGTGATTGGCAAAAGAACCAGAGGCGACATGAGGGAAAACCTTTTTATGCAACGAGTGGTGAGGATTTGGAATGCATGGCCTGATGGAGTGATGGATACAGATTCAATAGCAGCCTTCCAAGGGAATTGGATAAATACTTGAATGAGAAAAAATTGCAGGGAATGGGGTAAGAGGAGGAGTGGGATTGGATTTTACTTTGAAAGAGCTGGCGCAGCCTCGATGGACTGAATGGTCTCCTTCTGTGCTGTACTATTCTATGATTATATGATTCTCCTGGTATCTTGGCCAACATTCCTCCCTCAACCTAAAACGGACGATCTAGTCATTAATCACATCACTGTTTGTAGGAGCTTGCTGTGCGTAAATTAGCTGCCGTGCCATGGCAACATCATCCGAAAACACAGAGTCAGGTTCCACGTGTACGCTGACGACACCGAGCTCCACCTCTCCATCACTTCCCTCGACCCCTCCATGGTCTCTAAATTGTCACATTGCTTGTCCGACATCCATGAGCAGAAATTTTCTCCAATTAAATATTGGGAAGACCGAAGCCATTGTTTTCGCTTCCCACCACAAACTTCGTTTACTAGCTACCGACTCCATCCCTCTTCCCAGCATCTGTCTGAGGCTGAACCCGACTGTTCGCACCCTAGGTGTCATATTTGACCCTGAAATGAGCTTCCGGCCACATATCCGCGGCATAACTAAAACCATCTATTTCCACCACCATAACATTGCCCGCATCCGCCCCTGCCTCAGCTCATCTGCTGAAACTCTCACCCATGCCTTTGTTACTTGTAGACTTGACTACTCCAATGCACTCCCATATTCTAACCTATGTAAACTTGAGGTCATCCAAAACTCGGCAGCCCGTGTCCTAACTCGCACCAAGTCCTACTCACCCATCACCCCCTGTGCTCGCTGACCTACATTGGCTCCCGGTTAATCAATGCCTCAATTTCAAAATTCTGGGTCAATTGTTAATTTTAAATCGGAGATTGATAGCTTTATGTGAACCAAAGATATTAAGGAATATGGGGCAAAGGTGGGTATATGGAGTTCGGTCGCAGAACAGCCATGATCTCATTGAATGGCGGAACAGACTCGAGGGTCTGACTGGCCTCCTCCTGTTCCTATGTAACATTTAGAATAGTTATGAAGAAGGACAAGGAGCAATCTAGAATTAAAATACTTATGTGGAGAGCTAATTTCAGAGCATTGAGGAGGGGTCTGGCCTGGGTATATTGGAGTCAAAGACTGACAGGCAAAAACGTAATGGAGCACTGGGCGGCCTTTAAAGAGGAGATGGTTCGGGTACAGTCGAGGTACATTCCCACAAGGGGGAAAGGGAGGGCAATCAAAGCCAGAGCTCCCTGGATGGCGAAGGAGTTAGAGAAGCAGAAAATGGGGACGTATGACAGATATCAGCTCGATAATACAAGGGAGAATCAGGCTGAATATAAAAAGTACAGAGGAGAAGTGAAAAAGGAAGTAAGAGGAGCAAAAAGTATGAGAATAGATTGATGGCTAACATATAAAGAGGAATCCAAAGGTCTTCTACAGGCATGTTAACATTGTGGGCCGCCCTGACCTGTGTGAGAACACCACCGCAGGTTGGGGCTATAGATAGATCTGGAGCGTCGAGCCCTGGAACATTGTGGGCGGAGGTGCGGCAAATGAGGGTACAGGGCCCAGAAGAGCCGAGGGCACAGGGGCAGCACGGGCCAGCCCACACTGCGATATGTGTGCGCACTAGGTCCGTGCAGCAGAGCAGGTCTCCAGTCGTCCTGGTTAACCCTTGCCACTGGACCATGACCTAGCTCTGTCAAGCTCGTGTGGTGGCTGATGTGCAACGGTCACCCCACGTTAAAAAAATCCACGCACAGGTATCTTCCACCCCCTTAATTGGAGTTCAGGACTGGAACATCAGGTCTTCATTGAAACATCTGTGAACTCTTGTGGAAGCAAGTCCTCCTCGCTCGAGGGACCGCCGATGATGATGATTACAACAGTGACTAGACTTCCAAACTACTTCATTGGCCGTAAAGCGCTTTGGGGGATGTGAAAGGCGCTCTAGAAATGCTAGTTCTTCCTTGCTCTTCTCTTCTCAACCCTTAGCCTCGGCCATTTACCTGGGTTTCTCAATACAGAGTCCTTGTGGGTTAAATTAGATTTGGGCTTCAATTGGAAAGAAAATTGGGTGGGGTGTAAAAGCGTCTGCCGGTTCACTGCCCACGAACAATCTCACTCCCCCTTGTTCGACTTGTTGGACAGTTTTCTGCGAGTGCGGGCGGGCCTGCGGGTTTTCCCCAGGACTCTCTTCAACTGGAAATGTGCTGCTGTGTGTTGGTCGGGAGCAGAATCTTCAATGGCTTGCTCACAACACGTTTAAGCAAGATCTTACGGCACCAGTTGAGTTGGGAGTTGGAGTGCTACCCGGCCTTGTCCAGAGCTTCGAATCGGTTCGTGAGAGTTTTACACTGCTGGTTGAACCCATATGGCCTGTTCTATGGGTGGTCGTCAATAGCAGCAACCCTATTACGGGTCTGGATTCTGGTGTCTCTCAGTTCTGGTGGTTGTTCCTGGCAGGGTTGAGTGTACATGGGCTGTGGGAGAAGATTATATGGGTGGGTAGAGTCAGTGGTAGGGGAGAGTGTACATGGGCTGTGAATGAAGCTGGTATGATATGTTACACTCCCTGTTGCAATGCTGTGTGTCTGGTGTTAATGTTCAGACTGTGAGTTGTTAAACACTCTGGAATCACTGGGATCTCCTGTGAGCTGTGAAGTTAAAAGCTGAACTTGAATGTGTTTCAGCAGTACAATGACTTTGTGCGGGGTTATCAGGACGCCGTTCTGCTCTTCGGTGCCATCCTCGAACAATTTCTCTCCAGGAATCAGATCCCAACACGAGCCGACTTCAGTCAAAACTTTCGAAATATCACGTTCCCAGGTAACAATAGACACTGACAGACTGTCATACGGGCTCAGAGAGAACCGGCAGGGGGTGGAGGGAAGAAGGGAATAGAGAGAGGGGAATGGAGGGAGTGAATAGAAAGAGGGCAAAGGAGAGAGGGAGCATGTAGGGGAATGGAGGGAGAGAGCATGTAAGCGCAGGAGGGGAAAGTTTGCCACATTATAACAGTGACCACACTTCAAAAATACTTCATTGGCTGTAAAGCGCTTTAGGACGTCCTGAGGTTGTGAAAGGCGCTATATAAATGCAAGTCTTCCTTTCTCTTGAAGCCGGGGCAAGAACAAAAGGAAAAGAGGGAGCAGGCAGTGTGACAGAATGTTTGGGGATGGGGGGGGGGGGGCGGGGTGCAGGGGATAAGGACAGTGAAAATAAATATGCAGAAAGTGAGATGCGTGAGCCAGGAGGTGAGGAGGGTAAATGGAGAACGTTGTGACCTCGTAAATGTATTAAATCTTACTCTGGCTTGATTACAGGAGCCCTTGGCCCAGTACACCTGGATAATTTTGGGGACCGAGACATTAACCTGACTGTTCTGTACACCTCGACCAGCACAACGAAGGTAAGTTCTTTACCTGGATGGAGTTGGACATCCCATGGGTGATGCATCACCATGGAAACAAATAACAATATTCATAATTCTTTTATTTGAAAAAATGTATTTCCATGTCATCGTTACTTCACTCCTCCCCCATCACACACACACCAGGCCCCTCCCCATCACACACACACCAGGCCCCTCCCCCATCACACACACACCAGGCCCCTCCCCATCACACAAACCAGGCCCCTCCCTGTCACACATCAGGCCCCTTCGTGTCACACACCGGGCCCCGTCCCCGTCACACACGGTTGATAGAATGATACAGCACAGAAGGAGGCCATTCAGCCCATTGGGCCTGTGTTGTCTCTCTGAAAGAGCTATCCAATTAGTCCCACGCCCCTGCAGTTTTTTCCTTTTCAAGTATTTATCCAATTCCCTTTTGAAAGACACTATTGAATTCCCTTTCAGGCAATGCATTCCAAATCATAACAACTTACTGAGTTAAAACAAATTCTCTTGGCTACCGACCCGTCTGCCACTGGAAAAAGTTTCTCCCTATCTACTCTACCAAACCCTTCATAATTTTGAACACCTCTATTAAATCTCTGCTCAACATTCTCTGCTCTAACAAAGGAACCATTCAGGAGAAAGCCATTCAGCCTCTTGAGCCTTTTCCGCCATTCAATTCGATCATGGCCAATCCACCCGCCTTGGTTCCGTAACCCTTAATGGCCTCGCCTCACAAAATTCCATCCCTCATCCTTGATACCATTTTAATAAAACTTCTCCCCAAGGCCTTCACATCCTTCTTAAAGTGCGGTGCCCTGTAATGGACACAATACTTCAGCTGAGGCCTGACCAGTAAATTACAAAGATTTAGCATAACTTCCTTGCTATTATACTCTAAGCCTATATTTATAAAGCCCAGGATCTCTTCTGCTTTTTCAATTTGTCCTGCCACCGTCAAAGATTTGAGTATGTGATTCCCCCTGGCCTCTCTGTTATTGCACTCCCTTTAAAATTGTACCATTTCATTTGTATTGTCTCTCCTCATTCTTCCTTCCAAAATGCATCATTTCACATGTCTCTGCATTAAATTGTATCTGCCATGTGTCTGCCCATTTCACCAGTCTGTCCATGTCCTCCTGAAGCCTGTTTTTTAAAATATTTGTTCATGCGATGTGGGCGTCGCTGGCAAGGCCGGCATTTATTGATTAATGATAAAGAGAGGGAAGATAGATTATGAAAGTAAACTAGCACTTAACAGATAGTAAGTGTTATGTTCAGATTAACTCCACAAGACTGTATATCTTAAGCTCAAACTGTTGTGACCCTGGACTCTTTATTGTAACTCCAGAGTGAGGAGGCAGTGTGGTAGACTGCCTTTTATACCTGCTTCCCCAGGGTGTGCAGGTGACCCTTGGGTCTCTCACAGGTACGCCCCCCTGGTGGCAAGTCTTACACATTGGTAATGTTTACATACATAACATCACTCCCCCCCCCCCCCACCCCTCTCCAAAGTCTTAGATACAAGTTATTTACAAGTTGAGGCGATCAGGCGCTCCACGTTCCCGGGTTGATCGCCTGAGTTGAAGTCCTGGCATGGGTGAGTCAGTCGGATCATTGCTGCACTGCGGGTGTGGCTGGTCTGATCGGACTGTCGGGCATGGTGGGTTCATTCTCGTGGTTGACCGCGAGGTCTGTCATGTATTCAACCAGCATTGTAACCCATGTATAAACTGACCTAAGTTGTACACCGTGAGAACACTGACCATGAGGTGGGAGACACTCCTAACCTGGACCTTCAGGTATAAAAGGGGAAGCTCCACCCACCTTCATCACTTGAGTGCTAAGGAATAAAGGACAGGTCACAGACTGACCTTCTCTCAAGCATGGGCCTCTTGTGCATTTATACTGTGTAGTAAGGACGTATCAATGGCGACGAGGATGGGATTTAAACCACGCGAGGTACTGTGTTAAGGAATGATTGGGACAGAGATTCAACATTGTTAAAGCAGCACACAGTTCTCCAGGCAGACAAGGGCAGTCAGGCATGCCCCAACATGTAGTCGAACCCAGAGGGAGAGTTCGACAGAGACAATGGCAAGCTGAACAGCGATTCACGCCATTGCAAGGGACAATGCGGCCAGTAATGGGGCCATCAACACCTGTTAATGGTGCACTCAAGGACAATAACAGGGGCAGTCAGGGACGATCGACTGGTAAGGGACCTTTTGTTTCAAACCGCAACTCATGCTGGAGGCGTGGAGGCATACATTCAGCCGGAGTTTGCAGAGATGAGCAAAATACCTGCAGAAATTGCAGAAATGGACACTGGGGGAAATCGCTGGAAGCTAAAGTTCAGCGAGTTCATGTGGAGCATGTATACAGTTCATACACCAGGACGCCACCGATAATGATGAAAGTGCTCCTCAATGGCATCCCAGTATCAATGGAGTTAGACATGGGTGCCAGCCAGTCTCTGATGGGTATCAAACAGTTCGAAAAGTTGTGGGCATCCAAGGCCAGGAGGCCAAAATTATCGCCGATTGACGCACAGCTATGGACTTACACGAAGCAGATCATTCCGGTGCTAGGCAGCGCCACGGTAGTTGTGACCCACAAAGATTCGGAGAACAGGTTGCCATTCTGGATTGTCCCAGGAGACGGTCCCGCACTACTGGGGAGGAGTTGGCTTGCTGTCATGAACTGGAAATGGGGCGATGTCAATGCAATTTCCTCTGTGAAACGAGTATCATGCTCACAGGTCCTGGACAAATTTGACTCATTATTTCAACCTGGCATTGGCATTTTCATGGGGGCCAAGGTAGTGATTCACATAAACCCGGACGCCAGACCAGTACACCACAAGGCCAGAGCGGTGCCGTACGTGATGCGGGAAAAGATAGAAGGCGAATTGGGCCGCCAGTTGAGGGAAGGCATAATCTCGGCAGTCGAATTCAGTGACTGGGTGAGCCCGATTGTGCCGGTGCTCAAGGCGGATGGGTCGGTCAGGATATGTGGCGATTACAAGGCCACCATCAATTGGGTGTCACTCCAAGACCAGTACCCGCTACCGAGAGTGGAGGACCTCTTTGCGACGCTATCCAGTGGCAAACTTTTTTCAAAATTGAACCTGACCTCAGCTTACATGACCCAGGAGCTGGCGAGTGAGTCGAAGAAGCTGACCACCATCACGGCACACAAGGGGTTGTTTGAGTACAACAGATGTCCGTTCGGGATTCGCTCGGCCGCCGCAATAGAAACATAGAAACATAGAAAATAGATGCAGGAGTAGGCCATTCGGCCCTTCTAGCCTGCACCGCCATTCAATGAGTTCATGGCTGAACATGCAACTTCAGTACCTCATTCCTGCTTTCTCACCATACCCCTTGATTCCCCTAGTAGTAAGGACTTCATCTAACTCCTTTTTGAATATATTTAGTGAATTGGCCTCAACAACTTTCTGTGGTAGAGAATTCCACAGGTTCACCACTCTCTGGGTGAAGAAATTCTTCCTCATCTCAGTCCTAAATGGCTTCCCCCTTATCCTTAGACTGTGTCCCCTGGTTCTGGACTTCCCCAACATTGGGAACATTCTTCCTGCATCTAACCTGTCTAACCCCGTCAGAATTTTAAACGTTTCTATGAGGTCCCCTCTCATTCTTCTGAACTCCAGTGAATACAAGCCCAGTTGATCCAGTCTTTCTTGATAGGTCAGTCCCGCCATCCCGGGAATCAGTCTGGTGAACCTTCGCTGCACTCCCTCAATAGCAAGAATGTCCTTCCTCAGGTTAGGAGACCAAAACTGTACACAATACTCCAGGTGTGGCCTCACCAAGGCCCTGTACAATTGTAGCAACACCTCCCTGCCCTTGTACTCAAATCCCCTCGCTATGAAGGCCAACATGCCATTTGCTTTCTTAACCGCCTGCTGTACCTGCATGCCAACCTTCAATGACTGATGTACCATGACACCCAGGTCTCGTTGCACCTCTCCTTTTCCTAATCTGTCACCATTCAGATAATAGTCTGTCTCTCTGTTTTTACCACCAAAGTGGATAACCTCACATTTATCCACATTATACTTCATCTGCCATGCATTTGCCCACTCACCTAACCTATCCAAGTCGCTCTGCAGCCTCATAGAATCCTCCTTGCAGCTCACACTGCCACCCAACTTAGTGTCATCCGCAAATTTGGAGATACTACATTTAATCCCCTCGTCTAAATCATTAATGTACAGTGTAAACAGCTGGGGCCCCAGCACAGAACCTTGCGGTACCCCACTAGTCACTGCCTGCCATTCTGAAAAGTCCCCATTTACTCCTACTCTTTGCTTCCTGTCTGACAACCAGTTCTCAATCCATATCAGCACACTACCCCCAATCCCATGTGCTTTAACTTTGCACATTAATCTCTTGTGTGGGACCTTGTCGAAAGCCTTCTGAAAGTCCAAATATACCACATCGACTGGTTCTTCCTTGTCCACTCTACTGGAAACATCCTCAAAAAATTCCAGAAGATTTGTCAAGCATGATTTCCCTTTCACAAATCCATGCTGACTTGGACCTATCATATTACCTCTTTCCAAATGCACTGCGATGACATCCTTAATAATTGATTCCATCATTTTACCCACTACCGATGTCAGGCTGACCGGTCTGTAATTCCCTGTTTTCTCTCTCCTTCCTTTTTTAAAAAGTGGGGTTACATTGGCTACCCTCCACTCCATAGGAACTGATCCAGAGTCAATGGAACGTTGGAAAATGACTGTCAATGCATCCACTATTTCCAAGGCCACCTCCTTAAGTACTCTGGGATGCAGTCCATCAGGCCCTGGGGATTTATCGGCCTTCAATCCCATCAATTTCCCCAACACAATTTCCCGACTAATAAGGATTTCCCTCAGTTCCTCCTCCTTACTAGACCCTCCGACCCCTTTTATATCCGGAAGGTTGTTTGTGTCCTCCTCAGTGAATACCGAACCAAAGTACTTGTTCAATTGGTCCGCCATTTCTTTGTTCCCCGTTATGACTTCCCCTGATTCTGACTGCAGGGGACCTACATTTGTCTTTACTAACCTTTTTCTCTTTACATATCTATAGAAACTTTTGCAATCCGTCTTAATGTTCCCTGCAAGCTTCTTCTCGTACTCCATTTTCCCTGCCCTAATCAAACCCTTTGTCCTCCTCTGCTGAGTTCTAAATTTCTCCCAGTCCCAGGGTTCTCTGCTATTTCTGGCCAATTTGTATGCCACTTCCTTGGCTTTAATGCTATCCCTGATTTCCCTTGATAGCCACGGTTGAGCCACCTTCCCTTTTTTATTTTTACGCCAGACAGGAATGTACAATTGTTGTAGTTCATCCATGCGGTCTCTAAATGTCTGCCATTGCCCATCCACAGTCAACCCCTTCAGTATCATTCGCCAATCTATCCTAGCCAATTCACGCCTCATACCTTCAAAGTTAGCCTTCTTTAAGTTCTGGACCATGGTCTCTGAATTAACTGTTTCATTCTCCATCCTAATGCAGAATTCCACCATATTATGGTCACTCTTCCCCAAGGGGCCTCGCACAACGAGATTGCTAATTAATCCTCTCTCATTACACAACACCCAGTCTAAGATGGCCTCCCCCCTAGTTGGTTCCTCGACATATTGGTCTAAAAAACCATCCCTTATGCACTCCAGGAAATCCTCCTCTACCGTATTGCTTCCAGTTTGGTTAACCCAATCTATGTGCATATTAAAGTCACCCATTATAACTGCTGCACCTTTATTGCACGCACCCCTAATTTCCTGTTTGATGCCCTCCCCAACATCACTACTACTGTTTGGAAGTCTGTACACAACTCCCACTAACGTTTTTTGTCCTTTGGTATTCTGCAGCTCTATCCATATAGATTCCACATCATCCAAGCTAATGTCCTTCCGAACTATTGCCTTAATTTGCTCCTTAACCAGCAATGCTACCCCACCTCCTTTTCCTTTTATTCTATCTTTCCTGAATGTTGAATACCCCTGGATGTTGAGTTCCCAGCCCTGATCATCCTGGAGCCACGTCTCCGTAATCCCAATCACATCATATTTGTTAACATCTATTTGCACAGTTAATTCATCCACTTTATTGCGGATACTCCTTGCATTAAGACACAAAGCATTCAGGCTTGTTCTTTTAACACCCTTTGTCCTTTTAGAATTTTGCTGTACAGTGGCCCTTTTTGTTCTTTGCCTTGGGTTTCTCTGCCCTCCACTTTTCCTCATCTCCTTTCTGTCTTTTGCTTTTGCCTCCTTTTTGTTTTCCTCTGTCTCCCTGCATTGGTTCCCATCCCCCTGCCATATCAGTTTAAATCCTCCCCAACAGCACTAGCAAACACTCCCCCTAGGACATTGGTTCCGGTCCTGCCCAGGTGCAGACCGTCCGGTTTGTACTGGTCCCACCTCCCCCAGAACCGGTTCCAATGCCCCAGGAATTTGAATCCCTCCCTGTTGCACCACTGCTCAAGCCACGTATTCATCTGCGCTATCCTGCGATTCCTACTCTGACTATCACGTGGCACTGGTAGCAATCCCGAGATTACTACTTTTGAGGTCCTACTTTTTAATTTAGCTCCTAGCTCCTTAAATTCGTTTCGTAGGACCTCATCCCTCTTTTTACCTATGTCGTTGGTACCAATGTGCACCACGACAACTGGCTGTTCTCCCTCCCTTTTTAGAATGTCCTGCACCCGCTCCGAGACATCCTTGACCCTTGCACCAGGGAGGCAACATACCATCCTGGAGTCTCGGTTGCGGCCGCAGAAACGCCTATCTATTCCCCTCACCATTGAATCCCCAATCACTATTGCTCTCCCACTCTTTTTCCTGCCCTCCTGTGCAGCAGAGCCAGCCACGGTGCCATGAACTTGGCTGCTGCTGCCCTCCCCTGATGAGTCATCCCCCTCAACCGGACCCAAAGCAGTGTATCTGTTTTGCAGGGGGATGACCACAGGGGACTCCTGCACTACCTTCCTTGCACTGCTCTTCCTGTTGGTCATCCATTCCCTATCTGGCTGTGGACCCTTTCCCTGTGGTACGACCAACTCGCTACACGTGATACTCACGTCATTCTCAGCATCGTGGATGCTCCAGAGTGAATCCACCCTCAGCTCCAACTCCGCAACGCGGTCTGTCAGGAGCTGGAGGTGGATACACTTCCCGCACACGTAATCGTCAGGGACACCGGAAGTGTCCCTGAGTTCCCACATGGTACAGGAGGAGCATAACACCCGACCGAGCTCTCCTACCATGACTTAACCCTTATATACACTTAAATTGGCAACAACAGTGTTAAAAGTTACTCACTGATATAGAAGAGAAAAAAGAAAAACTACTCACCAATCACTTACCCTCTTGGCTGTGACGAAATATGGAAAGCCTCCTCAAGTCGATTCCAGGGACTGTGGTTTTTCAGGACGACATCCTCATTACGGGTTATGATACTGAAGAACACCTCCACAACCTGGAGGAGGTGCTACGCAGGCTGGACCGGGTAGGTCTGCGACTGAAAAAGGCGAAGTGCGTCTTCCTAGCTCCAGAGGTAGAATTCCTGGGGATGAGGGTAGCAGCAGACGGGATCAGCCCTACTGCATCCAAGACGGAAGCGATCCAGAGAGCACCCAGACCCCGTAACACGACGGAGCTGCGTTCGTTCCTGGGGCTCCTGAACTATTTTGGTAACTTCCTTTCCAAATTGAGCACGCTGCTAGAGTTGCTACACGTGCTCCTACGCAAAGGTCGCGAATGGGTCTGGGGGGACAGCCAGGAAAGGGCTTTTAATAGAGCACGCAATTTGTTATGTTCCAACAATCTGTTAACACTATATGACTCATGTAAGAAACTTGTGTTAACGTGCGATGCGTCGTCCTATGGTGTCGGGTGCTTGTTGCAGCATGTCAATGCCAACGGTCAGTTACAGCCGGTAGCTTATGCCTCCAGGAGTCTGTCCCAGGCAGAAAGGGGCTACGGGATGGTAGAAAAGGAGGCGCTCGCATGTGTATATGCGGTAAAGAAAATGCACCAGTACCTGTTTGGCAGGAAATTTGAGCGGGAGACAGATCACAAACCCCTAACGTCCCTTTTGGCCAACAACAAGGCCATAAATGCAAACGCATCGGCCCGCATACAGAGGTTGGCACTCACGTTAGCTGCGTATGACTACACAATTCGGCACAGACCGGGCACCGAAAACTGCGCCGATGCACTCAGCAGGCTACCACTAGCCACCACCGAGGGGGCTACCGAGCATGTTGCTGAGATGGTCATGGCTGTTGAAGCTTTCGGAAGCGAAGGCTCACCCGTGACAGCCCATCAGATTAAAGTCTGGACAAATAGAGACCCGCTATTGTCTCTCGTCAAGAAATGTGTCCTGAATGGGAACTGGGCAGCCACGTACAGGGCATGCCCTGAGAAATTTAAACCATTTCACAGGCGCAAAGATGAACTCTCGATTCAGGCCGATTGCCTACTGTGGGGAAACCACGTAGTCATGCCCCAGATGGGCAGAGAGGTGTTCATCAGAGAACTCCACAATGGGCACCCGGGCATTGTCACGATGAAGGCAATTGCCAGGTCACACGTTTGGTGGCCAGGGATAGACGCAGATCTGGAACTTTGTGTTCGCAGGTGCAACACGTGTGCCCAGCTGGGCTATGCGCCCGGGGAAGCCCCCCTTAGCCCCTGGCCATGGCCCGCCAAGCCTTGGTCACACATCCATGTGGACTACGCAGGTCCTTTCATGGGGAAAATGTTTTTGGTTGTAGTAGACGCCTACTCCAAATGGTTCGAGTGTGACATTTTAAATTCAAGCACATCCTCTGCCACGGTAGAAAGTCTACGGGCAATGTTCGCCGCCCACGGTCTACCGGACATCTTGGTCAGCGACAATGGCCCGTGCTTCACAAGCACTGAATTCCAGGACTTCATGGCAGGCAATGGAATTAACCATGTTAGAACGGCAGTGTTCAAGCCGGCCTCAAACAGCCAGGCAGAACGAGCAGTGCAGATAATCAAACAGGGGATGCTCAGATTCCAAGGGGGTTCCCTACAAACCCGCTTATCACGCCTCCTGTTGGCCTATAGATCCCGACCACACTCGCTCACAGGTGTTCCACCCGCAGAGCTACTAATGAAAAGGACACTCAAAACCCGATTATCCCTTATACACCCCACCATGAAAGAAATTGTCGAGAGCAGGCGCCAGTCACAATTTTACGACCATGACAGGAATGCGAGGGCGCGATGTATTGATGTAAATGATCCTGTTTTTGTCCTCAACTACGCTGCAGGGCCCAAATGGCTCGCAGGCACTGTGGTTGCCAAAGAGGGAAATAGGATTCTGGTAGTTAAACTTACCAATGGACAAATCTGCCGCAAACATGTGGATCAAACAAAAATGAGGTTCAGCAACCCAATAGAAGAAGCAGAGGAAGAACACAATATAGAGTTCACTCCACCACAGGTGACCGAACACCGGAACCAAAGGGAGGAGAGCCCAGTCACTGTGGGCAGTCCGGACAGGCCTGAGGCACTGCAAACAGCAGACACTCAGTCCAGCGCCCAACAACCGGAGCCCCAACTCAGGCGCTCTATAAGGGAGCGTAAACCACCAGAGAGACTCAACCTGTGATCCCAATAAGACTTTGGGGGGGAGGTGATGTCATGTATTCAACCAGCATTGTAACCCATGTATAAACTGACCTAAGTTGTACACCGTGAGAACACTGACCACTAGGTGGGAGACACTCCTAACCTGGAATTCAGGTATAAAAGGGGAAGCTCCACCCACCTTCATCACTTGAGTGCTAAGGAACAAAGGACAGGTCACAGACTGACGTTCTCTCAAGCATGGGCCTCTTGTGCATTTATACTGTGTAGTAAGGACGTATCAAGGTCGATTGCTGGTTGGGTGTGTGTGGGTGGATCAATGATGGTAATGTCCTCTTCAAACTGTTCTTGGTTGTCAGTGAACCGCAGTTTGGTCTGATCCAAGTGCTTTCTGCACGTTTGTCCATTCAAAAGTTTGACAACAAACACTCTATTCTCCTCCTTGGCTAACACAGTGCCAGCAATCCATTTGGGACCATGACCGTAATTAAGAACAAACACAGGGTCATTAACCTCAATGTCACATGTTACAGCCGCGCGATTGTGGTACGCGTTATGCTGGTGAAGCCGGGTTTCTACATGATCGTTGAAGTCCGGGTGGACTAAGGAGAGCCTGGTTTTGAGTGCTCTCTTCATTAGCAATTCTGCAGGGGGAACACCAGTAAACGAGTGGGTTCGCGTGCGGTAGCTGAGCAGAATCCGAGATAACCGGGTCTGCAGGGAACTGTCCGTCACGCGTTTCAAGATGTGCTTGATGGTTTGGACTGCCCGTTCCACTTGACCATTGGATGTGGGCTTAAGCGGCGCAGACCTGACATGTTTGATGTCATTGCGGGTCATGAGCTCGTTGAATTTTGAGCTGGTGAAACATGGTCCATTGTCAGTAACAAGGACGTCGGGCAAACCATGGGTGGCGAACATGGCCCGGAGGCTTTCAATGGTGGCAGTGGGCGTACATGACGACATTAATATACATTAAATCCATTTGGAGTAAGCGTCCACTGCAACCAGGAACATCTTTCCTAGAAAGGGACCAGCGAAATCTACGTGGTTCCTGGACCACGGTTTGGAGGGCCATGACCACAGGCTCAGTGGGGCCTCCCTGGGTGCATTGCTCAACTGTGAGCAAGTGTTACATTGGTGTACGCATGACTCCAATTCCGAGTCAATACCGAGCCACCAAACGTGCAACCTGGCGATAGCCTTCATCATGACTATGCCTGGGTGAGTACTGTGATGGTCGCCCATAAACGTTTCCCTGCCTTTTTTTTGGCAAAATTACATGATACCCATAGGAGACAGTCCGAATGGATGGACATTTCATCCTTGCATCGGTGGTACGGCTTAATTTTGTCTTGCATTTCCCCCGGAACCGCCAACCAGCTCCCATTGAGGACGCAACTTTTTACTAGTGACAGCACCGGGTCCTGGCTAGTCCAGGTCCTGATCCTGGGTGACCCCTCGCTCTCAAAAGCATCCATTACAAGAAGCAAGTCTGCGGGTTGAGTCATTTTCACCCCGATGGTGGGCAATGGTAGCCGACTGAGGGCATCCGCCCAGTTCTCAGTGCCTGGTCTGTGGCGGATTACATAGTCATACGCAGACAACGTTAGTGCCCATCTTTGGATGTGGGACGAAGCATTGGAGTTAATATCTTTGCTTTCTGAGAACAACAAAATTAGCGGCTTGTGGTCGGTTTCGAGCTCGAAGTCGGAGTCTGAATAGATATTGATGCATTTTCTTAACCCCGTACACGCATGCTAATGCTTCTTTCTTAACCATACTCTAGGCTCTTTCAGCCTTGGATAAGCTTCTGGATGCATATGCAACCAGTTGTAGTTTGCCTGACCGATTGGCTTGCTGTAACACACAACCGACCCGTACGAAGATGCATCATAAGCGAGTACTAAACATTTACATGGGTCATACAATACAAGTAACTTGTTAGAATGTAGCAGGTTTCTGGCCTTATTAAAGGCTGTCTCTTGAGATTTACCGTAAACCCAGTCATCACCCTTGCGTAGCAATAAATGCAATGGTTCCAGCAAAGTGCTCAACCCGGGTAGAAAGTTACCAAAATAGTTGAGGATTCCCAGGAACGAACGCAGCTCCATCACGTTCTGTGGTCTGGGTGCATTCTTGATGGCCTCCGTCTTGGAGTCCATGGATCTAATGCCGTCCGCCGCAATCTTTCTCCCCAGAAATTCGGCCTCTGGCGCCAGGAAAACACACTTGGAGCGTTTCAGCCTGAGTCCCACTCTATCCAGTTGTTTGAGAACCACTTCCAGGTTGTGCAAGTGTTCAGTGGTGTTGTGGCCAGTGATCAAGATGTCGTCTTGAAACACCACGGTGCATGGAACCGATTTCAGCAGTCTCTACATGTTCCTCTGGAAGATGGCTGCAGCCGAGTGAATCCCAAAGGGGCATCTGTGGTACACGAACAGTCCTTTGTGCGTGTTGATGCACGGCAATTTTTTCGAAGGTTCAGCCAGCTCCTGTGTCATGTAAGCAGAGGTTAGATCCAGCTTGGTGAACGACTTCGCCCCCTGCTAGCATTGCAAATGGGTCATCCGATTTGGATAGTAGGTACTGGTCCTGTAACGAGACTCGGGTGATTGTTACCTTGGAGTCCCCGCAGATTCTGACCATCCCGTTGCTTTTCAACACCGGAACTTTTCTTCTCCCAGAGGGTTGTGAATCTGTGGAATTCTCTGCCCAAGGAAGTAGTTGAGGCTAGCTCATTGAATATATTCAAATCACAGATAGATAAATTTTTAACCAATAAGGGAATTAAGGGTTACGGGGAGCGGGCGGGTAAGTGGAGCTGAGTCCACGGCCAGATCAGCCATGATCTTGTTGAATGGCGGAGCAGGCTCGAGGGGCTAGATGGCCTACTCCTGTTCCTAACTCTTATGTTCTTATGTTCTTATGTTCTTATTAATGTTGGGGAAGTCCAGAACCAGGGGTCACAGTCTAAGGATAAGGGGTAAGGCATTTAGGACCGAGATGAGGAGAAACTTCTTCACCCAGAGAGTGGTGAACCTGTGGAATTCTCTACCACAGAAAGTTGCTGAGGCCAATTCACTAAATATATTCAAAAAGGAGTTAGATGTAGTCCTTACTACTAGGGGGATCAAGGGGGTATGGCGAGAAAGCAGGAAAGGGGTCCTGAAGTTGCATGTTCAGCCATGAACTCATTGAATGGCGGTGCAGGCTCGAAGGACCGAATGGCCTACTCCTGCACCTGTTTTCTTTGTTTCTATGTTTCCATGAACAATTGGACTGGCCCACTCGTTGAACTCGACTGGCGATATGATCCCCTCGCGTTGAAGTCTGTCCAGCTCGATCTTGACTTTCTCTCGCATCGTGTATGGAATCGCTCGGGTCTTGTGATGAACGGGTTGTCCATGAGGGACTAGATAGATCTGCACTTGGGCGCCTATGAAGTTGCCGATGCCTGGCTCGAATAACGACGGGAATTTGTTTAGCACTTGGATGCACGAGGTATTATCCTCCGAAGACACTGCTATGATGCTATCCCAGTTCCATCGGATCTTTCCTAGCCAGCTTCTGCTGAACAGTGTTGGGCCATCGCCTGGCACGATCCACAGTGGTAAATCATGCACAGCTGCATCGTACGATACCTTCACTGCCGCACTGCCAGTAACTGGTATGAGCTCTTTGGTGTAAGTGTGCAGCTTAGTTTTGGGCTTAGTTTTGGCCTTTGTGCCTTGTTGCCCCACAGTTTCTCAAAAGCCTTCTGGCTCATAATTGACTGACTCGCCCCCGTGTCCAATTCCATGGAAACTGGAATGCCGTTTAATTTGACTTTTAACATTATCAGAGGGCTTTTGATGGTGAAGGTGTGTATCCCATACACTTCCTCTTCAGCCTCGGGTTGGGTTGCCTCTCTTACTTGTTCAGTGTGATCCACGCCGGATCGGTCATCTTCTGCCGACTCTGCCACGTGGTGAGTCGCAGCACGTCTGCACATTCGCTGGAGGTACCCCATTGTTCCACAGCCCTTGCACACGTAGTGCTTGAATCGACATTGATGGGCTCGATGATTACCCCTGCAGCACCAACATGGTGCTAATGGATTCGCATTCACGCCCCACGGCGGACTCTGAGTCATCCTAGGCCTGGCCTCTGCGGGCGTGTAGGCTCTGCCATGTACAGTTCTGCCTGCTGAAGGCGTTATTTTATGCACAGTACTTGCCGGTGAGTTCCGATGCTGCAATGATATCTGTTTAGTGTTTTCGTGGACATAAAAGCCTGGGCTATCGTGATGGCCTTGCTTAGATCTAGGGATTCGTCGGACAGCAGTTTGCGAAGAATGATCTTGTGGCTGATTCCAAGCACAAAGAAGTCCCACAACACTTCCACCCAAAATCCAGCAAATACGTATGTCCCGCAAGGCGTTTTAGGTCGGCGACATAGCTCGCCATGTCCTGGCCCCCGGAACGGTGGTGTGCATAAAAGCGATATCTGGCCATTAAGATGCTCTCCTTCGGCTTGAGGTGTTCTTGAACCAGCGTGCACAACTCTTCATATATCTTTGCCGTTGGTTTCGTCGGTTTTGTTGATGAGGCCATATATCGTGGACCCGCAAACGGTGAGGAGAATCGCCCTGCCCGTGACTGCGGTTTCTTCCTTTTTCAGCTCGTTGGCCACGAAGTAAAGGTCAAGATGCTCAACGAAGGCTTCCCAATCATCACCCTCAACAAATCTCTCAAGAATACCAACGGCAGCCATAACTGCGTGAAAGTTCGTGATCTATTACTCGTCACCAATTGTTACATTCAGAATAACTCCACAAGACTGTATATCTTAAGCTCAAACTATTGTGACCTTGGTCTTTTTATTGTAACTCCAGAGTGAGGAGGCAGCGTGGTAGACTATCTTTTATACCTGCTTGCCCAGAGTGTGCAGGTGACCCTTGCGTATCTCACAGGTGCGTCCCCTGGTGGCAAGTCTTTCGCATTGGTAATGTTTACATACATAACAATAAGAGTTTCTACAGGTACATAAAAAGGAAAAGAGTGGCTAAAGTAAATGTTGGTTCCCTCGAGGATGAGACTGGGGAATTAATAATGGAGAACAGGGAAGTGGCAGAGACGTTGAACAAATATTTTGTATTGGTTTTCATGGTAGAAGACACAAAAAACATCCCAATAGTGAATAATCAAGGGGCTATAGGGAGGGAGGAACTTAATACAATCATTATCACTAATGAAGTAGTACTCGGTAAAATAATGGGACTAAAGGAGGACAAGTCTCCTGGACCTGATGGCTTACATCCTAGGGTCTTAAAAGAAGTGGCTGTAGAGATTGTGGTTGCATTGATTGTAAACTACCAAAATTCCCTGGATTCTGGGGCAGTCCCAGCGGATTGGAAACCGCAAATGTAATGCCCCTATTTAAAAAAGGAGGCAGACAAAAAACAGTCACATATAGTTCCAGACTGGGTAAAGATGGCAGATTTCCTTCTCTAAAGGACAGTAGTGAACCAGTTGGGTCTTTACAACAATCAGATAGTTTCATGGTCACCATTTATTACATAATTTAAAAAAAAATTATTTGTATTTAAATTCCCCAGCTGCCATGGTGGGATTTTAACTCGCATCTCCAGAACATTAGTCCAGGCCTCTGGATTACTAATGCAGTAACAGAACCACTATGCTACCGTACCCAATGTTACTGTACCCCTCACTGTTTACTGCATTTCTCCTTTTTATTTCAGTTCAAAACGTGGTTTTACTTTGACACTTGGACTAACAGTACCTGTTTCGTCAATGAAAACCCTGACTTTGTGTGGAAGGATGGGCTGCCCAAAAGTGTGCCGGATTCCACAGCAGGTAGGTGCCCGCCTGGGTCTGCTGGGCCACAGCCTGCCTGACCATTTGCAGGTAGTGGGCCATGATAGCAATGGTACTGGGAGCCATGAGGGAAGGTAGCACTGCGCTGCAGCACCAGCTCATCAAGCAGTTGGCCCTCTCCATAACTTTCGGTCTCATCCCATCAAACAAATATGCTGTCTGCCTAAGGGAGGACAACTCTGGTAGAACGTATTCCTGGAGGTTTCATCACATAACCTCCCGACTCCTATCAAACAGCCTTTTGAATTCAGGAATTCAATCCGGAGAAGTGCGAGGTAATGCATTTTGGGAGGGCTAACAAGGCAAGGGAATACACATTAAATGGTAGGATACTGAGAAGTGGAGAGGAACAAAGGGACCTTGGAGTGCAGGTCCACAGATCCCTGAAGGTAGCAGGCCAGGTAGATAAGGTAGTTAAGAAGGCATACGGAATACTTGCCTTTATTAGCCGAAGCATAGAATACAAGAGCAAGGAGATAATGCTTGAACTGTATAAAACACTAGTTAGGCCACAGCTAGAGTACTGTGTGCAGTTCTGGTCTCCGCATTACAGGAAGGATGTGATTGCAATAGAGAGGGTACAAAGGAGATTGTTGGAGAATTTTAGCTATGAGCAAAGATTGGATAGGCTGGGGTTGCTTTCTTTGGAACAGAGGAAACTGAGGGGAGACCTTCTTGAGATGTATAAAATTATGAGGGGACTTGGATAGAGTGGATAGGAAGGATCTATTTCCCTTAGCAGAGGGGTCAACAACCAGGGGGCATAGATTTAAAGTAATTGGTAGAAAGTTTAGAGGAGATTTGAGGGGAAATATCTTCACGCAGAGGATGGTGGGGGTCTGGAATTCATTGCCTGAAAGGGTGGTAGAGGCAGAAACTCTCATCACATTTAAAAAGTACTTGGCTATGTGCTTGAAGTGCCGTAACTTATATGGCTACGGACCAAGAGCTGGAAAGTGGGATTAGGCTGGATAGCTGTTTGTTGGTCAGCACGGACATGATGGGCCAAAATGGCCGCCACCCATGCTGTAAATTTCTCTGATTTCTATTAAAGAAAATGAAAAGAAAGCACAATTTTTTGAATGCTCTTGTGATTTTTCTCCCGGGTGTTGCACGCAGCAATGTCCTGGGGATTAGTCCTCAATTCCTGGAGACTCCAGGGCAGTCCTGGAGGGTTGGCAACTGCAAATCTGCCCCACCTTGGATCCCTTGCAACCCATTTCAATCTCCTGAAAAGGTGTGAAGATTCTGCTCGTGATTTCCAATAGTCATCCAGCCTAAAGAACAATGGAACTTGCATTTAAGTAGCAAAAGGCTAGTGAAAGGAAAAGTGGGGCCGATTAGGGACCAAAAAGGAGATCTTCCTGTGAACGCAGAGAGCATGGCTGAGGTACTAAATGAGTACTCTGCCTCTGTCTTCACCAGAGAAGAGGATGCTGCCAATGTAGCAGTAAAGGAGGAGGCAGTAGCAATATTGGATAAGGTAAAACTAGATAAAGAGAATGTTAAAGGTTGGCAGTCCTTAAAGTAGCAAAGTCACCTGGTCCGGATGGGATGCATCCTCGGATACTGAGGGAAGTAAGGGTTAAAATTGTGGAACCTCTGGTCACAATAATTCAATCCTTCTTGTGCCAGAGTGCCAGAGGACTGGAGGATTACAAATGTTCAAAAAATGGTAGAGAGATAAGCCCAGCAACTACAGGCCAGTCGGCCTAACATCAGTGGTGGGAAAACTTTTAGTGCCAACAATCCGGGACAAAATTAATTGGCATTTGGAAATGTATGGGCTAATAAATGAAAGTCACCACAGATTTGTTAAAGGCAAATCGTGTTTTACTAACTTGATCGAGTTCATCGAGATCAGGGCGTTGACTTATGAAGAAAGGAAGAGTAGGTTGGGCCTATACTCATAGGAGTTCAGAAGAATGAGAGTGATCTTATTGAAACATATAAGATAATGAGGGGGCTCGACAAGGTGGATGCAGAGAGGATGTTTCCCCTCGTGGGGGAATCTAGAACTAGGGGGCATAGTTTCAGAATAAGGGGCCGCCCATTTAAAACTGAGATGAGGAGAAATTTCTTCTCTCAGAAGGCTGTAAATCTGTGGAATTCTCTGCCCCAGAGAGCTGTGGAGGCTGGGTCATTGAATATATTTAAGGCGGAGATAGACAGGTTTTTGAGCGATAAGGGAGCAAAGGGTTATGGGGAGTGGCCAGGGAAGTGGAGCTGAGTCCATGATCAGATCAGCCACGATCTTATTGAATGGTGGAGCAGTCTCGAGGGACCAAGTGGCCTACTCCTGCTCCTATTTCATATGGGCCCGAACTTGGTCGAAGCTAAGGCCCGCCCAAGAGACCTGGCGGTACTTTGGCCAGGTGATTCCTCAAAAAGACCTGCAAAGACTGTACGGATGCAAAAAATACGATTTACACCCTGAATGTGGGTGGCACCGGGCGGAGCTCCCAATCTCGGCGACAAATGCAATCCTCGCCAAACTGCTGCCGAGGTTTGAGTCAGGCCCAGGGAGGGGAGAGCGCATCAAAATAAAAATTTACACCAAAAAACCCACAAAGGAAACCTTCAGGGGACCCCATCCACCTGAATCGCTGTTACAAAAAAAGAAAAGAAGGTTGCCAACGTTTTTTTTGCAGGTCTTCCTACTTACCGTTGAGGTTAGATCTGCCTCCACGCGGCGATCCTTCCCCCTGCTGCTGCCGACTCCCGCCCGGAGCAAACTGGCAGCTCGGCGGGCGGGAGGACACTTTTGAACGTTGCACGCTAGCGGCCGTCAGTGGGCGGTTCCCAGCGGTCCTTTCCCCCCACCCCACCGGCGGGAGGCCTAGAGGAAACTCGCACAGAGGGGAGACTGCCCAAAACCTCGGCGGCAGCCAGTGGGTGCGGGTGGTAGGCCCACCAAGTTCGGGCCCTAAGCTCTTATGTTCATTGATGAAGTACCAGAGAGGGTTGATGAGGGTACTGCGGTTGATGTTGTATATTTTGACTTTCAAAAGGTGTTTCAAAAGAACAATGAACTTGTGCCTTAAAAATCAGTCCGGTTTTCCTTTGAGAAACGTGCAGCTACAGTCCTCAACACGTCAGTCTGTCTGGTCCAAGTGCGCCCCTCTGACTCTCACCTGTGTATTGCGACTAGGGTTGCCAACCCTACAGGATTGCCCTGGAGTCTCCAGGAATTGAGGATCAATTTCCAAGGCAAACCCGGGAGAAAACTTAAGGATATCAAAAGAAATTGTGGGTTTTCTTTTCATTTTTTTTGAACCCTTATATTTATTCATTATAAAATTATTGGCGATGGGTTGAAGAAAAAGGCTGTTTGACTGACAGTCAAGATGAATCCAATCGGGTATCAAAGAGTCCAATGGGAAGGCACTGCGCCCGGAGGATGCACCAATGGCGGTTTGAGGCGGGAGGTCATGTGATGAAACCTCCAGGAATACACCTGACCAGAGTTGGCGACCCCTATATGCGACACGGACTGTTTGAACCCCTTTCATCCACTTTAATCGGTTCACCACCCTCTTATTTTGCCCCCTGCAGGCATTCCGGAACTGGAGATAGCGGTGATAGGTCTGACTGTCATGGTGGTGGTGGTTATGCTGATCGCACTGGTTGTACTGGGGTGAGTAGCAGCAGCCGTATCTGGCGACGAAGAGAAGCGAGCACACCGCTCCCTGAGGGGACCCGCTGGTATGATGAAAAAACAACAGTGGGGTTAAACTTGTAGCCATCCTTGGTTAGACCACACTTGGAGTACTGTGCACAGTTCTGGTCTCCGTATTGTTAAAAGGATATACAGGCACTGGAGAGTTGCAAAAATGGTTCACAAGAACGATACCAGGACTGAGAGGTTATAACAATCAAGAAATACTGAACAGGCTGGGAACATTTTTGTAGAACTGAGAAGACTGAGAGGTGACTGGTTAGAGATCTTTAAAATTATAAAGGTTTGATAGGGTAGGTGTAGAGAAGATGTTACCACTAGAGGCCATAAATATAAGATAGTCACTAATAAATCCAATAGGAAATTCAGGAGACACTATCTTTTTCCAGAGAGTGCTGAGAATGTGGTACTCGCTGCCACAGGGAGTGGTTGAGGTGAATAGTATCTTTGAGTTTAAGGGGAGGCTGGACAAGCATATGAGGGAGAAGGGACTAGAAGGATATTTTGATAGGGTTTTATGAAGAGGTAACGACATACCTTGGATGAATAAAGAAATAAAGGCAATATTGAAACTATAGCAAAAGGCAAACATTAAGTACATCACCAACAAAGGAGAGGAAGAGGAAAGGGAATACAAAGAGGTTAGGAACAAAGTAAATAAAAACAATTAGGAAGGCAAAAGGAAACTACAACATTAAATTACTAAGGAATATAAAAATAAATAGTTAAGTATTCTGCAGACGCGTCAATAAGAAATGAAAAATCAGGGTCGGGAGAGGGCCACTGAGGGATGCACATGACAAACTCACCGGTAATGGCAGTGACATGACAGAAATATTAAATCAGTACTTTGCCTCGGTATTTACAGGGAGACCAACATGGTGGACATGACTTTAGAAGAAGAGATCATAAAAGATATCAAGACATTTAAGATCGAAAGTGGGCCGATCATTGATTAACGAATCAAACTGGGAGAGGATTAAACCCCTGGTCCGGATGGATTACATCCACACATATTAAAAGAAGCTAGAGAAGAGATAGCAGAGGCACTGTTACATATATATAAACATTTATTAGAGATGGGAATAGTGCCAGAGGACTGGTGGACAGTAACATAGCTTCTCCGCTTTTTAATTTTAACCCTCTAGAGAAGAACCCCATTGCTTTGTTTGCTTTTTATGGTCTTATTAACCTTCATCGCTACTTTTAGTGATTTGTTTGTCTGTACCCCCAATCCCTCTGCCCCTCTACTCCATTTAGACACTTATTTGTAGCCTCCACTTTCTTTCTACCAAGATGCACCACCTCACGCTTATCTACACTGAAGTTCATTTGCCAATTACACGCACACCCATTCTGCAAGTTTGTCAATACCTTCCTGTATTTTGTCGCAGTCCTTCTCTGTATTAACCACACACCCCAATTTGGTGTCGTCTTCAAATTTTTAAATTGTACTTCCGATTCTCGAGTCCAAATCGTTTATGTAAACGGTGAACAACAGTGGTCCCAGCACCGATCCCTGTGGAACACCACTACCAACCTTTTGCCCATCTGAGTAACGACCTTTAACCCCTACTCTCTGTTTACTGTTTTGTAGCCAACTTGCTACCCATTCTGCTACATGCCTTGATCTTAGTCATAAGTCTACTGTGCGGCACCTTATCGAAGGCCCGAGTGTGTTGGTCATTGGTCCTGGATGTCGGTCATTGGCCCTGGATGTCGGTCATTGATCCTGGATGTCGGTCATTGGCCCTGGATGTCGGTCATTGATCCTAGATGTTGGTCATTGGCTCTGGATATCGGTCATTGGCCCTGGATGTCGGTCATTGGCCCTGGATGTCGGTCATTGGCCCTGGATGTCGGTCATTGGCCTTGGATGTTGGTCATTGGCCCTGGATATTGCTTATTGGCCCTGGATGTCAATCATTGGCCCTGGATGTCAGTCATTGGCCCTGGATGTCAGTTATTGGCCCTGGATGTTGCTCATTGGCCCTGGATGTCGGTCAGTGGCCCTGGATATTGGCCATTGGCCCTGGATGTCGATCAATGACCCTGGATGTCAATCATTGGCCCTGGATGTCAGTCATTGGCCCTGGATGTTGGTCATTGGCCCTGGATAGTGGTCATTGGCCCTGGATATCGGTCATTGGCCCTGGATGTTGCTCATTGGCTCTGGATGTTGATCATTGGCCCTGGATGTCAATCATTGGCCCTGGATATCGGTCATTGGCCCTGGATGTTGCTCATTGGCTCTGGATGTTGATCATTGGCCCTGGATGTCAATCATTGGCCCTGGATATCGGTCATTGGCCCTGGATGTTGCTCATTGGCCTTGGATGTCAGTTATTGGCCCTGGATGTTGCTCATTGGCTCTGGATGTTGATCATTGGCCCTGGATGTTGATCATTGGTCTAATGTTGGTCATTGGCCTTGGATGTTGGTCATTGGCCCTGGATGTTGATCATTGGTCTAATGTGTTGGTAATTGGCCCTGAATGTTGCTCATTAGCCTTGAGAGTTTCAGTTTCTACTGTGTAGTGACTCTGACAAGTTACTTCTCCAGAAGATTTAGTAGCATTTCCTGTTCCTCAGGATATCGCTGCAGGAGTTCCTCAGGGCAGTGTCCTAGGCCCAACCAACTTCAGCTGCTTCATCAATGACCTTCCCTCCATCTTAAGGTCAGAAGTGGGGATGTTCGCTGATGACTGCACAGTGTTCAGTTCAATTTGCAACTTCTCAGAAAATGAAGCAGTCCGTGCCTGCATGCAGCAAGACCTGATCAACATTCAGGCCTGGGCTGATAAGTGGCAAGTAACATTCAAGCCACACAAGTGCCAGGCAATGACCATCTCAACAAAAGAGTCTAACCACCTCCCCTTGACATTCAATGGCATTACCATCACCAAATCCCCCACCATCAACATCCTGGGGGTCACCATTGACCAGAAACTTAACTGGACCAGCCACATAAATACTGTGGCAGTAAGAGCGGGTCAGAGGTCGGGTATCCTACGGTGAGTGTCTCACCTCCTGACTCCCCAGAGCCTCGCCACCACTTACAAGGCATAAGTCAGGAGCGTGATGGAATACTCTCCACTTGCCTGGATGAGTGCAACTCCAACAACACTCAAGAAGCTCGACACCATCCAGGACAAAGCAGCCCACTTGATCAGCAACCCATCCACCACCTTCAACATTCACTCCCTCCACCACTGGCGCAAAGTGACTGTAGTGTGTACCATCTTCGAGATGCACTGCAGCAACTCGCCAAGGCTTCTTTAGCAGCACCTCCCAAACTCGCGACCTCTATCGCCTAGAAGGACAAGGGCAGCAGGCACATGGGAACATCATCAAGTTCCCCTCCAAGTCACACACCATCCTGACTTGGAAATATATCGGCCATTCCTTCATCGTTGCTGGGTCAAAATCCTGGAACTCCCTCCCTAACAGCACTGGGGGAGCACCTTCACCACAGGGACTGCAGCGGTTCAAGAAGGCAGCTCACCACCACCTTCTCAAGGGCAATTCGGGATGGGCAATAAATGCCGGCCTTGCCAGCGACGCCCATATCCCATGAATGAATAAAAAAAAGGAGTTATATTTACATGGACCATGTTTAGGCTCTACTGCTACCATTCCTTTAGCAATCATTAAATTGTTGGCAATCTGTTCCATAGGTTTCATAACAGATCAATAGACAGTGTCCCACAGGGATCCTTAACTCATGGTATCTGGAAATACTGTTCAAATCCATAAGACGATGTTGCATTTGTGCATTCTCAGTAACAGCTCAACAGGTCACCTTAAATATCCAATCAGATCCGTCAGGGTCTTCCTTCTGTCCTCTACCCAATGACCATGCTGGAAAATGCACGAGTTTGGGTGAAGACAACGTTGGGTGTGGCTGTGACTCTGAATCACTGAGAAACCACTCAACCCGTGGCCACTTAGACAATCAATCCTTCTGACTTCCTCTCTCATCCCCGCTAACTCTGTCTTTTTGAAGTTAAAACTCTTAAGGGGGAGAAATTCGGTCGGTGCCTCTGTTGTGGCGTTAATCCAGACGGAGCGGTACTTTTAGCACTGTGAAAAGGTTTGCAACCCCCGCCGAGAAATTCGTCAAAATCGGTCGAAGAGGGGCGATAAATCAGCCGTTGCACACCGGAGCTGGGTTGGGCGATAACGAAAATGCCAATGCTAAATTTAACCGAGTCATTGCGCATGCGCAGAACTCCAATTCACATCCAGAGAAAACCGAGGCGTAAAGGCGCGTCATAATAATGTACCCATTCAAGTTTTCAAAACCTGTACTGTTATGTCTGTCTACCGCTGCAAACGCGGAGGCTCACGCACCGTGCTGTGTGTAAACGTTGCACTGACTGTGACCTCCGACGGAAGCGCTTCCTCATCCCTTGAAGTAGCCACCAGTGAACGACTCTGCAAGCCTGCACCCACTGTTTTTCCAGACGTTGTTCTTGGCGGGCGCTCAATGAGGTGCACGCACCAAATTTACCGACCGGGGCACAAGCGTGGGCGTTGCACCAGGAATACGTCATGATCGGAGCAATCGTCAGCAGCCGGGCATTACTGGTTTGCGCCCCTGGTGAGCCTCTGATGAATTTTTGGTCGGGGCACTAAACGCTACGCTCCCGGTCAGTAACCTCTTATGCTTCCATTAACGCCCCCTCTGACCGCTAACTGAGGTGTTAGACGACCAAAAATCCAACCCTTAGTTATATTCTTCTCCTAGCTTATTGCAAGTCTTATTTTAATCTCCACCAGTTTGCAATGACCCCAATCCCACTCCGCCCCCTCCCAACTCCTGCCATTTTTATCCAGTTTCTACTGAAGGATAATTATCTCCAAACAGGGAAGTTACCCATAGATGCCCACACTGCTTTGTGTCCTCGGGGTGTGCTTATTGCCGTGTAGTAATCCTTTAATTTACCAAAATGTTTGGCCAACAGAAAGTACAGAAAGGAACGGAGAAACTGTTTAAAGAAATGGTCGCACATTTCTTGCGACCAAATCACACCACTGGAGGTTGACGAGAAGAACAGCATCAACCTGAAGGTAAATCTACTCAGAAAAGTTAAGAAGCGCAAACTGAGGCTGCCAGAACTGACACTGGACATTTGTGTTTCAAGTAAGTCTCCCAAGCTGTGCAGACAGTTAGAAGCCAGATCGGATCCCTGAGGTGCGCTGGATTCGCTGATCTCAGTGTGGGTAGCTGTAAGAAGGCTACAACTAGAAAGAAGAAAGAAAGACTTGCATTTATATAGCGCCTTTCACGACCACCGGACGTCTCATAGTGCTTTACAGCCAATGAAGTACTGTTATAATGTGGAAATGCGGCAGCCAAATTGCACACAGCAAGCTCCCACAAACAGCAATGTGATAATGGCCAGATAATCTGTTTTTGTGATGTTGATTAAGGGATAAATATTGGCCAGGATAACTAACCTCAGTGCCCTGGGCTAGAAAGTGGGGAGAAAGCAAATTGGGCCAGACTCCTCATTGCTGTGCAGTGATCCCTTGACAGTTTGGATTGTGAACACAGAGTGAGGACCGAGCTTTCCTCTGATATTTCTCACAGTTCAATAGCCTACTAACCTCCACTGTCTCAGCTTACACAGGGTGAGTGAGGTCCCGAAGGGGACTGAGAAGACGTGGAATGCTTCCCCAGCAGCAGTCACAGTGCCTCACGAGAAGAGGGGAGGAAAAAGCCCATTTCTAACGTGTTAGTAATGGTGGATGGTTTTAATGATTCTTTATTACAATAAGAATGATGAAGGGTTTAAGATTCTTCCCCAAATCATTGTTACATTTGTGCTGCTCAGGTGGTCTGCTGATGATGTCATATGCATGTGTTTTGTCGATGAAGTCATGGGTGAACTCTCTATCAATGATGTCATGGCCCAGTGCTCTGTTGATGATGTCATAGGCCCAGAAGAGGCGAGGGCCCAGGGGCAGTATGGGTCAGCCCAGACTGCGATATGTGTGCGCACTAGGTCCGAGCAGCAGAACTGGTCTCCAGTTGTCTTGGGTAATTCTTGCCACTGGACCAAGACCGAGCTCTGTCACGCTCGTGTGGTGGCTGGTGTGCAACAGCTACCACACGTTAAAAAAATCCACCCACAGGCATCTTCCACCCTTCAATGTGCAGTTCGGGACCTGGAATATTAGTCCCTTCATTGAAATACCTGTGAACTCATCCTTTTTGGCATGGAAGCAAGTCATCCTCGATACGAGGGACCGCCTAAGAAAGAGGTATAGGCCAGTGCTCTGTTGATGATGTCATGGGCAAAATCTCCGTTGGTGTTGTCATAGACCAATACTCTGTTCATGATGTCAGAGGCCAGTGATCTGTCGATGATGTCATGAGCCAGTGCTCTATTGATGATGTCATGGGCCAGTGCTCTGTTGATGATGTCATGGACCAGTGCTCTGTTCATGATGTCAGAGGCCAGTGATCTGTTGATGATGTCAACAGCCAACACTCAGCCATGCTGCAGGCAGAAGATATTACATTTTTGGTGCTGTGAAGAGGAATGTTTCATTCACAATCTGGATCATTTTAACACTGAAATTCAAGGAATACATTCAGGACTTTAGTGTGTGTCACATTTACCCATTTAGTGTGTGAGCATTTACACGTATTTTTCTGGCCCATATTTATCCCTCAACCTATCCCACCAAGAACAGATTATCTGGTCATTTGCTGTCTGTGGGATCTTGCTGTGAGCAAACTGGTCAAAAGAACAAAAGGAAGACTTTAATTTACATGACACCTGTCACGATCTCAGGATGTCTTGAACGCACCTTGCAACTAATTGAGGTGCAGTCACTGTTGTAACATTTGGAACAGCATCGGCCAATGTGTGCACAGCAGGATCCCACAAACAACAATGAAATAAACGACCAGGTTATCTGTCTTAGGTTGGGATACATACTGGCCAATTCACTGGGGAGAACTCACCTGCTTTTCTTCAAAGTAGTACTGCGGGACCTTTTGCTTCCGCCCGAGAGGCCCCCGGTTTAATGTCAGCCCTGAAAGGCAGCACCTTCAACAGTGCAGCACTCTCTCAGTACTGCACTGGCGTGTCAGCCAGGGTTATGGGCTCAAGTTGCTGTAGTATGGCTTGTACTCACAACCTTGGGCTCAGAGGCAAGAGTGCGATCCACTGAGCTACAACTGACTGATGGGGCTGCTGTGTTTAAAGGTACTTGATAGGATATGAAGTGAGTTGGGATGTGCTGAGGATGTGAAAAGCACTACAGAAATACAAGTTTCGTCCTTAATGCTTTTGCTTGTTTCTCCCTATCCTGCAGATTACCCCCTTCCCATGTGAGGGTGTTGAAAGGGTAAATAAGGAGAAACTGTTTGCAATGGGAGGAGGGCCAGTAACCTGAGGACATCGATTTAGGATAATTGGCAAAAGAAACAGAGGGGAGATGAGGAGAATTTTTTTTTAACGCAGCGAGTTGTTATAATCGGGAATGTGCTGCCTGAAAGGGCGGTGGAAGTGGATTCAATTGTAACTTTTAAAAGGGAATTCGATAAATACTTGAAGGGGAGAAAATTGTAGGGCTTTGGGGAAAGAGCACAGGGGCAGTGGGACTAACTGGACAGTTCTTTCAAAGAACCGGCACAGGCATGATGGGCTGAGTGGCCTCCTTATGATGCTATGGGTCTTTAAGGAGGGAATGAGGCCCCTGTCTTCATCCAGGTGTGGGAGCAGTTTGGAACATAGGGAATGGCTCCCCTGGTGGATTCCCAGTCTTCCCTCCTTCCAAGCTTGTGATAAAAGGTAAAAGGGAGCTCAGATTTCTCTGGGGTAATCGTATGCTCTGGAAGTGCCTCGACACTTGCCCATTGGAGGAAAATCCCAATCGGTGGCAAGTTTCACTTAAAAAGACGCAGGCTCCCTCCACATTGTCTGTGACTAATCCACTCTTTCTTCCCCCGCCAGATTGAAGAGGACAAGAGAAAAGACAACATTTTGCCATTATGGAGAGCAAAATATGACAAGAAGGTATTGTACCTCGATTTTAAAATTCTCACCCTTGTGTTCAAATCCCTCCATGACCTCGCTCCACCCATAAGAACATAAGAAATAGGAGCAGGAGTAGGCCACCTGGCCCCTCGAGCCTCCTCCGCCATTCAATTAGATCATGGCTGATCTGATCATGGACTCAGCTCCACTTCCCTGCCCTCTCCCCATAAACCTTTACTCCCTTATCGCTCAAAAATCTGTCTATCTCCGCCTTAAATATATTCAATGACCCAACCTCCACAGCTCTCAGAGAATTCCACAGATTTACAACCCTTGCTGCATCCACCTTGTCGAGCCCCCTCATTATCTTATATGTTTAGATAAGACCACCTCTCATTCTTCTGAACTTCAATATGTATAGGCCCAACCTACTCAACCTTTCTTCATAAGTCAACCCCCTCATCTCCGGACTCAACCTAGCGAACCTTCTCTGAACAGCCTCCAATGCAAGTATATCCCTCCTTAAATACGGAGACCAAAACTGTACACAGTACTCCAGGTGTGGCCTCACCAATACCCTGTGCAGTTGCAGCAGGACTTCTCTGCTTTTATACTCTCTTCCCCCTTGCAATAAAGGCCAACATTCCATTTGCCTTCCTGATCACTTGCTGTTCCTGCATACTAACGTTTTGTATTTCATGCACAAGGACCCGACCCGACCTGCTCCCGACCACTGTAACCTCCTCCACACCCCGACAATGCTCCGAGATCTCTGCGCTCTTCCAATTTCATCGCTCCACCATTGGCGGCCATGCCTTCAGCTACCTAGGCTTGAAGCTCCGGCGTGCCCTCCCTAAACCTCTCTACCTCGCTCTTCTCCTTTAGGACGACCTCTTTGGCCAAGCTTTTCGCCATCTGCCCTAATTGCTCCTTATGTGGCTTGGTGTCAAATTCTGTTTGATAATCGCTCCTGTGAAGCGCCTTGGGACATTTAACAATATCATTGCCCACTGCCCAACACCCAAGGAATTACCTGCTGCCACCTTGGAAACCACTAACGAGGCCACCTCCTCCATGTGGACATACACAAAATCTTACTCACAGGAATATCTGGTTCCAAACCTGAAATCCATGCTGGTGCAAGATCCGGAGTGAAATATTCTTCCCTTTTCTCCCCCACCCAGATTGTTATCTTAAAGGAGCTGAAACACAGAGATGGCAACTTCACTGTGAAGCAAAAGATCGAACTCAACAAGGTAAATCCGCTCAACACTCATACACTGGTTCTCAGCACGCTGCATGACATTCGCAACAAGCACACTAAAAGAAAAAATAAGACTTGCATTTATATAGTGCCTTTCACAACCTCAGGGCGTCCCAAAGCGCTCTACAGCCAATGAATTGCTTTTGAAGTGTAGCCACTGTTGTAATGTGAGAAACGCGGCAGCCAATTTGTGCACAGCAAGCTCCCACACACAGCAATGCAATGTGGGAAGCGCACTCATGAAGCCCAGATGGACTATAAATAAAACATTTTGTAACTGAAGAAAATGGCGACTTTATAACCCAGGGTAACTTTCAATATTCCCTTCATTTGTAGCATGCAATCGCCCGTGAAGCGCCCTGGGACATTTTACTACCTTAAAGGCGCTATATAAACGCAAAGCTGTTGTTGTTGGGCGATCTGAGTGCGACAAATAAGTCTTCGAAGGTGGCAGGGCATCAGTAAAAGCAGACGGGATCCCGGCCTTTGATCTTTTTACGCAGCGAGTTGTTGTGATCTGTAACGCGCTGTCTGAAAGAGCGGTGGGAGCAGATTTAATGGTAACTTTCAAAAGATAAATACTTGAAGAGGAAAATATTTGCAGGCCTACGGGGAAAGAGCAGGGGAGCGGGACTAACTGGATCGCTCTTTCAAAGAGCCAGCACAGGCACGATAGGCCGAATGGCCTCCTTCTGTGCTGTCTCATTCTCTGATCCTATGATTATTAAACAGCTTGCTACAAAATTCTAACTGAAAGTATTTTTTTTTCAGCTGCTGCAAATTGATTATTATAATTTAACCAAATTCTATGGCACGGTTAAGTTTGACACTGAGATATTCAAAGTGGTTGAGTATTGCGAGCGAGGATCGCTAAGGGTAAGTCAGTCTACAGTCCCCTTTAGTTTCATTCGTTTGTGGGTACACAGGGAACACATTGAAAGGGTGGATGCTTTGCCTGGTCTGACAGCTCAGAGACGAGCTGCATGTGAGAGCAGGGGAGAAATGAGCTCTGGTTCCTGGTCACTAGCCAATAAACTGTGCTGCAAAGCGCCTATATGTGGGTGTTTGGTTAGGACAGGATCAGACTTGGCTGTGATGCCCCTGCAGTCAAATACCCCGCCAGCACCAACTGACACAGGAAGCATGCTCGCTTGCGTGAGGCATTAGCGAGACGGGACCTGTGGCTCTGTACCCCAAGAAAAGAGGTGAGAAAACTTGGGGGCCGGAGGATATACTTGCATTTATATAGCAACTTTCACAACCTCAGGACAGCCAATGAAGTACTTTTGCAATGTGGGAAACACGACAGCCAATTTCCGCATAGCAAGCTCCCACAAACAGCAATGTGATAATGACCAGATAATCTGTTTTAGTGATGCTGAATGAGGGATAAATATTGGCCAGGACACCGGGGATAACTCCCCTACTCTTCTTCAAAGTAGTGCTGCGGGATTCACCTGAGAGCAGACCGCCTCAGAACTGCATTGGGGTATCAGTCGGGATTTTGTCCAAAATTTTTGGGATTGGGTCTTGAACTCATGACTCAGAGGAGAGTGTGGATGGAAAGTTAGGAGGTTAATACTGTCTACAGCACATTAGTGACAATCCTGTGGGATTGGAGGTGTCATTTGTGGAACAAAAATGGTTGGAGTTGAGTGAATCGTAATGTTAGACTGATATCTGGGGGTTGAGCAGGAATCTCCCTAGTTTCCATAATGGTTGCATCCCTCTGCAGCTTGAGTGAAGCGGGGCGAGTCTGTGCCACTGCACATTGTACAGGGGATCATTGCCGTTTCCTCATTCTATAGCTTTTAAATAAAACGTGGAAACATAGAAAATAGGCGCAGGAATAGGCCATTCGGCCCTTCGAGTCTGCACCACCATTCAATATGATCATGGCTGATCATGCAACTTCAGTACCCCAGGAAAACAATCAATTAAAATGGGCAGGCGTTGGCAGAGTTGGCAAGACTCTCTACTTGCGGGCAAAGACTGGGTCTACAATCGAGCCCAATGAAGTTGCATTCCAATTTGAAATGAAAGTATTCCATCTGCCCACCCTACTGTTTCCACTCAGCTAACATGTCTTGTGGTCGGTTAGCAAATGAGCAGCATTGATTGACTCCAGTCGCATCTCCAGAACATTGTCGATGCAGGACGTCACTTTGAACTAGAAGGGGTGACAGGGAGAATGAAAAAAAGGTTCAAATTCACCTAATGTGTAACAAGTGTAAAACTGAGAAATCCATGTGTCTGTAGGCAGTCTGTTGGCCAGTCTGGTAAAATGGATACTAAATAAAGTTATTTATAAACGGGGGCTAATTCAGGGCCAGACTGTAAACTGAGGTGAGTCGAGGCTGGGCTTCACTGAGATTGATGTCCTAACTTTGACTTTGGAGGTCCCACCAGTGAATGGGATTGAGTATGGACAGAGAAAAAACAAATACTCCATAGAACACGGTACTGGGGCCAAGAAAATGGTTAGGGTTGAATTATGGGGATGGATAGACATGGTGGAATTTTGCTAGATTAACTCTAGGCCTTCAGGGAGAAACTGTTCAAAACTTTCCCTCACAAGATCAATTGGCTGGGTAGAGTACATGATAGGGTCGAGTGTATATGGATTGTGGATGGGGATTAATTGGGGGGTGGGTAGAGTACATGATAGGGTACATGGACTGTAAATGGGGATTCATTGGGGGGGTGGTTAGAGTACATAATAGGGTCGAGTGTACATGGATTGTGGATATAGATTAATTGGGGGGTGGGGTAGAGTACATGTCAGGGTAGAGTGTACATGGTCTTTGAATGGAGTGGGATTGATAGGACTCCTTCTCATTCTATGTTTTCTTGTGTACTCATGAAGGAAATACTTGAATGCGAGTTATATTCTAAGGGTTTCATTGAGCTGCAGGAGACCATAGGAACTTGGCTCAGACGCAACCAGATTCTGTTCAGCTGTTCCCACTTTTAAATAGAATTACATGCAATGTCCAGCACAGAAACAGGCCATTCGACCCAACAGGTCCGTGCCGGTGTTTATGCTCCACACGAGCCTCCTCCCAGCCCTCTTCATTTAACACTATCAGCATAACCTTCTATTCCTTTCTCCCTTATGTGTTTATCTAGCTTCACCTTAAATGCATCTATGATATTTGCCTCAACCACTCCCTGTGGCAGCGAGTTCACATTCTCACCACTCTCTGGGTAAACAAGTTTCTCCAGAATTCTTAATTGGATTTATTAATGATTATCTTATATTTATGGCCCCTGGTTCTGGTCTCTCCCACAAGTGGAAGCATCTTCTCTATGTCTCCCCAATCAAACCCTTTCATAATCTGAAAGATCATTAGCGATCAAGTAAAAGAGGAGGAGCATTGTCAGGTGACCTCTGACACTTTGACCTCGGACAGCCGGTGACCCGCAGCATTGGCTACATCTGTTACCAAGCTTCAGTGGCCCAGATCGCCAAACTAGTCTCCGCACCGACTGTTGACTGCTCCTCATGGTGCCGTGTTAACTCTCTTTGTTGCTTCCCTCAGGATGTTCTGAATAACAAAATATCGTACCCCGATGGCACCTTCATGGACTTGGAGTTCAAGATATCGGTCATGAATGACATCGCAAAGGTGAGTGTGAATGTTGCAAATCCACATCAAAAGCAGTTTTAGGCACCAACTCGATCAGCAAAAGATTGAAGGCAAGAAAAGAAGTCAGTCGTTGACCATTTTCTAAAACAGCAAAATCAACTGTACCAAAAATAATTCCTATTTAAAATCTTCTTGGTAAAATCATCATTGGCTTCAGTGCGAACAAAAATCAGACATGGATCTCCCTCCTGATCATTGTCCAGTAACTCTTGCTGCAAAGTGCATGGCATGTGTGCATGTCTGTGTGTGCAGGTGTGCGTGTGCGTGCCTGTACGCGTCTGAATGTGTGTGTGAGTGTGCGTGGGTGAGTGAGTGTGCGTGTGCGAGTGAGTGTGCGTGTCTGCGTGTGTGCAAGTGTGTGTGTATGAGTGAGGGTGCGTGCGTGTGTGTGAGTGTGCGTGTGTGAGTGAGTGCCTGTGTGTGCGCGTGTGTGTGAGTGTGCATGAGCATGTGTGAGTGAGTGCGTGTGTGCGAGTGTGCGTGTGTGAGTGTGTGCGCGTGTGTGTGTGTGTGTGTGTGAGTGTGCATGAGCATGTGTGAGTGAGTGCGTGTGTGCGATTGTGCATGAGCATGTGTGAGTGAGTGCGTGTGCGAGTGTGCGTGTGTGCGAGTGTGCGTGTGTGCGAGTGTGCGTGAGTGCGTGAGTGCGTGTGTGTGTGTGAGTCTGTGGGAGTGTTTGTGTGAGGGTGTCAGATGAAGACGGGCTTAATTATGGCCGCAAGGCCCCCCTTGACTGAATAGCCTGCTGATGCACTGCTTAGGGCCACTCTGGTGGGGTACCACAATTCTCATGCGAGAGCTGACATCTTCAGAGACAAAATGGGAAAACAGACAATATTTTCAATTAATCTTATTTAAAACAAAACACTACCAGCCTAAGTGGGATTAACTAAAAGCTAAAAAAAAAAGAGAGACTGGGATCCTGAGATTTCTGGACTGACTGCAGTGGCATCACAGTGCCTGCAGTGTTCACTTTCTGCTCATCAAGGTGAGATATGTTATCACCGGGGAATGCCGAGTGTCAGCATCGACACTCCCAGGGCAGGTACAGCACGGGGTTAGATACAGAGTAAAGCTCCCTCTACACTGTCCCATCACACACTCCCAGGGCAGGTACAGCACGGAGTTAGATATAGAGTAAAGCTCCCTCTACACTGTCTCATTACACACTCCCAGGGCAGGTACAGCACGGGGTTAGATACAGAGTAAAGCTCCCTCTACACTGTCCCATCACACACTCCCAGGGCAGGTACAGCACGGAGTTAGATATAGAGTAAAGCTCCCTCTACACTGTCTCATTACACACTCCCAGGGCAGGTACAGCACGGGGTTAGATACAGAGTAAAGCTCCCTCTACACTGTCTCATTACACACTCCCAGGGCAGGTACAGCACGGGGTTAGATACAGAGTAAAGCTCCCTCTACACTGTCCCATCACACACTCCCAGGGCAGATACAGCACGGAGTTAGATACAGAGTAAAGCTCCCTCTACACTGTCTCATTACACACTCCCAGGGCAGGTACAGCACGGAGTTAGATACAGAGTAAAGCTCCCTCTACACTGCCCCATCACACACTCCCAGGGCAGGTACAGCACGGAGTTAGATACAGAGTAAAGCTCCCTCTACACTGTCTCATTACACACTCCCAGGGCAGGTACAGCACGGAGTTAGATACAGAGTAAAGCTCCCTCTACACTGTCCCATCACACACTCCCAGGGCAGGTACAGCACGGAGTTAGATACAGAGTAAAGCTCCCTCTACACTGTCTCATTACACACTCCCAGGGCAGGTACAGCACGGAGTTAGATACAGAGTAAAGCTCCCTCTACACTGTCTCATTACACACTCCCAGGGCAGGTACAGCACGGAGTTAGATACAGAGTAAAGCTCCCTCTACACTGTCCCATCAAACACTCCCAGGGCAGGTACAGCACGGGGTTAGATATAGAGTAAAGCTCCCTATACACTGTCCCATTACACACTCCCAGGGCAGGTACAGCACGGGGTTAGATACAGAGTAAAGCTCCCTCTACACTGTCCCATCACACACTCCCAGGGCAGGTACAGCACGGGGTTAGATATAGAGTAAAGCTCCCTATACACTGTCCCATTACACACTCCCAGGGCAGGTACAGCACGGGGTTAGATACAGAGTAAAGCTCCCTCTACACTGTCCCATTACACACTCCCAGGGCAGGTACAGCACGGGGTTAGATACAGAGTAAAGCTCCCTCTACACTGTCCCATTACACACTCCCAGGGCAGGTACAGCACGGGGTTAGATACAGAGTAAAGCTCCCTCTACACTGTCCCATCACACACTCCCAGGGCAGGTACAGCACGGGGTTAGATACAGAGTAAAGCTCCCTCTACACTGTCCCATCAAACACTCCCAGGGCAGGTACAGCACGGGGTTAGATACAGAGTAAAGCTCCCTCTACACTGACCCATCACACACTCCCAGGGCAGGTACAGCACGGAGTTAGATATAGAGTAAAGCTCCCTCTACACTGTCCCATCACACACTCCCAGGGCAGGTACAGCACGGGGTTAGATACAGAGTAAAGCTCCCTCTACACTGTCTCATCAAACACTCCCAGGGCAGGTACAGCACGAGGTTAGATACAGAGTAAAGCTCCTTCTATACTGTCCCATCCACCACTCCCAGGGCAGGTACAGCACGGGTTAGATACAGATTAAAGCTCCCTCTACACTGTCCCATCACACACTTCCAGGGCAGGTACAGCACGGAGTTAGATACAGAGTAGAACTCTCCACACTGTCCCATCAAACACTCCCAGGGCAGGTACAGCACGGGTTAGATCCAGAGTAAAGCTCCCTTGACACTGTCTCATCAAACACTCCCAGGGCAGGTATAGCACGAGGTTAGATACAGAGTAAAGCTCCTTCTACACAGTCCCATCCACCACTCCCAGGGCAGGTACAGCACGGGTTAGATATAGAGTAAAGCTCCCTCTACACTGTCCCATCACCCACTCCCAGGGCAGGTATAGCACGGAGTTAGATACAGAGTAGAACTCTCTCTACACTGTCCCATCAAACACTCCCAGGGCAGGTACAGCACGGGTTAGATACAGAGTAAAGCTCCCTCTGCACTGTCCCATTAAACACTCCCAGGGCAGGTACAGCACGGGGTTAGATACAGAGTAAAGCTCCCTCTACACTGTCCCATCAAACACTCCCAGGGCAGGTACAGCACGGGGTTAGATACAGGGTAAAGCTCCCTCTGCGCTGTCCTATCAAACACTCCCAGGGCAGGTACGGCACGGGTTAGATCCAGAGTAAAGCTCCCTTGACACTGTCTCATCAAACACTCCCAGGGCAGGTACAGCATGAGGTTAGATACAGAGTAAAGCTCCTTCTACACTGTCCCATCCACCACTACCAGGGCAGGTACAGCACGGGTTAGATACAGATTAAAGCAGCCTCTACACTGTCATCAAACACTCCCAGGGCAGGTACAGCACGGGTTAGATACAGAGTAAAGCTCCCTTTGCACTGTCCCATTAAACACTCCCAGGGCAGGTACAGCACGGGGTTAGATACAGAGTAAAGCTCCCTCTACACTGTCCCATCAACCACTCCCAGGGCAGGTACAGCACGGAGTTAGATACACAGTAAAACTCTCTCTACACTGTCCCATCAAACACTCCCAGGGCAGGTACAGCACGGGGTTAGATACAGTGTAAAGCTCCCTCTACATTGTCCCATCAAACACTCCCAGGGCAGGTACAGCACGGGGTTAGATACAGGGTAAAGCTCCCTCTACACTGTCCTATCAAACACTCCCAGGGCAGGTACAGCACGAGTTAAATACAGGGTAAAGCTCCCTCTAAACTGTCCCATTAAATGCTCACAGCGCAGGTACAGCATGGGTTTATACAGAGTAAAGCTCCTTTTACATTATCCCATCAAACACTCCCAGGACAGGTACAACAAGTGGTTAGGTACAGAGTAAGGCTCCCTCTACACTATCACATCAAACACTCCCAGGACAGGTACAACACGGGGTTAGATACAGAGTAAAGCTCTCTCTACACTGCCGCATCAAACACTCCCAGGGCAGGTACAGCACGGGTTAGATACAGAGTAAAGCTCCCTCTGCACTGTCCCATTAAACACTCCCAGGGCAGGTACAGCACGGGGTTAGATACAGAGTAAAGCTCCCTCTACACTGTCCCATAAACCACTCTCAGGGCAGGTACAGCACGGAGTTAGATACACAGTAAAACTCTCCCTAGACTGTCCCATCAAACACTCCCAGGGCAGGTACAGCATGGGGTTAGATACAGGGTAAAGCTCCCTCTACATTGTCCCATCAAACAATCCCTGGGCAGGTACAGCACGAGTTAGATACAGAGTAAGGCTCCCTCTACACTGTCCCATCAAACACTCCCAGGGCAGGTACAGCACGGGGTTAGATACAGGGTAAAGCTCCCTCTACACTGTCCCATCAAACACTCCCAGGGCAGGTACAGCACGGGTTTAGATACAGAGTAAGGCTCCCTCTACACTGTCCCCTCAAACACTCCCAGGGCAGGTACAGCATGAGGTTAGATACAGAGTAATGCTCCCTCTACACTATCCCATCAAACACTCCCAGGGCAGGAACAGCACGGTGTTAGATACAGAGTAAAGCTCCCTCTACACTATCCCATCAAACACTCCCAGGGCAGGTACAACACGGGGTTAGATACAGAGTAAAGCTCCCTCTATGGTGTCCCATCGAACACTCCCAGGGCAGGTATAGCACGGGGTTAGGTACAGAGTAAAGCTCCCTTTACACTGTCCCATCAAACACTCCCAGGGCAGGTACAACACGGGGTTAGATACAGAGTAAAGCTCCCTCTATGGTGTCCCATCAAACACTTCCAGGGCAGGTACAGCACGGGGTTAGGTACAGAATAAAGCTCCCTTTACACTGTCCCATCAAACACTCCCAGGGCAGGTACAGCACGGGGTTAGGTACAGAGTAAAGCTCCTTCTACAGTGTCCCATCAAACAATCCCAGGGCAGGTACAGCACAGGGTTATCAAGCAATTAATCAATCGACTATGCTTCCGACCAATCAGCTAATCCATCTGTCGCTCACCTTGGACTCTGTTGTATTCACTCGTGTTTACATGGATGCTTCTCGCAATCCACTCAATGAGTTACTGACTGGTATATTGGACTTATCTTTAAGGGTATGTCATATCTACATTCGAGCAATATCGAAGTCCACGGCAGCCTGAAATCCACAAATTGTGTGGTGGATAACCGGATGGTGGTGAAAATGACCGATTTCGGATGTAATACCATTGTTATGCCACGGGCAGGTGAGCTTTGGAAATCAGGAGCTCAGAACTGAAAGTGCTGGAACATTCCATTCATTAACATCTTCCACGTGACAAAACATCCCAAACTAATTTACAGGAAGGGAGATGGATCTGGGCAAGAAGTAGGGGAGGACCTGGCTGGGCCTGTGACCAGAGGCTTGGTTGAAAAGGTAGATTTAGAGGGGTGTGCGGCGGGAGTGGGCGCGATGGGCGGAGGTGATAGGTTTAGAGGGGTGTGTGTGTGTGTGTGTGTGGGATGGGCGGAGGTGATAGGTTTTGAGGGGTGTGTGTGTGGGATGGGCGGAGGTGATAGGTTTAGAGGGGTGTGTGTGTGGGATGGGCGGAGGTGATAGGTTTAGAGGGGTGTGTGTGTGGGATGGGCGGAGGTGATAGGTTTAGAGGGGTGTGTGGGGGGGATGGGTGGAGGTGATAGGTTTAGAGGGGTGTGTGTGGGGAGGATGGGTGGAGGTGATAGGTTTAGAGGGGTGTGTGGGGGAGATGGGTGGAGGTGATAGGTTTAGAGGGATGTGTGGGGGGGATGGGCGGAGGTGATAGGTTTAGAGGGGTGTGCGGGGGGATGGGTGGAGGTGATAGGTTTAGAGGGGTGTGAGGGGGGGATGGGCAGAGGTGATAGGTTTAGAGGGGTGTGCGGGGGGGGGATGGGCGGAGGTGATAGGTTTAGAGGGGTGTGAGGGGGGGGGATGGGCAGAGGTGATAGGTTTAGAGGGGTGTGTGAGGGGGGGATGGGCGGAGGTGATAGGTTTAGAGGGGTGTGCGGGGTGGGGATGAGCGGCGGTGATAGGTTTAGAGGGGTGTGCGGGGGGGATGGGTGGAGGTGATAGGTTTAGAGGGGTGTGTGGGGGGGATGAGCAGAGGTGATAGGTTTAGAGGGGTGTGTGTGGGGGGGATGGGCAGAGGTGATAGGTTTAGAGGGGTGTGTGTGGGGGGGATGGGCAGAGGTGATAGGTTTAGAGGGGTGTGTGTGGGGGGGATGGGCGGAGGTGATAGGTTTAGAGGGGTGTGAGGAGGGGGGATGAGCAGAGGTGATAGGTTTAGAGGGGTGTGCGGGGGGGATGGGTGGAGGTGATAGGTTTAGAGGGGTGTGTGGGGGGGATGAGCAGAGGTGATAGGTTTAGAGGGGTGTGTGTGGGGGGGATGGGCGAAGGTGATAGGTTTAGAGGGGAGTTCGGTGCTGGGTGGTGGGGACGCAGAGTTTAGGGAGAGAGTGTGAATGATGGTTAGGAAACTCTGCTACTAATGGCAGATATGCAGCAAGGGGATTGGTTGGGCCATAGTTGGAAGCGTGGCGGGAGGGTGCTGGGTTAAACCGAGGCCCCATCTGCCCTCTCAGGTAGATGTAGGACGTAGGATGTCGGAGAAGAGCAGGGGAGTTCTCCCTGGTGTCCTGGCCAATATCTATCCCTCAACCAAGATCACTAACATCAGATTATCTGGTCATTATCTCATTGCTGTTTGTGGGACCTTGCTGTGCGCACATTGTATGCTGTGTTTCCCACATTACAACAGTGTCTACACTTCAAAAAGTACTTCATTGGCTGTAAAGCGCTTTGCGATGTTTGATGGTCGTGAAAGACGCTATAGAAAGGCACGTCTTGCTTTCTTGATTATGAAACGTTTTGGGACGTCCTGAAGTGGTGAAAGGCTCCACATAAATTCAGGTCCTTTCCTTCCAATACATTTACACGTCTGCACAAGATGCCAAATGTGTTCCGCCTTTTATTTTCTTCTCACCTCCATTTCTAGATCTGTGGACTGCGCCTGAGCACCTGCGGAAGGAGGGAGTGTCTCAGAAAGGTGACACGTACAGTTACGGCATCATAGGTCAGGAGATCATCTATCGAAGAGAGGTCTTCTATAGCCAATCGTGCAGCATTCACGCAGGTAATTTATGTCGTCACTGTTTGACAGTAGGGGGGAGGGGCTGGTGTTGGTAGTACATAAGATCAAAGGAAATAGGAGCCATTTAATAAGATCGTGGTTGATCTGATCTTGGCCCAGTTCCAATTCCCTGCTCACTCCCCTTAACCCTTGACTCCCTTATCCTTCAAAAATCTGTCTATCTCCACCTTAAATATATTCAATGACCCAGCTTCCACAGCTCTCTGGGGTAGAGAATTCCACAGATTTACAACCCTCTGAGAGAAGAAATTCTTCCTCATTTCCGTTTTAAGTGGGTGACCCCTTATTCTGAAACTATATCCCCAAGTTCTAGATTCCCCCACGAAGGGAAACATCCTCTCTGCATCTACCCTGTCAAGCCCCCTCAGTATCTTACATGTTTCAATAAGATCACCTCTCATTCTTCTAAATTCCAATGAGTATAGTCCCAACCTGCTCAACCTTTCTTCATAAGACAAACCACTTTGTAGTGTAGGAACAAAGAGTCTGACCAGATACTGTGAGCTCAAAGTAAAGTGTGACCTTAGTCTTTTATTGCAGCTCTCCAGAGTGCCTCACCAGCCTGTGAGGCCTCCTTAAGTACAGGTGCTCCCAAGGGATTGTAGGATCCCTTGGGACTCCAGGTTAAACAAGGTATTTACAGGTTTACATATATAACAACACTCCCCCCCCCCCCAAAGTATAGTGTAACTATTTACAAGGTGAGTCAATCTGGGGCCTTTCTTTCCCTGGTTGATCGTCTCGGTGCAAATGCTGGTTTTGGTGAGTCGTTTGTTGGGCCCTCGCTGGGCTGCTGTGCAGCTGGCCTTGTGGGGCTGCCTGGTGTGGTGAGTCCTGCTGGGCTGCTGCGGGTAATGGGTTCTGCTTCGTGGTCAACCACAGTGTCGGTTGCCACTGGTGTGTTGGGGGGTCAAAAAAGGTAGGATCGAATGTGGGTTGCTCTGGATAGTCCGTGAATCTAAGTTTGGTTTGATCCAAGTGTTTCCTGAAGATGAGTCCATTTGAAAGTTTGACCCGAAGCACCCTACTCCCCTCTTGGCCTACTCCACTCTTTGCTGGGAAGCCACTTAGGACCTTGTCCATAGTTCAGCAAAAATACACGATCATTAATCTCAATTTCGCGTGACACATTTGCGCTATCATGATATGTACTTTGTTGAAGCCGCCTGCTCTCTACCTGTTCGTATAGATCAGGGTGGACTAACCAGAGCCTTGTCTTAAGTGCCCTTTTCATGAGCAGTTCAGCGGGTGGAATCCCAGTGAGCAAGTGGGGTCTAAGCAGGAATCGGGATAGGCGAGTCTGCAGTGAGCCTTCAGTTACCCTCTTCAAGTTCTGCTTGATTGTTTGCACTTCTCTCTCTGCCTGACCATTGGATGCTGGTTTGAACGGGGAAGATGTGATCCCATGTTTGATCCCATTGCGGGTCATGAACTCTTTGAACTCAGCACTGGTGAAACACGGCTCATTGTCACTCACAAGGACATCAGGCAGGCTGTGCGTGGCAAACATGGCCCGCAGGCTTTCAGTGGTGGCAGCAGACGTGCTTGCCGACATTATCTCACGTTCAATCCATTTGGAGTACGCATCTACAACCACTAGGAACATTTTTCTCAAGAACGGGCCTGTATAGTCGACATGGATCCGAGACCACGGTTTGGAGGGCCAAGATCAGTGGCGCCTCCCTGGGTGCATTGCTTAACTGTGAACATGTGTTACATTTGTGCACGCAGGACTCTAAGTCCGCATCGATACCGGGCCACCCCACGTGGGATCTGGCTGTTGCTTTCATCATTACAATGCCTGGGTGGGTACTGTGGAGATCACTAATGAAAGTGTCCCTGCCCTTTTTAGGTACCACTACCCGATTACCCCACAGAAGGCAGTCTGCCTGTATCGACATTTCATCTTTGCGTGCTGGTACAGCTTTATTTCTTCCTGCATTTCTAATGGGATACTGGACCAGCCCCTGTGAAGTACGCAATTTTTTACTGAGGACATGGTCCTGGCTCGTCCAGGTTCTAATCTGTCGGGCGGTAACAGGTGATTGCTCACTCTCAAGTGCTTCCATTACAATAACTAAATCTGCGGGCTGTGCCATTTCCACCCCCATGGTGGGCAATGGCAATCTACTGAGAGCATCGGCACAGTTTTCTGCGCCTGGCCTGTGGCGGATGGCGTAGTTGTATGCGGACAATGTGAGCGCCCATCCCTGGATGTGGGCCGATGCATTCGTATTCATCCCCTTACTTTCAGAAAAGAGGGATATCAGTGGCTTATGGTCAGTTTCCAATTCAAATTTGAGCCCAAACAGATATTGATGCATTTTCTTTACCCCATAAACACACGCTAATGCTTCTTTTTCGATCATGCTGTAGGCCCTCTCAGCCTTAGACAGACTTCTGGAAGCATAAGCAACCGGTTGCAATTTCCCAGATTCATTAGCTTGTTGCAATACACACCCGACACCGTATGACGACGCAGCACATGCTAGTACCAAACGCTTACATGGATCGTACAACACAAGCAATTTGTTTGAGCATAACAGTTTTCTGGCTTTTACAAAGGCATTTTCTTGGCTTTTACCCCAAACCCATTCATCTCCTTTACGCAGTAAGGCGTGCAGTGGTTCTAACAATGTGCTGAGACCCGGTAAAAAGTTACCAAAGTAGTTCAGGAATCCTAGAAACGACCGCAGCTCCGTCACGTTCTGTGGCCTCGATGCGTTCTCGATTGCCTCTGTCTTCGCATCGGTGGGCCTGATGCCGTCTGCCGCGATTCTTCTCCCCAGGAACTGCACTTCAGGCGCCAGGAAAACGCACTTCGAGCGTTTTAACCTGAGCCCCACGCGATTAAGCCGACTAAGAACCTCCTCCAGGTTCTGCAGATGCTCGATTGTGTTCTGACCTGTAACCAAGATGTCGTCCTGGAAGACCACGGTGCGCGGGACCGACTTCAGTAAGCTTTCTGTGTTTCTCTGGAATATCACCGCAGCTGATCGAATCCCAAACGGGCATCTGTTGTAAATGAAGAGACTTTTGTGCATGTTGATGCAGGTGAGGCCTTTCGAAGATTACTCCAGCTCCTGCGTCATGTAGGCCAAGGTCAAGCCCAGCTTCGTGAATGTCTTTCCTCCCGCCAGCGTCGCAAAAATGTCATCTGCCTTTGGTAGTGGGTATTGATCCTGTGGGGAGAAACGATTGATAGTTACTTTGTAATCATCACAGATTCTGACGGTGCCGTCTCCCTTGAGGATTGGAACGATCGGGCTGGCCCACTCGTTGAATTCAATCAGCGAAATGATGCCCTATCGTTGCAGCTTGTCCAGCTCGATCTCTATCCTTTCTCTCATGTACGGTACTGTTCTTGCCTTGTGATGGATGGGTCGCGCTCCCGTAATTAGGTGGATCTGAACTTCTCGATGCCTGGTTCGAACAGCGAGGGGAACTTGTTTAGGACCTGGGCACATGAAGTGTCTTCAATGGGCGATAGAGCTCGGACGTCGTCCCAGTTCCAGCGTATCTTCCCCAGCCAGCTTCTGCCGAGCAGTGTGGGGCCATCGCCCGGTACCACCCAGAGTGGTAACTTGTGCACTGCTCCATCGTAGGAGACCTTTACAGTAGCACTGCCGATTACGGGAATCAGTTCCTTTTGTGTAAGTTCTCAGTTTAGTGCGAATGGGAGTCAGGACTGGCCTTGAGGCCTTGCTGCACCACAATTTATCGAAAGTCTTTTTGCTCATAATGGACTGGCTCGCGCCCGTGTCCAGCTCCATTGACACCAGGAGTCCATTTAATTCAACATTCAGCATTATCGGGGGACACTTTGTGGTAAATATGTGCACCCCATATACCTCTGCCTCCTCGGTCTGAGGCTCTGGTTCGTTCTGATCCGCCGTGGATCTGTCCTCCTCTGCAACATGGAGGTTTGCATGATTATCAGGGTTTGCAGCTCGCCTGCACATATGTTGGAGGTGTCCCATTGTTCCACAGCCCTTGCAAACATATCCTTTGAAGCGACATGAATGGAAACGATGATCACTCCCGCAGCGCCAACAAGGTGTTAATGGCCTAGCATTCATCACCCTTGATGGTAGACTCTGAGACATCTGTGGAGAATGGCAGGCAGTGACTAGTGGGGTACCGCAAGGTTCTGTGCTGGGGCCCCAGCTGTTTACACTGTATATTAATGATTTATGATTAATGATTTAGACGAGGGGATTAAATGTAGTATCTCCAAATTTGCGGATGACACTAAGTTGGGTGACAGTGTGAGCTGCGAGGAGGATGCTATGAGGCTGCAGAGCGACTTGGATAGGTTAGGTGAGTGGGCAAATGCATGGCAGATGAAGTATAATGTGGATAAATGTGAGGTTATCCACTTTGGTGGTAAAAACAGAGAGACAGACTATTATCTGAATGGTGACAGATTAGGAAAAGGGGAGGTGCAACGAGACCTGGGTGTCATGGTACATCAGTCATTGAAGGTTGGCATGCAGGTACAGCAGGCGGTTAAGAAAGCAAATGGCATGTTGGCCTTCATAGCGAGGGGATTTGAGTACAGGGGCAGGGAGGTGTTACTACAGTTGTACAAGGCCTTGGTGAGGCCACACCTGGAGTATTGTGTGCAGTTTTGGTCTCCTAACCTGAGGAATGACATTCTTGCTATTGAGGGAGTGCAGCGAAGGTTCACCAGACTGATTCCTGGGATGGCGGGACTGACCTATCAAGGGATCAACTGGGCTTGTATTCACTAGAGTTCAGAAGAATGAGAGGGGACCTCATAGAAACGTTTAAAATTCTGACGAGGTTAGACAGATTAGATGCAGGAAGAATGTTCCCAATGTTGGGGAAGTCCAGAACCAGGGGACACAGTCTAAGGATAAGGGGTAAGCCATTTAGGACCGAGATGAGGAGGAATTTCTTCACCCAGAGAGTGGTGAACCTGTGGAATTCTCTACCACAGAAAGTTGTTGAGGCCAATTCACTAAATATATTCAAAAAGGAGTTAGATGGAATCCTTACTACTAGGGGAATCAAGGGGTATGGTGAGAAAGCAGGAATGGGGTACTGAAGTTGCATGTTCAGCCATGAACTCATTGAATGGCGGTGCAGGCTAGAAGGGCCGAATGGCCTACTCCTGCACCTATTTTCTATGTTTCTATGTTTCTCTGAGATGCAGGCATGTGAGGCCTGCCCTTATGATTCGAAAACAACATTACTTTGTTCACAGTACTTGTAGCAGCACTCGTGTGCTGAGAGATTTTTTTGGTATTGTCACTGATGGCGATGAACGCCTGGGCTATCCCTATGCCTTTACTCAAGGTTGGGGTCTCTACAGTCAAAGGTTTGCGAAGTATCACTTCATGCCCAATGCCAAGTACAAAGAAGTCCCTGAGCATGTGCTCCAAATGTCCTTCAAATTCGCAGTGTCCTGCAAGGTGTCTTAGCTCGGCGATATAGCTCGACACTTCCTGGCCTTCAGACCTCTTGCACATGTAGAACCGGTACCTCGCCATCAGAACGCTTTCCTTCGGGTTAAGATGCTCCTGGACAAGTGTGCACAAATCATCGTACGATTTCTCTGTGGGTTTCACTGGAGCAAGCAGATTTTTCATGAGGCCATACATTGATGCCCCGCAAACGGTGAGGAGAATCGCCCTTCGTTTGTCAGCGCTCACTTCTCCTTCCAGCTTGTTGGCCATGAAGTATAGGTCAGTCGCTCTATGAAGGTTTCCCAATCTTCTCCCTCCGAAACTTTCTGCAAGATGCCCACTGTTCTCTGCATCGTTGCGGTGGGGTTCGATATCTGTATCTCGTCACCAGTTGTACTGTTTGAATAAAGAGTCTGACCAGATACTGTGAGCTCAAAGTAAAGTGTGACCGTAGTCTTTATTGCAGTTCTCCAGAATGCCTCTCCAACCTGTGAGGCCTCCTTAAGTACAGGTGCTCCCAAGGGATTGTGGGATTCCTTGGGACTCCAGGGGCTGAGCAAGGCATTTGATTAAACAAGGCATTTACACATTTACATATATAACACCCTTCATCTCAGGAATCGACCGAGTGAACCTTCTCTGAGTGGTCTCCAATACAAATATATCCCTCCTCAAATAAGGAAACAAATAATCTTCGCAGTACTCCAGGTGTGGTCTCACCAACTAGTGAAGCGTCCAAGGCACCTTCACGTTGTTGTCCCCTTCCTCCCCGCTCAGACCAACGAGACCAAATGTACCCCAGGGTATATTTTCTTCAACTCCTTCCCCCTCCTTCAGACCTTTCCAGAGCTGCTCAACGATGAATCCTCTCGGCCACAACAAAACACTTCGTCATGCTATTTTCATGAAAGGAGATTTCATGGGATCAAACTCCATTGCTGATGAGCAACTTATTCAACTGAAGGCACTTTGAACTGCAAGGCCAAATGAACCCCTTGTGGACCACTTCAGGATGATGCTTCACAGTTATTTCTATTGGCCGTGAAATTTGGCGTTGCAACATCGGTAGTTTGGGCTGGTTTTGCTTCTTCCACTTCCGTCGCGGCCCGCGCTGACCGCCATCTTGGTGAGGGCGATAGGGCGGGTGGTACGTGTGCGGGCCGGCAGCACGCAGAGTAGGCAAATCGTGACGTCAATCAGCGTGTAATGTTGATTTGATGCACGTCCTACCACAGTCTCAGGATAAGGGGTCGGCCATTTGGGACTGAGATGAGAAGAAGCGTCTTCACTCAGAGGGTGGTGAATCTTTGGAATTCTCTACCCCAGGGGGCTGTGGAGGCTCAGTCCTTGAGTATATTCAAGTCAGAGATTGGTAGATTTTTGGATATTTAGGAAATCGAGGGATATGGGTTCAGTGCAGGAAAGTGTTGAGGTTGAAGATCAGACACAATCTTATTGAATGGCGGAGCAGGCTCGAGGGGCTGAATGGTCTTCTCCAGCTCCTAATTCTTATGTTATGTTTCAACCTCGCCGCTCTATTCAACGCCCTCTCCTAAACACGCACAGCTCAACATGCATTCAACCCGCCCACCAGCGCTTAAAGAGATACACCCAACTTGCAGGTTAGTTGCCAATTGCTATAAACTGGCTCTTGCAGAGTTTGTAGGTCGCTGGAAGAGATTTGAAAAGTTGGTAAAGTGTGTAGCGAGTGCTGCTGATCGTGGGGAAGGCTATGGGTGCTCCTGGAAGGCCGCTGACGACACCACTTGCTCCCAGCCATGAGTTGCAGCCCCCCCCCTTGGGCTGCAGCATGACAGGGAGATGGAGCAGAGGTAGCAAGCGGGGCAAATTGATCGCAGATCGAGGAGGAGGAACACCCGCTTTCATGTTCAATCCAATTTTTGGCCCTTTGTATCTGTTTCTTTCTATAATTGTTCATGTAAATAAATTGAATTTGTTACTTTAGCCTGTAAAAAGTGGGTCTAACATTTTATATTTCCCACCTTCCGGACTGCCAGCAAGGCCACTACATGAATTCCAGTGTAGAATGTTACTGCTAGCTAGGGCCATTGTTAGCCCTGGGATTCACAACTTTGAGCACAAAATGTAGGTTGACACTCCAGTACAGTACTGAGGGAGTGCCGGACTGTCGGAGGTGCCATCTTATGAGATGTTAAACCGATGCCCCATCTTCCCTCTCAGGTGGATGTAAAAGATTCCATGGTACTATTATGAAGAAGAGCAGGGAAGTTCTCCCCGGTGCCCTGGGCAACATTTATCCTTCAACTAACATCACAAAAACAGATTATCTGGTCATTATCACATTGCTGTTTGTGGGAGCTTGCTGTGTGCAAATTGGCTGCCGTGTTTCCCACATTACAACAGTGACTACACTCCAAAAGTACATCATTGGCTGTAAAGCGCTTTGGGATGTCCTGAGGTTTGTCTTTCTTTATGGTGTGCACTCATCACAGGAAATGCAGTCTGCTTGTAAAGTTGTAGCTGGGTACAACCATCACAACAGAAATACTAAACTATTATGGCTGCTGATAGTGTCTGTTGAAAAGAACATAAGAATTGGGAGCAGGAACAGGCCATACGGCCCCTGAGCCTCCTCCATCATTCAATAAGATCATGGCTGATCTTCGACCTCAATTCCACTTTCCCCACATCCCTTGATTCCTTTAGTGTCCAAAAATCTATCAATCAATGAATATAGTCAAAGACTGAACCTCCACCGACCTCTGGGGCAGTGAATCCTGAAGATTCACAACCCTCTGAGTGAAGAAATTTCTCCTCATCTCAGTCCTAAATGGCCGACCCCTTATCCTGAGACTATGACCCCTAGCTTTACACTCTCCAGCCAGGGGAAACAATCTCTCAGCATCTACCCTATCAAGCCCTCTTAGAATTTTATACGTTTCAATGAGATCGACTCTCATTCTTCCCAACGTCAGAGAACATAGGCCCATTCTTCTCAATCTCTCCTCTTGGACAGCCCTCTCATCTCAAGAATCAATCGTGAACCTTTGTTGCACCCCCTCTAAGGCAAGTATATCCTTCCTTGGGTAAGGAGATCAAAACTGTACACAGTACTCCAGGTGTGGTCTCACCAAAGCCCTGTACAGTTGCAGCAAGACTTCTTTACTCTTATACTGCAATCCCCTTGCAATAAAGTCAGCCTGTCAGAGGGCAGAAGGAAGAGGCCATATGGCCTAGACTTGACTATTCCAACGCACTCCTGGCTGGCCTCCCACATTCTTCCCTACGTAAACTAGAGGTGATCTAAAATGTGACAGCCCATGTCCTAACTCGCAGCAAGTCCCACTCACCCATTACCCCTGTGCTCGCTGACCTACATAGGCTTCTGGTTAAGCAATGCCTCGATTTCAAAATTCTAATCCTTGTTTACAAATCCCTCCATGGCCTCGTCTCTGAAATCGCCTTCAGCCCCACAACCCACTAAGATATAAGCGCTCCTCTAATTCTGCCCTTTTGAGCATCCCTGATTATAATCGCTCAACCATCGGTGGCAGTGCCTTCAGCTGCCTGGGCCCCAAAATCAGGAACTCCCTCCCTAAACCTCTCCACCTCTCTACCTCTCTTTCCTCCTTTAAGGCGCCCCTTAAAACCTATCTCTTTGACCAAGCTTTTGGTCTCCTGCAGTAATTTCTTCTGATGTGGCTCAGTGTCAAATTTATTTGTTTTGTCTTATAACACTCCTGTGAAGCACCTTGGGACATTTTACTACGTTAAAGGTGCTATATAAGTACAAGTTGTTGTTGTATGTGAGGAGGTGTTTGCTGGTAGCACCCTGTAACTAGCTGCTTGGAGTAGGTTGAGAGCTGTGTGATTGGTTGGCACACAGTCTGCCCCACGACTGCCACCAGGAGCTCCGTCTGTGAAGTCTTGTTGCCACTGGTAGAGAATCATAGAAAGATACAGCACAGAAGGAGGCCATCCGTGCCGGCTTTTTGAACAAGCGATCCAATTAGTCCCACTCCCCCGCTCTTTCCCCAAAGCCCTGCAAATTTTTCCTCAGGTATTTATCCAATTCCCTTTTGAGAGTTACTATTCAATCTGCTTCCACCGCCATTTCAGGCAGAGCGTTCCAGAACAGAACAACAAAAAAATGCTTCTCATCTCACCTCTGGTTCTTTTGCCAATTACCTTAAATCTGTGTCCTCTGATTACTGACTCCGGAAACAGTTTTTCCTTGTTTACTCGATCAAAACCCTGTCCAGTTTGCGAATGGGAGCAGCCAAGAGCAGCCGGAATGTTGAAAGGCCGACTTTTAGAGCAGAAGATTTTTGTCATGCTTCCATCTGAGGCTCTGGTCACCAGTCTGGTTCAGGCTTCAATCAGTGTTCATCAATAGCAAAGAAATCGTCAGAACGCAAACCCTGAGCCCTGAAAGTCTGAGGAAGAGACAGTGATAGGAAGAGAGAGAGAGAGACAGAGAGGGAGTGCGAGAGAGAGAGAGAGCGAGACAGAGGGACAGGGAGAGAGAGAAACAGGAAGGGAGAGAGAGAGAGAGAGACAGAGAGGGAAGGCAAGAGAGAGAGAGAGAGATGGGGAGGGACGGGGAGAGAGAGAAACCGAGAGGGACGGGGAGAGAGAGAGAGAGAGAGAGAGGTGGAGAGGGACGGGGAAAGAGAGAGAGATGGGGAGGGTGAGAAAAAAAGAATAGAAAGACTTGCATTTATATTGCATCTTTTACGATTACCGGACGTCCCAAAGTGCTTTACAGCCAATGAAGTACTTTTTGAAGTGTATGCACTGTTGTAAGGAAATGTAGCTAACATAAAAGGTAATCGAAAAGTCTTCTATAAGCATATAAATAGTAAATGGGTAGTAAGAGGAGGTGTGGAGCGGATTAGGGACCAAAAAGGAGACCTACGTATGGAGGCAGAGGGTATGGCTCAGGTACTAAATGAGCACTTTGCATCTGTCTTCACCAAGGAAGAAGATGCTGCCATAGACAGAGTAAAGGAGGAGATAGAGGAGATACTGGATGGGAGAAGAATTGATAAAGACGAGGTACTAGAAAGGCTGGCTGTACTTAAGATAAGTCATCAGGTCCGGATGGGATGCATCCTCGGATGCTGAGGGAAGTGACCAATAAGGGAATAAAGGGTTATGGGGAGCGGGCGGATAAGTGGAGCTGAGTCCACGGCCAGATCAGCCATGATCTTGTTGAATGGCGGAGCAGGCTCGAGGGGCTAGATGGCCTACTCCTGTTCCTAATTCTTATGTTCTTATGTATAAATCGTGGAGGTACTGGCCATAATATTCCAATCCTCCTTAGAAACGGGGATGGTGTCAGAGGACTGGAGAATTGCAAATGTCACACCCTTGTTCAAAAAGGGTGTAAAGATAAACCCAGCAACTACAGGCCGGTAAGTTTAAGCTCAGTAGCGGGGAAGTTTTTTAATAACAATAATCAGGAACAAAATTAACAATCGCTTGGATAGGGGTGGATTAATTGAGGAAAGGCAGCACAAATTTGTTAAAGGCAAACCGTGTTTAACCAACTTGATCGAGATTTTTGATGAGGTAACAGAGAGGGTTGATGAGGGCAATGCGGTTGATGTGGTGTACATGGATTTCCAAAAGACGTTCGACAAAGTGCCACATAATAGGCTTGCAGCAAAGTTGAAGGCCATGGAATAAAAGGGACAGTGGCAGCATGGATATGAAGTTGGTTAAGTGACAGAAAACAGAGAGTAGTGATGAACGGTTGCTTTCCGGACTGGAGGAAGGTATACAGTGGTGTTCCCCAGGGGTCGGTTCTAGGACCACTGCTTTTCTTGATACATATTAATGACTTGGATGTGGGTGTACAGGGCACAATTTAAAATTTGCAGATGACACGAAACTTGGAAGTATAGTGAGGAGGATAGTGATAGACTTCAGGAAGACATAGA